>NC_059211.1:48353216-48667507 GCF_020615455.1 Coregonus clupeaformis | reverse complement strand
CTTGCTATGCTGGATTCATTAGCCAAGTGATGAAAAATTCATAAAAGGAACAAGTTACTTCCCTGGGAAACACAGCAGTCATTCAAAACAGTGTGAATTATTTATCAGGCCCTTTTCAACACACACCATTTCCATGGAGCGGCACGGACGCACAGAGAGGATCTGTGGGTGGCTCTGTGACGGGAGAAAACGACAAAGAAAAATGATCAACTGACTGTGTAACCAAATCTGCAGCGCTATCAAAGCGGAGGGAAATAGAAACAAATTGTGTTTTATGAGACTTTATTGTTAGAGTTTCTACAGCCATTCAAATATGAATCATGCTACACAGTCGGATGTTCCATCATACCTGCTGAACATAACATTATTAGAAGCACCATTAGAAGTAGCCTAGCCTGACAAGATAGGATGTGTACATTCTTTCTTAACCCTCTAGAGTCTAAGCCTGGGGGGCGGGTTCTACTAAGCTAACATAAGGAATTGTTTTAAGATGGAAATTGACTCACGAGGTTGAACAAGTTTACATTCAAGTGATATCCGTGCCAGAGTATGTGAACTCTTCAGTGGCTAACAACTTGACTTTGAGCCAAACAAAGAGCATGAACCCCCAGGTGGGGGAGGCAAATTATTATAATTTTTTTTTAAAGAGAGCCCGTCACACTTTATTTGCAATGTAGGCTATGGGATGGTAGCTAGCTAAGTCCACAGACACAATGCACACAACACTAAATACTTCCTCCAAGCTAGCTAACCACTGTAGCTACTATTGACATTCACAATGTATTAGCTAGTTTCCATGAAACAGCTGCCTGTGTTAGCTGCCGAGTTAGTGCCATGTCCTTAGCTAGCTATGTGCTAACGTTAGCTAGTAAGCTAAACATTGGGCAATGGGCTGGCACTGGTAGTATGGGACTATGGAGAGTGAATTAAATGGTTTCTTCGTCATCTTGCTAGGTAGTTATCTAGCTGTGGCCATATTGCTAGTATCAACAAGGGCTTTCCACAAAATAGCAACATTAGCGTAGATAGAAATCCAGACCATAAGCAACACTCACGGATACGCATTTCCAAACAACGCTACTGCCACCTTCTGATTTTGAGTATTTTAACAAGGCTGAGTAGCTAACGACTTCCAAGGTCTTTGCTGTGTGAACACAAAAGAGATAGCACCTCTGAACAGAGTGTCGGCATTCAAAGTACTGTCGGCAGGCAAACGTTTGACAATCCTACCGGTGTCTGAGCTTTAAGAACACACGTTTCAGTCGACACTGTAGGCTAAGGGCTCTCCAACCCTGTTCCAGGGGTCCTAGGCCTATAGGTTATGCTTAGAGTTATTTGAGTTGCATTTGCATTGATGTTCCTGGAGAGCTACCCTCCAGTAGGTTTTCGCTCCAACCCCAGTTGTAACTAACCGGATTCAGCTTATCAACCAGCTAATTATTATTAGAGTCAGGTGCGCTAGATAAGGGTTGGAGTGAAGACCTACAGGACAGTAGCTCTCCAGGAACAGGGTTGGAGAGCCCTGGATTAGAGGGACAATAGAGCGCTGAGCACCAGGCCATTAGCGGCTGGCCGTTAGAAAGTTTGGTAGGCTACTAATGACACCAGCGGCATCAGAGCACAGTTTTGGAGAAGTCTCGTTACCGTGACTCAGCACTCACGTGGAATTTGATTGTGGTCATGACTCGTGACTGCCGGTGTGGTGGTAATACAGTCACCGTAACAGCCCTAGTTAAAACTGGAGAGGGTAACCAGGGAACAGGCTTGTGGACTCTTGTGTGGGAAACAGAGCCTATCCCCCAGGGCTGGAACACCTAATCATTAGGGAAGGAGAGCATTGTGTGTCTCAGCTAGCCCAGAGAACCCAGCCTCATCCACGCTACAACTCCTCCCAGCACACCCCCACCGCCTCCCTTGGATTATCTGGTGCTTTTCTTTCATGATCATCATATAACAGTCCTCTCAAAAAAACTTTTAGGAGACAGTGTGCTCTGAATCTAAATAGGGTGGTGTTAAACATTGCTACTCATTGTTACTCTCCCTTCTGGGAGGGCTATAAGGCCCTCCCCCGACCTCCCTTCCGCAAATCAGATTACACCTCCATTCCGCTCCTTCCCACCTATAGGCAGAAACTTAAACAGGAAGCGCCTGTGGTAAGGACTGTTTGACATTGGTCAGACCAATCCAAATCACTGTTTTGATCACACGGACTGGGAAATGTTCCGGGTCGCCTCTGAGAATAGTATCGACGTATACACTGATTCAGTGACTGGGTTCATCAGGAAGTGCATATAGGATGCTGTTCACACTGTGACAACTACAACTTATCCAAACCAAAAACAGTGGATATCGCAATCACGGAAAACTGAAAGTGTGAACCACTGCATTTAACCATGGCAACGTGACTTGGAACATGGACGTGTACAAACAGACCAGCTACGACCTCCGTAAGGTAATCAGAGGCAAAACGACAGTACAGGGAAAAGGTAGTCACAATTCAACGGCTCAGATACAAGACATATGTGGCAGACAATCACGAATGATAAAGGGAAAGCCAGTCATGTCGCGGACACCGATGCCTCGCTCCCAGATGAGCTAAACAACTTCTTCGAGGAAATAAACACTGAGCCACCAACGCGGGCCCCCAACGCTCACAAGGACTGCGTGCTCTCGTTCTGCGTGGCCGACGTGAGTAAGTCATTTAAGCATCCCCACTTGTCTGCTGTCCCCACTTGCTTCAAGATGTCCACCATTGTTCCTGTACCCAAGAAAGCGAAGGTAACTGAACTAAATGACTATCGCCCCATAGCACTCACTTCTGTCATCATGAAGTGCTTTGAGAGGCTAGTTAAGGACCATATCACCTCCACCATAGACCAGGGGTCTCCAACTGTTTCTAGCATGAGAGCTACGTAACTTTTTATAGCTTTTAAAATAGGCACATTCTTCTCTTCTCCTTTACCCTGCAACGTGTCCCCGGGACCTTGGTGTACAAGATACGCATTTTCTGTCAATAATACCTGGTCAAATAATGGTTAAACAACAGTATTTGGCATAACAGGACCCATAAAATGTATTTTGTATTCTCCCGAATTCTGTTTTCGGCATTTAATTTTTCCTGGTTTAGGAATTTTTTTCTATTTCCAACGTATCACCGGGGGGCACACTGCCTTCCTTCCAGCACATTTACAGCACCCAGTGTCACAGGAAGGCCAGAAGATCATCAAGGACCTCAGCCACCCGACCCACGACCAGTACAGGTGCATCAAAGCTTGGACCGAGAGACTGAGAAACAGCTTCTACCTCCAGGTCATCAGACTGTTAAACAGTCACCCCAAGCCGGCCTCCGCCCAGTACCCTGCCCTGAACCTTACTCACTGTTCTAGCCAGCTACCACCCGGTACTCTACCTTGCACCTTTGAGACTGCTGCCCTATGTACAGAGTCATTGAACAGCGGTCACTTTAATAATGTTTACATACCGTTTCACCCACTTTATATGTATATACTGTATTCTAGTCATGGCTCATCCTATATAACATTTATTTTTCTGGATTATGTTGGTATTTTTTATTTATTGTTAGGTATTACTACACTGTTGAAGCTAGAAACAGAATAATTTCACTGTACCTGCGATAACATCTGCAAATCTGTATACGCGACCAATAAACTTTGATTTGAACAGGGAGAGGGTGATTCTGATCCAGGCCATAGGGGACTGGAATATTGGTCAGGGCAGGATACAGTGTAGCCAACTGTCTGGTCACACTAGCAGGATGCCAGAATAGCATTCACTGTCAAACCAACAGCAAGGGGAGAGATTAGCCTAAATTAGAACAGCTGTTGCAAGCTTTTAAACTGTGTCCACATTAGGTATCCTTTCCCTTCAACAAGCTCTGCTTCTAGTGAAAGAGGCCTTAACAACAAGAAAGCAATACAAGTTTTATTTGACTTGAAAATTACACTCCAAATCAATTGAACCTAACCACCTGAACTTAATAAAACTTTGGTCAAGGAAATTAGCAGCAATAAAGTTTAGAGCACGACTGATACCGATATATCTGCCAATATTTTTTTTTGTAGAGGTGGGCTGAAAAATACCTTTTTTTTAACACAAATTGTGCTCCAAAGGATTAACAGATACACTAAATGATGATTTCTTAAGTAAATATTAAAATTAACATTACTTAAGAACATTTTATTTGTGGTTTACATGATAACCACCAAAATGCAACTAAATCCTCTAGAAATAGGAAAGTAAATACAAAACACTTGTTCAGTTTAGGCTACCTTAGGTACAACTTAAAGATTTGTCAATCTATTGCAGTGGATAAAAATGCTAAAGTGTTTGTGCTGAAGCACCACAAGCACAGTAATAAACAAGAAGGACTGAATGAATTAAACTTTTTCTCAAAGTAAATCTGAAACGGCACTGTTCACAACACAGTGAAATGCAGTAACATGCAGTTCGTAATGTCACCACTAGGTGTCAACGTCAGCATTTGTATTGAGTAGATTCACTACAGCGCTTTACAACAGTCAAAGGTCATGTAAGCAAACACATTATGGCAACCAATGAGAGCTTGTTATAACAAGCACACGCTAGCTGTTCATTACGACAATGTTTTTTTTACTGAAACCATAAATTACACTGTTATTCAATACAAAATGTATTGGCAATATATTTCAACTGCAAATGGAATGCGCTGATGACTGAAAACGTTAATGCAGGAAAATGCTTGCCGTACTGCTTTTAGTCACATATTCTAATTCTAGCTAAAACTTTTTTTAGTATTTTTTTTGTGTGGAAATGTCATACATTTTGAAGGACACAAATTCAAATGTGTTACAAAAATCTATACATGCATCTTACATTTTTTTAACATAAAACATCACAAACAGATAAATACAAAAACAGAGGGTTTCTACATTCAACGAAATTTGAAAAGCTTAAGAGTATCAATTGATTTCAATACCTTCTTATTCTTTCAGACTATTCAATGTGGCAAAGTAATTATTTAAGTCTATCTCAAAAAATATTTTCATTTGATGGATGTGATATTTAGCAAGAATGATAATAACATTTACCACATACTTTTCGTTAGCGGAGAATCATGGACTATAAAAACACAAAAAGAACATCACAAGCTTGTTCTTTTGGGGGTTTTTTTAGCTAAAGGGTAGAGCTACCACTTTCAAGGAGCGGGACTCTAACCCGGACGCTTATAAGAAATCCCGCTATGCCCTCTGACGAACCATGAAATAGGTAAAGCGTCAATACAGGACTAAGATTGAATCGTACTACACCGGCTCCGACGCTCGTCGGATGTGGCATGGCTTGCAAACTATTACGGACTACAAAGGGAAGCACAGCCGCAAACTGCCCAATGACACGAGCCTACCAGACGAGCTAAATGACTTCTATGAGCTTCGAGGCAAGCAACACTGAAGCATGCATGAGAGCACCAGCTGTTCCGGACGACAGTGTGATCACGCTTTCCGTAGCCGATATGAGTAAGACCTTTAAACAGGTCAACATTCACAAGGCCGCAGGGCCAGACGGATTACCAGGATGTGTATTCCGAGCATGCGCTGACCAACTGGCAAGTGTCTTCAATTACATTTTCAACCTGTCCCTGACCGACTCTGTAATACCAACGTTTCAAGCAGACCACCATAGTCCCTGTGCCCAAGAACACCAAGGTAACCTGCCTAAATGACGACCAACCAATAAAACTCACGTCTGTAGCCACGAAGTGCTTTGAAAGGCTGGTCATGGCTCACATCAACACCATTATCCCAGAAACCCTAGACCCACTCCAATTTGCATACCACCCCAACAGATCCACAGATGACACAATCTCTATTGCACTCCACACTGCCCTTTCCCACCGGGACAAAAGGAACACCTATGTAAGAATGCTATTCATTGACTACAGCTCAGAATTTCAACACCATTGTGCCCTCAAAGCTCATCACTAAGCTAAGGACACTGGGACTAAACACCTTCCTCTGTAACTGGATCCTGGACTTCCTGACGGGCCGCCCCTAGGTGGTAAGGGTAGGTTACAACATCTGCCACGCTGATCCTCAACACGGGGGCCCCTCAGGGGTGCTTGCTCAGTCCCCTCCTGTACTGCCTGTTTACCCATGACTGCATGGCCAAGCACGACTCCAACACCATCATTAACTTTGCAGACGACGCAACCGTGGTAGGCCTGATCACCGACAATGATGAGACAGCCTATAGGGAGGAGGTCAGAGACCTGGAAATGTGGTGCCAGGATAACAAACTCCCCCTCAACGTGATCAAGACAAAGGAGTTGATCGTGAACTACAGAAAAAGGAGGGCCGATCACGCCCCCATTCTAATCGACAGGGCTGTAGTGCAGCAGGTTGAGAGCGTCAAGTTTCTTGGTGTCCACATCACCAACGAACTGTCATGGTCCAAACACCCCAAGACAGTCGTGAAGGGGGCACGACAACAACTATTCCCTCTCAGGAGACTGAAAAGATTTAGCATGGGTCCTCAGATCCTCAAAAGGTTCTACAGCTGCACTATCGAGAGCATCCTGACTGGTTGCATCACCACCTGGTATGGCAACTGCTCAGCCTCCGACCGCAAAGCACTAGAGGGTAGTGCGTACGGCCCAGTATATCACTGGGGCCAAGTTTCCTGCCATCCAGGACATCTGTACCAGGTGGTGTCAGAGGAAGGCCTTAAAAATTGCCAAAGACTCCAGCCACCCTAGTCATAGACTGTTCTCTCTGCTACCGCACAGCAAGCTGTACCAAATGCCAAAAGCGTGCAAAGCTGTCATCAAAGCAAAGGGTGGCTATTTGAAGAATCTCAAACATCAAATATATTTTGATTTGTTTAACACTTGTTTGGTTACTACATGATTCCATATGTGTTATTTCATAGTTTTGATTTCTTCACTATTATTCTACAATGTAGAAAATAGTAAAAATAAAGAAAAACCCTTGAATGAGTAGATGTTCTAAAACTTTGACCGGTAGTGTACATGTACATATTACCTCAATTACCTCGACTAACCTGTGCCCCCGCACATTGACTCTGTACCGGTATCCCCTGTATATAGCCTAGTTACTGTTATTGTATTGTTGCTCTTTCATTATTTGTTATTGTTATCCATTTTCTTATTTTTTTCATTTATATTTTTTGTTTAATTCAGTTTATTTAATAAATACTTTAACACCTGTTGTATTCGGCGCATGTGACAATGATTTTGATATCCCTACTAAGTCCAGCCGAAGATCCACCCAGAATATACTCACATTGGAAAAACAAATGCCCAAGTGATTCTGTCCCAGATTGACAAAATGTACATTTCTCATCAACATATCTAATATATTTACAAATACTTTTGTTGGATGGATAATATCTATGAGTTATTTTAAAGAGTGTTTCCCTCACTTTGTTTCTGAGCACATATTTGTATGATAAAGTCAAAAGCGTTGGTCAATTTACAACATATTGCCAGTTCCACCAACATTTTGCTATTGGAACATCACTGTCATGAAAAACTTCTAATGAATGAATTGTTGAATTTATCAGTAATTGAGACACTTAACAACTATGTTTACATTTACAAGTGATGGATCTGTATTGACCAGTTTGTTTCAAAAGGGTTAGAACATCATCTGGTATTGCTTTACACACTATTTCATTTTCCTTTGGTGAGAAAGGGAGCTCTTACATTGTTACAAACTCATTGTATGTAAACAGATGTCCATCTGAGTTGAGCAGCTGGCCCACAAGTAAAATGTCCTTCCTAAACCAATGTTTTAAAAACAGTGAATTGTTTTGATATTTTATGACAAGATTATTCCATAAACTGTAACATACTTATGAGGGGAAACATTATGTGTGTATAGAAAGGACCAACAATTAAGCATTTGTTTGTGGAAATCAGCCAGTTTAACAGGAAGTTTTTCAACTGCATAAGGACACTACAAAAGGAAACCACCAAATGTATTGAAAATAAGATTTTGGTATTGTAAACCAAAAGCTGTTTGGGTCCTTAAAGGATCCAAGAAATCTTTAAGGTGTGGTTAAAAGTAGTGAAGTCCAACACATTAAGACTGCCCTCAAACACTGTTTGTAAGAACATATTGTCACTTTGTGAGGTTTATTTTTCCATATAAAGTTAAACAGCGTCTTATCTAAATGGGAGCAAATAGATTTGACACTGTCAAGACAACACATACAGTGCACTCGGAAAGTATTCAGACCCCTTGACTTTTTCCACATTTTGTTACGTTACAGCCTTAATATAAAATGGATCAAATTAATGTTTTTCCTAATCAATCTACTCACAATACCCCATAATGACAAAGCGAAAACAAGTTTAGAAATGTTTGCAAATGTATAAAAGAAAAAACATTGAAATACCTTATTTACATAAGTATTCAGACCCTTTGCTATGACACTCAAAATTGAGCTCAGGTGCATCATGTTTCCATTGATCATCCTTGACATATTTCTACAACTTGATTAGGGTCCACCTGTGGTGAAATCAATTGATTGGACATGATTTGGAAAGGCACACACCTGTCTATATAAGGTCCCACAGTTGACAGTGCATGTCAGAGCAAAAACCAAGCGATGAGGTCGAAGGAATTGTCCGTAGAGCGCCAAGATAGGATTGTGTCGAGGCACAGATCTGGGGAAGGGTACCAAAACATTTCTGCAGCATTGAAGGTCCCCAAGAACACAGTGGTCTCCATCATTCTTAAATGGAAGAAGTTTGGAACCACCAAGACTCTTCCTAGAGCTGGCCGCCTGGCCAAACTGAGCAATCGGGGGAGAAGGGCCTTGGTCAGGGAGGTGACCAAGAACCCGATGGTCACTCTGACAGAGCTCTGGAGTTCCTCTGTGGAGATGGGAGAACCTTCTAGAAGGACAACCATCTCTGCAGAAATCCACCAATCAGGCCTTTATGGTAGAGTGGCCAGACGGAAGCCACTCCTCAGTAAAAGGCACAGGACAGGCCGCTTGGAGTTTGCCAAAAGGCACCTAAAGTCTCTCAGACCATGAGAAACAAGTTTCTTTGGTCTGATGAAACCAAGATTGAACTCTTTGGCCTGAATCCCAAGTGTCACGTCTGGAGGAAACCTGGCGCCATCCCTATGGTGAAGCATGGTGGTGGCAGCATCATGCTGTGGGGATGTTTTTCAGCGGCAGGGACTGGGAGACTAGTCAGGACCGAGGGGAAGATGAACGGAGCAAAGTATAGAGAGATCCTTGATGAAAACCTGCTCCAGCGCGCTCAGGACCTCAGACTGGGGCGAAAGTTCACCATCCAACAGGACAATGACCTTAAGCACACAGCCAAGATAACACAGGAGTGGCTTCGGGACAAGTCTCTGAATGTCCTTGAGTGGCCCAGCCAGAGCCCGGAATTGAAGCCGATCTAACATCTCTGGAGAGACCTGAAAATAGCTGTGCAGCGACGCTTCCCATCCAATCTGACAGAGCTTGAGAGGATCTGCAGAGAATAATGGGATTAACTCCTCAAATACAGGTGTGCCAAGCTTGTAGCGTCATACCCGAGAAGATGAGGCTGTAATCGCTGCCAAAGGTGCTTCAACAAAGTACTGAGTAAAAGGTCTGAATACTTATGTAAATGTCATATATTTCTAAAAAACTGTTTTCGCTTTGTCAATATGGTGTATTGTGTGTAGATGAGGAAAAACATTAATTGAAGCCATTTTAGAATAAGGCTGTAATGTAACAAAATGTGGAAAATACTGTGGCCCTAGACAAGCCTTAGTCAGCAAAACACTTCCTTTCATCTATCTTAATACCTGTAAAGGAATTCTGGGATAGGAGTAGATGTAAAACTTGAGTTGTCAAAAGGTAGAGGAATGGACTAATTGGGCAACCTTGTCTAACTCCTCTGTGGACTTCAAATCTAGGTGATGTACCATTGGCAAGTTTTACAGAACTATTATTTCCAATGTATGGGGTTCTTATTGATTTAATAAAGAAATCTCCAAATTTTAAAAAGTGGAGGGTATCAAAAATAAACGTATGGCTTACAGTATCAAAGGCCTTCCGGAAATCTAAAAATAAAATCCTAGGACCACCATCAAATATTTAATTATATTGAACCATATCCAGCACTAATCGTATGTTGTTCGAAATGTGCCACCCTTTCATGAAACCACACTGTGATTCAGTAATAATGCAAGCCAAATTTTAAACGCTTTGCTTAAATAGTGGCGAGTACCATATAATAATTATTCGGTCGCCAATTATCAATAAGCAAAGGGTCCTTGTGAGGCTTACGTATGATGGTTAGCAGACCCTGCTTTACGGAAGGGGGCAAGTTTTGCTTTTGAATAGATTCATCATAAACTACTAGACAAAATGTTGCAATGTTATCAATAAAGGCTTTGTAAAACTCTGCCGTTAACCCATCATTGCCCGGGGATTTTTATTTTATTATTTTATTTTAATCCCCATTTTGATTTAATCTATAGTTATACTTTTTGAACATTTAGTTTTGAACTCCTCATTTACAGTTACTGGTTTAATAATTGACTGCAATATTTCTGAGTTTCCCTGTTGAGGAGTCCGTTTTTAAAGATTACTGGAAAAAATAGCCACAAAGGCAGAGACTATTTTACTAGCTTCACTTAAAATGCCATCAATTGTTAGTTTCCTTAAAACATTAATTTCTGAATGTCTCTCCCTATTCTTCTCGCCTTCCTCCATTCATTGTCTTCTTGATCTAACAAAAGCCCCTCTAGCCTTCTGTTTGTACATTTCATCTAATTCATTTTTGCAGATTATGTAACTGAATATCATAGAACTCTGTACCTTCTTTTTGATGTTCAGATAGGGAAGTACTTTCACTGACAATGCTTTCAATCCTTAATCAATTTTTTTATGCATGTTCCTTGCCATGCCTCATTGCAAATCTTAAACTTTAATAGTTCTCAGTATTTCCCATATTCATCATTATCAATGGCTAATGTCCAGTGTTCTTCAATAAAATAATTTACATTTGCTGTGAAGTCTTCAAATCGCAAGAGTGTTTTTACATTTCCAATAACCCACATTTGAACGTTTCTGTGAGCTATCACAAAGATTCAGTTTTAGTTTGATGACTTTATGATCTGTTAAAATAGCAGGTGAGATCTCAATTTGATCAACTTTAGGTTCTAAATCATTGGATATCAGCCATCAGTCTATTCTGGACTGTAGAGTGAAATGTTTGTTGCTCCAAGAGAAATCTTCTACCATAGGTTTTCTATACCTCCATATATCAATAACATTCATACAAATTACAGAATACAGATAATCTATTACATGAATCATGTGCTCTAGGAGGATATCTGTCTATGGTATTGTGTAAAACCATATTAAAGTCTCCCCCAAATATCAGCTTTGAATTGGAAAATTATCTATGAGTGAATTTGCATTCTCTTCCATATCTTCCAATAGTTTTTCATTTGCATTTCTTGAGTTATAACCACAAACATTACCAACTAAGAACTGTTTTACAGCAGTTTCAATAACTAAAAAGACTAAACCTGTTGTGTTAACGGATATAAGGAGTAACTCGTAACGATAAAAGTAGTTAACTAACTATTAAACTGAATTGGAAATTTGACTCCCTCTCTTATTTGTGGAATGGAACATATTATTACATGTCATATATAATTCTAATTCAATATGAACCTGTACTGAAACGTTTAACTTATTTTTTTCATTATTTATTTTTACCATGAACCAATTACCTGTCAAATGTCAGTCAATGGATGATGCTCAACATGTCAGTGTCAATCATGTAAAAATAGTCTGAGTCAATGTCAACAATCTAAGATAAAAAAACAACAGGTGAGCAAGTAAAGTCAAAAACCTAACGAAGGTTAGGTAAAGATGTTCTCTCTTCATTTGCGTCGTATTTCCTTCCCATCTATGTATGCTCTAGGGCCCACGAAGTAAGCTCTCTTTCCCTCCTTGCGGGCACTAGATTGTGACAAATGTCAATTACCTTTTGTTTTACGTCCTCACCGTTGTATTCAGTCAGTCCGTACAGGCACAGGCACTATCATTTTACCTCAGGTTAGCCAGCTAGCTAACTAGCTGGCAAAAGGTCTAGAAAGTTCATGTAAACTTTTTGATACAAAAAAGCAAAAAGATCTTCCTGACACACAAAAGTCGCATAACTAGTCAGTCAGTTTGTTCACAGTTATGACATAAATCGAGAAATTTGAGAGTAGGAGTCAAAATCCGTGGGGAGTGCTCACATTACGTCTGACCAAGTTGCCATCACCATGGCAACCGCTAGCTAACAATCTTATCTCATCATGAATGCAAGCACATGGCTTGAATGACAGATCTGCGCCAACTGTCTTGGTTTTTGCAGATTTCATAAAACGAACTAAGCCCACTAACATAATAGGCCCAGACAGTAATGGTGTTATTTTTGTATCAAGGATGAGTGTTCACTTATACAGTAAGTAGCAGCTAGCTAGGCTAACTACATTGCTGGACAGATAGACGGGTTGGTTGTTTAGCAACAAAACCGACGTGTGCGCAACTATGGGGAAAACAGACAGGATTAGTTTAGGTTTTTGATAACAATGTAAACTATATTTAGTCTCCAATGTTTATTGAATAACTAATAAAGTTGCACAATGAGCACTTGTCTCTCAAATACATCGTTAGTTGTTATTTAGCTAGCTAGCACATTTTTGCCATATTAGTATAGACGTGACATCAGTAAAAACAAGACATGGCATCAAGAACAAGCCACTTACAACTCACATGGCAGTTTATTTTCATTGTTGCTAGCTATCTGGCCATCCAGAAGCATAACAACACACGACATTGTCCCATTTCAAGCGCACGCATCGTTTTCATGACATTGTCAGCTAACCAGTCTATAGAGCCTACCTACATTGCTGGCTAGCTAGCCAACTAACGTTAACTAAGTGAGAATGTGATGAGAACTGGACTGCTTGCTTGGCTAAGGGTACTTTTGATTATTTAGGCCTACTTATTCAAATATGCTGTCGCTGGCTGTGGCAAGCTACTCACCGTCAAACCACAATGCCTACCAGGTTATAAAAATGTACTTTTTGGTCCACCGCCACTGTGGCAGATAGATTAAAAAATCTACCAGCCACTCCGTTTTTGTACCAGACAAAATACTTTTTTCCCGCTAAATTTACACCAACACACAAAAAAAAATGAACATGCTTTGCAATGTTTCTAAAACAATACAGTGGGGAAAAAAAGTATTTAGTCAGCCACCAATTGTGCAAGTTCTCCCACTTAAAAAGATGAGAGAGGCCTGTAATTTTCATCATAGGTACACGTCAACTATGACAGACAAAATGAGATTTTTTTCTCTCCAGAAAAGCACATTGTAGGATTTTTTAATGAATTTATTTGCAAATTATGGTGGAAAATAAGTATTTGGTCAATAACAAAAGTTTCTCAATACTTTGTTATATACCCTTTGTTGGCAATGACACAGGTCAAACGTTTTCTGTAAGTCTTCACAAGGTTTTCACACACTGTTGCTGGTATTTTGGCCCATTCCTCAATGCAGATCTCCTCTAGAGCAGTGATGTTTTGGGGTTTGTCGCTGGGCAACACAGACTTTCAACTCCCTCCAAAGATTTTCTATGGGGTTGAGATCTGGAGACTGGCTAGGCCACTCCAGGACCTTGAAATGCTTCTTACGAAGCCACTCCTTCGTTGCCCGGGCGGTGTGTTTGGGATCATTGTCATGCTGAAAGACCCACCCACGTTTCATCTTCAATGCCCTTGCTGACGGAAGGAGGTTTTCACTCAAAATCTCACGATACATAGCCCCATTCATTCTTTCCTTTACACGGATCAGTCGTCCTGGTCCCTTTGCAGAAAAACAGCCCCAAAGCATGATGTTTCCACCCCCATGCTTCACAGTAGGTATGGTGTTCTTTGGATGCAACTCAGCATTCTTTGTCCTCCAAACACGACGAGTTGAGTTTTTACCAAAAAGTTATATTTTGGTTTCATCTGACCATATGACATTCTCCCAATCCTCTTCTGGATCATCCAAATGCACTCTAGCAAACTTCAGACGGGCCTGGACATACTGTCTTAAGCAGGGGGACACGTCTGGCACTGCAGGATTTGAGTCCCTGGCGGCGTAGTGTGTTACTGATGGTAGGCTTTGTTACTTTGGTCCCAGCTCTCTGCAGGTCATTCACTAGGTCCCCCTGTGTTGTTCTGGGATTTTTGCTCACCGTTCTTGTGGTCATTTTGACTCCGAGCCCCAGATCGAGGGAGATTATCAGTGGTCTTGTATGTCTTCCATTTCCTAATAATTGCTCCCACAGTTGATTTTTTCAAACCAAGCTGCTTACCTATTTCAGATTCAGTCTTCCCAGCCTGGTGCAGGTCTACAATTTTGTTTCTGGTGTCCTTTGACAGCTCTTTGGTCTTGGCCATAGTGGAGTTTGGAGTGTGACTGTTTGAGGTTGTGGACAGGTGTCTTTTATAGTGATAACAAGTTCAAACAGGTGCCATTAATACAGGTAACGAGTGGAGGACAGAGGAGCCTCTTAAAGAAGAAGTTACAGGTCTGTGAGAGCCAGAAATCTTGCTTGTTTGTAGGTGACCAAATATTTATTTTCCACCATAATTTGCAAATAAATTCATTAAAAATCCTACAATGTGATTTTCTGGATTTTTTTTCCTCAATTTGTCTGTCATAGTTGACGTGTACCTATGATGAAAATTACAGGCCTCTCTCATCTTTTTAAGTGGGAGAACTTGCACAATTGGTGGCTGACTAAATACTTTTTTCCCCCACTGTACATGTATTACTAGTAAGAAGTAACTTACGCGGTATATTGAATAATTACATTTTTTGTGACCAGAGTCTTTAATCCCAAATATCACAGATTCCCACGGGGGGCCAGTATGATAAAAAAAAAAAAATAATAATAATAATAATGTAAGTCGCTCTGGATAAGAGCGTCTGCTAAATGACTAAAATGTAAATGAAATGTAGATGAGATAAAAATATTCACCTGTCCCTTTAAGGGCGGGAGGTTACCGTGGTAGCGCGACTTGAGTCATGTTTGTGCCTGTGAGATTGAGTCTGACTTGTAGAAGCGATGTCTTCTCTTCCCTAGCAGATGAAACTCAAACATAGAAATACAACCTAGCTTGTGAACAAAACAATGTAAAGAGCCAAGAAACACAAGGACAGTCTCACTTCAGTAGACTTTCGTTAAAGTAAATTAGTCCAACTTTTATGCCTGTGCACAGCACTTCTAAAAATGAATCTTTCACTCAGCTCTTCACGTGCGCACAGCCCCCAGCCAGAATGTTGCAGCGCGAGGTGGAATAGGCTATATAGGATTTGTAGTTCTTTAACTTTGTGCGATTAATTTACCAGCTATGAAACATAACAGCTACTGCAGCATTTATTTTACTATGAATGTGTTCATACTTGACTATTTTTATTCAGAAATGCTCGCACTGTGGAGCCCTGACCACCCGCCAACGTGGCTGGTGAAATAAACATCTTAACCCCAAATGCCAAAATCTAACCACATTTGGCAGGTGTTAATTTTAGGCCCTGATGCCTACTCTCGCTCATGTCTTGACTTAGGACTGAATAATGTTCAATGAGCAGCTCGTAGAGCGCCCTCTTCAGGTAACCATTGAAAACATAAATAAATGACTGCAAATTACGTATTTGTTCATTCTAATATTGGCGCTTTATCTGTGGAATAAAGACCAATACAAATATTTATGTGAAAGGATAAGATCTAATAAAGCTACTGCGATGCATTGAAGCTTGACAAGGTGAGGCAAGAGTTTAGAGGAATCGGTCACCACCTATGACATTTGGAGTGCTCTGGGGACATGGCTTGGCTGTAGACAGAGGCTGAGGAAGTGTGGCTGGAATGACAAACTACTGAAAGAGATGGGAAAGCTGGGGGTGGACTAAAAGCTGCACAAGATGTTATTCATCTTGGCTACAAGGCCTATCTCCAAGCCCGCAGACCACTCCCTGCATTCTGTAACTGTACTTACATTATTTTCTTTGGTTTAGACTAGCTAGCATGTGTGGATTTTGCAAGCAGCAACACCTACAAGTCTCTCTATCCCTCACATCCTCCACCCAACTCCAAACACACAACTATCACAATGTTAAGCTTTAGCGCGTCTGGTGCCAGTCTGACTGGGTATTTTTGCTTTCAAGATAGCTGCTTCCTACAGTGGACAGCTGTTAAGGGGACTCATCTGGTTTCTGTTCCGCTCTCTTGGGAGCCTCAGACAGAGCCTGACGTGCCCACAGTGATCCATTCCCTTCTCAGACATACACAGATACGCATCTACAGACACGACAGTATTTCAAGATTTTTTGGTGTAATATTATATTCCAAGACTTCATCCTCTAAAAATAAGGGATTGTTGAAGCTGTCACCACAAGGCTAAATACAAAAGTATGTGGACACCCCTTCAAATTAGTGGATTCGGCTATTTCAGCCACACGCGTTGCTGACAGGTGTATAAAATCCAGCACGCAGCCATGCAATCTCCATAGACAAACACTGCCAGTAGAATGGCCTTACTGAAGAGCTCAGTGACTTTCAACAAGTCAGTTTGTCAAATTTCTGCCCTGCTAGAGCTGCCCCGGCCAACTGTAAGTGCTGTTAATGTGAAGTGGAGACGTCTAGGAACAACAATGGCTCAGCCGCGAAGTGATAGGCCACACAAGCTCACAGAACGGGACAGCCGAGTGCTGAAGCGCGTAGAGCGTAAAAATCGCCTGTCCTCAGTTACAATACTTACTACCGAGTTCCAAACTGCCTCTGGAAGCAACTGTTCATCGGGAGCTTCATGAAATGGGTTTCCATGGCTGAGCAGCCGCACACAAGCCTAAGATCACCATGCACAATGCCAAGCGTCGACTGGAGAGGTGTAAAATTCGCTGTCATTGGACTCTGGAGCAGTGGAAACACGTTCTCTGGAGTGATGAATCACGCTTCACCATCTGGTAGTCCGACGGACGAATCTGGGTTTGGCGGATGCCATGAGAACACTACCTGCCCGAATGCAGTGCCAACTGTAAAGTTTGGTGGAGGAGGAATAACAGTTTGGGGCTGTTTTTCATGGTTCGGGCTAGGCCCCTTAGTTCCAGTGAAGGGAAATCTTAACGCTACAGCATACAATTACATTCTAGACGATTCTGTGCTTCCAACTTTGTGGAAGGCCCTTTCCTGTTTCAGCATGACAATGCCCCCATGCACAAAGAAAGGTCCATACAAAAATTGTTTGTCGAGATCGGTGTGGAAGAACTTGACTGGCCTGCACAGAGCGCTGACCCCAACCCCATCGAACACCTTTGTGATTAATTGGAACGCTGACTGCGAGCCAGGCCTAACCTGCCAACATCAGTGCCTGACCTCACTAATGCTTGTGTCTAAATGGAAGGAAGTTCCTGCAGCAATGTTCCAACATCTAGTGGAAAGCCTTCCCAGAAGAGTAGAGGCTGTTATAGCAGCAAAGGGGGGACCAACTCCATATTAATGCCCATGAGATGTTCGACGAGCAGGTGTACACATACTTTTGGTCATGTAGTGTATTACATTTTCTCCTACATAGGAGAGCTCAACCCGAGGTGGGGTTAAAAGTGAGTTGGAGATAATACTCCCAAATCAAACACGAGATAATCTCCTGAGAATGTTCATTCCAATTGGCCCCAAGGGATCCAGCACCAGGGAGAGGAATCATAGAGCGATAAGCTCCTCTTTCACCAAGTCAGAGAGAAGAGAGCACTTATGTCACATACAGTAGCATAACACTAGCCTGGTCCCAGATCTGTATGTGATTAAGACAACTCCCCCAGTGACTGTCGTCACGCAGACGAGTACGCTAAAGCACATATTCAGATCTGAGCGAGTTGACTTAAACCATCCACACAAGATTTACAATTCCCTGCACCAGCAGCACTACACTAATCTTTCTCCATAAATTAACTAATGAAAACAGCCCCGCTCTGCAGTTTTTACACACACATAATGAGAGAATATGAGAAATGGCAGCTAATTTGCAATTATCTATTTCTGTAGGGATTTTTTGACATTTCTGAATGCAAATACTCCTCATGCTATGGATACATTTCCAGGTACTTCATAAATACCTTCTTTGTTGTTGGGTGTGTGTTAAATTAGACATCTTAAATTTCACTGCACACAATCTAGGCTAGCTTGGACAATGACACATATGTTATTAATCTTCATCCATCAATGTGGTTGTTAATACTTCCCTCATATTTCCTTCCTGGATCAGTCCCATGTTGAAATTACAATGTTTGCTTTTCAGAGAAGGATGTTGACATACTCCTCAGCTTTCCACAACCTACTGAAAGGCACAGCATTGAGCACGCTCTCCTGCATTTCAATCATCTTCAGAATGGCTCTTATGTAGCCGAGACACACATAGGACATAGCCAACCAGAAAAGGCTCAGTGTCTTGACTGACAAAAACCATGGCTTTGCTGGATCAAGTTCATGTTTAATACATGACCATTACCTAATGAGGGACAGATTCCAGGAACGGCTGGAATAGTCAAACCCATTACCCAACCCTGACTCCCCTCACTACTACTACCACCCTTTCTCTGCTCCTCCCTCCTCCACTCTACATTTTTCACTCTTGCTCAAATCAGCCCAGAGGTCATAAATGTAATGTATCACTAGCTCCGGCTGGAGGGGAGAGAGTGGTGGTAGCACAAAAAGTATATGTTGGGCTGTTTGGGTGCATTAAATCACAGCAGTGCTCGACCCTGCTCTCCATCCCTTCTGCTACTCCTGCCTGCGCTCGACAACAACTGAACCTTGTGCCCTTCCGAGCCCGGCAGAACTGGTGGAGCTGGAGTGCACTTACTGACACAAGGGGGAGGGGAAAGGAGAAGAGAAGCACCCCCACTCTGGGGCACAGTGACCGGGAGCAAGGCTGTGGCTCAACTCATTCAGCCTAGCAACAAGACATCAATGAGCATTATGATTTTGGTTCTAACAGTTTGTATCTTCAATACAAAGAACTCAACATTTTGCATTTATTCTTCATGTAAGATCAATTTCGTCAACACCGCTGTTTCACAGGACATGCCAAAATAAGAACAGTGGAGTAGATTTGTTTTACAATGACATGATGTCAACACGTCGTCATGAAGAGAACCGGTGTCTATTGATCGAGCTCTGGGGTGCACTGCCACCCGAGAAAAGAGGAGAGTGCGGAAGCTTGTGGTTTTCACTCAGTAGGCCTATTCCTGCATGACACTCCAATAGTTAAACAGCCTGTCTGCTGCCATTAAGATCCAGTGGCCATGGGGAACGAGAGAGAGGGGGTTAGACATTCACAACACCAAGGCCAGTGACCACGTCAATGGATAGTCAGGAAGCTTAGCAACACAGCATATTATTCACTTCGCAATCAGTAAATAGCATCACTCACAAGGGGAAATTACTTAATTGGAAAAATAGCCATGGCAACCTGTGTCAAGGTTAGCATTTTCCCTGACTATCCTGCAGACAGCGAAGTGACTCTGGCAATTGTACTCTCCTGGGGAAGAAATTGTGTTAAGTGGCTACAGATTTGTAAGAGAATGGTCATTTGAGTTATTCATGGACAATTACACTTACTTGTACCTTCAAGGAATACAGAGAAAGGGTAAGATGAGGTTCAATCTCAACTGCCAGCCAGAACTACCAAATGAGCTAAATTCCTTTTATGCTCGCTTCAAGTAATATAACACTGTGCCTTGCGTGAAAGACCCTGTTTTTGACTGGATGACTGTGTGATCTCGCTCTCCGTGACCGATGTGAGGAAAACGTTTAAACAGGTTAACAATCACAAGGCCTCCGGGCCAGAGGGAATACTAGGGTGCGTTCTCGAAGCATGCGCAGACCAGCTGGCAAGTGTCTTCACAGACATTTCCAATCTCTCCTTGTCCCAGTCTGTAATCCCAACATGTTTCAAGCTGGCCACCATTGTCCCTGTTCCCAAGAGCTCCAAGGTACCCTGCCTAAATGACTATCGCCCTGCAGCACTCTCATTTGTAATTATGAAGTGCTTTGAAATGCTGGTCATGACAAACACCATCATCCCAAACCCACTCAAATTCACATACCGCCCCAGATCCAAAGATGACGCAATCTCAATTGCACTTCACACTGCCCTCTCCCACCTGGACAAGAGGGGAAATAACTGTGAGAATGTTGTTCATAGACTACAGCTCAGCGTTCAAAACCATAGCCCCCTCCAAGCACATCACCAAGCTAGGGACCCTGGGACTGAACCCCTCCCTCTGGAACTGGATCCTGGACTTTCTGACGGGCTGGCCCCAGGTAGTGAGGGTAGGCAACAACATCTCCGCCACACTGACCCTCAACACGGGGGGCCCTCAGGGGTGTGTGCTTAGTCCTCTCCTGTACTCCCTGTTCACCCGCAACTGGGTGGCCACACACGACTCCAACACCATCATTGAATTTGCTGACGACACGATGGTGGTAGGCCTGATTACCGACGGCGATGTGTCAGCCTACAGGGAGGAGGTCAGAGACTTGGCAGTATGGTGCCAGAACAACAATCTCTCCCTCAACGTCAGTAAGATCAAGGAGCTGATCGTGGACTACAGGAGAAAGAGGGTAGAGCACGCCTCCATCCACATCGACGGAGCTGTTGTGGAGCGGGTCGAGAGATTATGAGTTCCTTGGCGTCCACAATCAATAAGGACTTAATATGGTCCACACTAGGGCTGGGCGATATGGCCTAAAAGTCATATCTATTTTTTTTGTTGTTGCAATAATCACTGATCTGGCTTTCAGGTCTGTCTATAAAAATGCAAATGTTTTTTTTTACAAATGTAACCAGAACCATGCATAATGCACATTCACTAATAATGTAGCGGGCATTATAGAAAATTAACACCGGTCTCATAAACAATCTCTCAAGCACACGTGCTAGTGAGTAGTCAGCTAATATTTATATTTCAAGTTTAGCCAACTTGGATGTAGGTATAATTTCACAAGCTCTGAATTCAGCTAACAAGGCAAAACAGTTGAATTGTTATGAACCCAACCTTCTGTCCATCTCCAACTGTTAGCCTGTCCACTTTGTTCAGATGTTGAAATCAAGTGGCCTACCTTATTTCTCAGAATGAGTTGCCAATTCCTTATATAATTGTTTTATGCTTATTGCACATTTATAAAACACAGACTAAACAGCTTGTATAACAATCTTTATTTGACTAAAAGGCTTGAAAAATGGCCAAAGACGCCAGCCACCCAAGCCATAAACTGTTCACTCTGCTACCGTTCGGAAAACGGTACAGGAGCATCGGCTCTCGGGCCAACAGGCTCAGAGACAGCTTCTACCCCCAAGCCATAAGACTGCTAAATAGCCAGATGGTTAATAGTCAATTAACGGTATGCGAAGTATCTGCACTGACTATCTTGCACTGACCCTACGCACACTCACTAGACCAGGGGTCTCCAACCTTTTTGTAGCATGAGAGCTACTTTTATGAAATATGTCGCAAGCTACACATTTTTTAGATAACTTTCAAATAGATACATTCTTCTTTACCCTGCGTCTTGGGTATAAGAGATGCGTTTTCTGTCAATATACCCGGTAAAATAATGGTTAATAAAACAACTCTAAGGGGGCCCCATAAAATATTTATTTGTATTTTCCGGAATTCTGTTCTCTGTTTTATTTTTCCTGGTTTTAGAAGTTGTTGTTTTTACTCTCAATTAGTGTTGAACGGCATACCAGTACCACGTTAATACCACGGTACCAAAACATTTTAGAATACCTTAGTATCGTTTCATATGATACTAGCAACTTTTTCAGCACTACCGTTCTAAAGAATCGGCTGGCGCATGTTATAAAATGTTTAGAAAGTCAGTTTTGTTAATAAATTCAGTTGAATTTTAGCAACAGTCACTAGTCTCTTGTATGCACATGTCCAATAATATCCACTTCACTTTCATGCGCATAGAATACCACTTGTGGCAGCTGTAATCAGACAGCCGCATCCCTTACCAGCCCACACCTCACTCACTTCTCTCCGTCCACTCTTCACAGTCAGTTGATTTATTTTATTTTTTAAATATAATTTAGCCGTGATGGCGAGCGGGATGCAGACCCAGACCCTGATTAGTCTTCTGTTGTTAGATTTGTACATTTGTTACATTGGAGCAGCGCACAAAGCGAGCAATGTCGATACATTGTATAATTTCATCACCTGTTATAACCTAGAGCACAGACCAATCTGAGTAGACTTTGGAAGTTCACTGTAATGCGGCCTCAGTGTCAGAGAGGGAAAATTGAACGCTTCGTGACAGGCATGCTTGCAGCTTTACAACAAAGAAAACGGCTTGTCTCTAGCCTAAACAGCTAAAAAAATATGACCCATATTGCCAGAGATTCGCGCACATTTTATATAATTTCACAAACCATGTTGCGGGCCGGTTTAAACTAATCCTGGGTCGCTAATTATTGGTTTGATAACAAACAACATTGTTCAGTCATGTTACTTAGCTAGGTAACAACCTGGTAACTTCACAGTAGGTTTAGGCAGATTTGACTAGTAAAGGAAGAAAGGAAAAGGATCTACTCATGAGATGTGCTTCAAAAGGTAGGATTCATATAGGCCTAATGTAAGCCTAAACTATATAAAAAAAATAGATATTTCTTGCTGGTGTTCCTTAAATTCTGTTTGGTGCATAACATTTTTAAAGTTGGGAGCGTGAGACAGAGTGTGTGTGAAGAAGGAAGGGAGAGAGTGTGTGTTAACTGAAGAGTAATGAAGGTTTCATGCAGTGTTTTCCCCTTACTGACACAATGACATGCAGATCATTATGCAAGGTGGCACCTTAATTGGGGAGAACGGGCTCGTGGTAATGACTGGAGCGGAGTTTTGGGGTAAAGTCTGTCTACCAACAAAACGGTTATCATTAGAATCGCTAATTGGCTACACTCGGAGTGATAAACAAATGTGCGCACCAAATAGACAGACATAGGCAATATTGCTGGAAATTAATTGGCAGATATTGTGTTAGGTTTGGCTTTTTAAGCCAATAGTGGCTAAACAGGAGTGGGATAATGTCAATGTGGCTTTGATTTGCAAAGTCTAGGTCCAAAAGGCTTCTTAACAGCTTCTACCCCCAAGCCATAAGACTCCTGAACAGCTAATAATGGCTACCCGGACTATTTGCATTGTCCCCCCCCCCCCACACCCCACCCCACCCCCTCTTTTACGCTGCTGCTACTCTGTTTATTATCTATGCATAGTCACTTTAACTCTACCCACATGTACATATTACCTCAATGAACGGTGCCCCCGCAAGTATTCAGTATTCAGCTATGTGGCAAATAAAAATTGATTGGATAGTAGTCGGGAGCTTTATGTTTATGACAGTATGCGATGGAACACGTGAAAAAAATGTATGTACTTTCAGAATTGCTTGACGAGCTACGAGCTATTGGTAGCTCGCGATCTACCTGTTGGAGACCCCTACACTAGACCATATATGCACACACACACAACACTGACACTTCCACACACATACCGACAACACAAACAGGCATACGAGCAACAAACACACATACACACACTTTAACACTCATCATTTGCTGTTGATACTCTGTTCTTTATTTTACTCTTATTACAATATATCCTGATGCCTAGTTACTTTACCCTTCCTTCAGGTAGATACAGTATCTACCTCAAATACCTCTGCACACTGATCTGGTATTCCCTGTATATAGCTCCATTTTTAAAAAGAAATAAATAGTGGTATCAATGGCAGGCAGGCAGGCACAATAGCTAACATTTCTACAGTTAGGCCTATAAAGTTCCAATAGTTTTACACATAACGTTACTCAGATAAGACTAAACCTGAAGGGGTCAATGCCTCCTCACAGCTGTCCGTGAGCTACAATCCAGGCAAACTAGTGACATATGCATCGCCACTTGCTCTTCCACCTACTCCACTCTCTAGGTTAGCTAACTAAGCAGTGCAAAGACAGATATAGCTAGCTAGCTACCTATAGCCAAGCCAAGGTGCTAGCTAAGCTAGTTAGTACCACAAAGCGTTAGCAATAGTAGCTGGCTAGAGATAACGATAGTAAAACAAATTGAGAACTTTGCGAACCTCAACAAACAAAAACATGGACATTTGACAACATTTCAGCAGCATTAACTATGAAATAAATAGAACTTACACATTCACCAATGTTACCTAGCTAAACAAATTGGTGCTATCAAAGTGCGACGACTTAAGCTAGCCTGACTACCAAGCTAGCTAAAATCAAGCTGCTTGACAAGAAGGCTCGAGCCCGGAATTGATAGCTAACAGTAGCTAACTAGCTAGCTAACGTTAGCTGCCGATGTGTCGCTCGCGCCGTGTTTTAGCTGTATGAAACGCTTAAATTAAACTTACCACGAATGTATTACTTATTCTAAACCCCAGCTCCGTTCGCACTTATGTTTTCAATCGAATTCCTGAGTTAAATGAACCGAAACAAGGAATTTGATCCAACTTATTATTTTCAGTTGTTTTCTTCACTTCCTGATAGACGCTGCCATTTTGAATCGAAAGCAGATATTTCCGCTGCTGTCGTCACACTGTAGGCTACTCTGTGATAGTGGCCTGAGGTTTGTGGATAACAAACAGCATACTTTACCTGCCGAAGTAACTTTGACAATTAAAAACAAAAATATAAATAAGTACAGAAAACACAACGAGAAACATTGTTAACACAATTTAGCCAATTCAAACACTACAGTCCATTGCCTACCTTGGGAACATTCTCAGCTGTTTTGAATAGGGCTTAAAATCAAAGATCATTAACAATAGTGTTTACAACGCCGGCTGCTGGTTAAATTGAGCAATTCATAAAGAATCTTCATTCAAATGTCACTTTTGCTATCAGTTCAAGTCCAGCCATCATAAAAACTCATGTGATTAATGCTTTCACTTTTGCTATACAAAAGTGAAAGCATTGATCACAGGAGTTTTCATGATGGCTGGACTTGAACTGACCACAGGATAGCTAGATCAGCTTTGTTCTTGTGTGCAGGGCCAGTGGCCACATGCCACTTGTATGACTAGGCTGGGAACAAGGCTTTGGGGTTGCCAGATATGGCTCTCACATCCCCTCCTTTGGGTTCAAATAGACTACACACATCATAGACAGACAATAGTTTTAGACAGACAAAAGTGTTATACCAAGACACATGATTCAACTTCCTTAAAGCAATATCAGAGAGCCACATAAAAAAAGTCCCCTCTGTACCAAATAATCTTGTACAATGTAGCCTCATAGATACATAGATACTATACTGTACATTTAACAGAATTGAATGTTAAACGCCTAGTGCATCACCAGGTGGTAAATTAGTTAAAGGGCAACTCCACCATTTTTCAACCTAATTTTCATTATCTCCAGCACAAAGTGCGCATTTCTAAGTTTAGTAGAAAAAATATGAAGTTAAAAAGTTATATCCGATGACATCATCAAACACTATGGACGCATTCGAGCATCATCACTTTTGTCAAGTCGTGACCAAACCCTCCTCTAACCCGGAAGACGCTGGGCCAATTGTGCGCCGCCCTATGGGACTCCCGCTCACGGCCGGTTGTGATACAGCCCGGGATCAAACCAGGGTCTGTAGTGACGCCTCTAGCACTGTTGGAAAACCATTACAGTGTCCGATCTTCAGCTGTCGCAGATACACCTACCACGACGTCTACTAAGCTAACATATGGAAGTGGCCATACCATGGATCATTTAGCTATTTGATTTAGAATTTTAGGATACAGTACCAGTCAAAAGTTTGGACACACCTACACATTCAAGGGGTTTTCTTTATTTTTACTATGTTCTACCTTGTAGAATAATAGAGAAGACATCAAAACTATGAAATAACACATATGGAATCATGTAGTAACCAAAAAAGTTACTTAGATTTTAGATTCTTCAAAGTAACCACCCTTTGCCTTGATGACAGCTTTGCACACTCTTGGCATTCTCTCAACCAGCTTCATGAGGAATGCTTTTCCAACAGTCTTGAAGGAGTTCCCATATATGCTGAGCACTTGTTGGCTGCTTTTCATTCACTCTGCGGTCCAACTCATCCCAAACCATCTCAATTGGGTTGAGGTCGGGGGATTGTGGAGGTCAGGTCATCTGATGCAGCACTCCATCACTCTTTTTGGTCAAATAGCCCTTACACAGCCTGGAGGTGTGTTTTGGGTCATTGTCCTGTTGAAAAACAAATAATAGTCCCACTAAGCGCAAACCAGATGGGATGCCGTCTCCGCACCACGTGCTCTCACCACTGGTGTCCCCCAGGGCTCAGTTCTAGGCCCTCTCCTATTCTCGCTATACACCAAGTCACTTGGCTCTGTCATATCCTCACATGGCCTCTCCTATCATTGCTACGCAGACGACACACAACTAATCTTCTCCTTTCCCCCTTCTGATAACCAGGTGGCAAATCGCATCTCTGCATGTCTGGCAGACATATCAGTAACTCCGTTGTGTCCTCCTCCCAGAGTGCGAAGAGCCTTGGCGTGACCCTGGACAACACCCTGTCGTTCTCCGCTAACATCAAGGCGGTGACCCGATCCTGTAGGTTCATGCTCTACAACATTCGGAGAGTATGACCCTGCCTTACACAGGAAGCGGCACAGGTCCTAATCCAGGCACTTGTCATCTCCCGTCTGGATTACTGCAACTCGCTGTTGGCTGGGCTCCCTGCCTGTGCCATTAAACCCCTACAACTCATCCAGAATGCCGCAGCCCGTCTGGTGTTCAACCTTCCCAAGTTCTCTCACGTCACCCCGCTCCTCCGCACACTACACTGGCTTCCAGTTGAAGCTCGCATCTGCTACAAGACCATGGTGCTTGCCTACGGAGCTGTGAGGGGAACGGCACCTCCGTACCTTCAGGCTCTGATCAGTCCCTACACCCAAACGAGGGCATTGCGTTCATCCACCTCTGGCCTGCTGGCTCCCCTACCTTTGCTGAAGCACTGTTCCCGCTCAGCCCAGTCAAAACTGTTCGCTGCTCTGGCACCCCAATGGTGGAACAAGCTCCCTCACGACGCCAGGACAGCGGAGTCACTCACCACCTTCCGGAGACATTTGAAACCCCACCTCTTTAAGGAACACCTGGGATAGGATAAAGTAATCCTTCTAACCCCCCCTAACCACCCCCCAAAAAAAAAATAACAAAAAAAAATAATATTCTAAAGTGGTTATCCCACTGGCTATCAGGTGAATGCACCAATTTGTAAGTCGCTCTGGATAAGAGCGTCTGCTAAATGACGTAAATGTAAATGTAACGTAAATGTAATGCCGTATCGCTGCAGAATGCCCCACTCAGACCACTTACAGAGAGTCCTAGCAAAATTATTTCTTTTGAAATTGTTCTTTACTAAGTAGCTATTTTTGTTTATTTTTAATAATTTTCATTGAAAACAATCAAAGTAAGGTACTTAATTGTTACCCAGAAATGATTTGATATTGAGATAAAAATGGTTGCGTTGGACCTTTAATGCATCATCAATACAGAAATGGAAACCATAATTATCCCACAGTAATAATAACTGTATACAGTGCCTTGCAAAAGTATTCATCCCCCTTGGCATTTTTCCTATTTTGTTGCATTATAACCTGTCATTTAAATTGATTTTTATTTGGATTTCATGTAATGGACATACAGAAAATAGTCCAAATTGGTGAAGTGAAATGAAAAAAATTACTTGTTTCAAAACATTCTAAAAAATAAAGAACGGAAAAGTGGTGCGTGCATATGTATTCACTCCCTTTGCTATGAAGCCCCTAAATAAGATCTGGTGCAACCAATTACCTTCAGAAGTCACATAATTAGTTAAATAAAGTCCACCTGTGTGTCACATGATCTCAGTATATATACACCTGTTCTGAAAGGCCCCAGAGTCTGCAACACCACTAAGCAAGGGGCACCACCAATTAAGCGGCACCATGAAGACCAAGGAGCTCTCCAAACAGGTCAGGGACAAAGTTGTGGAGAAGTAGAGATCAGGGTTGGGTTATAAAGAAATATCAGAAACTTTGAACATCCCACGGAGCACCATTAAATCCATTATTAAAAAATGGAAAGAATATGGCACCACAACAAACCCGCCAAGAGAGGGCCACCCACCAAAACTCACGGACCAGGCAAGGAGGGAATTAATCAGAGGCAACAAGGAGACCAAAGATAACCCTGAAGGAGCTGCAAAGCTCCACAGCGGAGATTGGAGTATCTGTCCATAGGACCACTTTAAGCCGTACACTCCACAGAGCTGGGCTTTACGGAAGAGTGGCCAGAAAAAAGCCATTGCTTAAAGAAACAAATAAGCAAACACGTTTGGTGTTCGCCAAAAGGCATGTGGGAGACTTCCCAAACATATGGAAGAAGGTTCTTTGGTCAGAGGAGACTAAAATTGAGCTTTTGGGGCATCAAGGAAGACGCTATGTCTGGCGCAAACCCAACACCTCTCATCACCCCGAGAACACCATCCCCACAGTGAAGCATGGTGGTGGCAGCAGCATCATGCTGTGGGGATGTTTTTCATCAGCAGGGACTGGGAAACTGGTCAGAATTGAAGGAATGGTGGATGGTGCTAAATACAGGGACATTTTTTGGGAAACCTGTTTCAGTCTTCCAGAGATTTGAGACTGGGACAGAGGTTCACCTTCCAGCAGGACAATGACCCTAAGCATACTGCTAAAGCATCACTTGAGTGGTTTAAGTGGAAACATTTAAATGTCTTGGAATGGCCTAGTCAAAGCCCAGACCTCAATCCAATTGAGAATCTGTGGTATGACTAAAAGATTGCTGTACACCAGCGGAACCCATCCAACTTGAAGGAGCTGGAGCAGTTCTGCCTTGAAGAATGGGCAAAAATCCCAGTGGCTAGATGTGCCAAGCTTATAGAGACATACCCCAAGAGACTTGCAGCTGTAATTGCTGCAAAAGGTGGCTCTACAAAGTATTGACTTTGGGGGGGTGAATAGTTATGCACGCTCAAGTTTTCTGTTTTTTTTTCTTATTTCTTGTTTGTTTCACAATAAAAAATATTTTGCATCTTCAAAGTGGTAGGCATGTTGTGTAAATCAAATGACACAACCCCCACAAAAATCAATTTTAATTCCAGGTTGTAAGGCAACAAAATAGGAAAAATGCCAAGGGGGGTGAATAATTTCGCAAGCCACTGTATTCCCATTAATGTCAGCTAATAAGCGTATTTCGGTGAACAGAGGAGCTGTGTGTCATTTTGGCATCAATCCTTTCCTGCTGAGTTATTGAATGATGCAACTGGAAGAGGTTAAATTATTTCCAGTAAACACAGCCACTGCCTTCCTGGTACAACAGTCCCCTTTTCCAACAAAGGGGGCGGAATGAAGCACATGGTGAGGTTCGTTCAGACAAAAAGGGACAGACAAGGTGGTGCATTGCTTTATCTGCACAGAGGTGTATCACCTCTTACTTTGTATTTGCCTCAGCAATTCAGCAATTCTAATAATGTGGCCCTGGAGTGGGACATAAAGGAGATGCCAGTAAGTATTTTACAAACAAAACAAAATGTCATCCAAAACTGATAACAACAGGATGGAACAGGGACATTTTGTCTCACTTCTGGGAATAGTGTTGGAATAGTGTTTTTAGAGATCAACAATGCATGTCTCCATCTCAAGAGTGAATAGTTATTGAGTAGTCCCCCCCTACCCCACCCCCACAAAAAAATAATAAAAATAAATAAATAATAATAATAATAAAAATAAATAATAATAACAATACACATTTTACAAAATAAAAAACCAATAAAAAAAAACCAATATATATATAAAACAAATGAACATTAAAAATATACTCTACAAATAAATAATTAGAAAAATTAATAAAAATTAATTGTAAAGTGGTTGTCCCACTGGCTATCATAAGGTGAATGCACCAATTTGTAAGTCGCTCTGCTAAATGACATAAATGTAAATGTAAATGTAGTTATAGAGACCTTTTTCCAGGTTCAATGACATTTCCTGAAGATCACAATCCAAATTTGACTGTTATGTTCTTTCTACAGCTCTACCATAGAGAATGATAGAGTCCTCTATTGGCCAAAAGGCCATATCAGCATGGGCAGCGCCATTGAGGGCTTCCACCATTTTAATGTGGTCAACTGGTTGGGACTTCCAACTTCACAGTCATGTCCAACCGGGTCATCAAGAGGGATCAGACAATTGTGAAGAAGAAAATGAACTACTTCAAAATGGAGATTGCCTCAATGGCACTGCCCATGCTGTCGCAGATGCTATGCTGTCACAGATGCTATGATGGCACAGATACAAAGATGAGTCCTCTATCCATCTCGGTGTAGATTTATCATGTTATTGTATGTGTTTATTTGCCTCTTCTTGTTCACAGCTGCCAAAGTTCCCTTGCTGCTGTGATTTCCTTATTACACCAATAACCTTTCTCTCAGTGCAGTGTGAACAAATATTTTCCCATTCATTAAACTATTCAAACCATCTATGAAGTGCAATGATACAAACCAAATATAACCAAGATAACACATTTCCTACCATATTGGATTAGTTTGTAATTAGTCGTGCCACACATGACCTATCTTGCATTATTGCAGCACATCCCATTAACTACACTGAAAATTCCAGCTTGGTGTATGCCTACTGTAATTTTGAATTTGGTGCACTCTGCTGGAAGAAAAGCGCAAGCACATGTAATGCCCTATTAGGTCTGTTAGGAAAACAATTGATAATTGGCAGTGGCACAGTTAATCGTTCCTTTAAGACATGCAAATTATTTTGTACAAAAAACACATATATAATTTGGATGTGGTTTATTAATTACTGCAGTGGGCTAAATCAGGGCCACACAGAGTGTTTCTTGGTAGTCTTAAACAAATGTACTTTGAAACAAAAGTATACACCTCACACATGGTTATGGTCTTAAAAAAAAGAAGACACCTGTACCATGTCAGATATAGAGTTGAAATGTATTACATTTTGAGTTTGCATCCCAATATTACACTTTATATACATCACAGAAGACTGAAATATAACAAAACAGTTTGACATAGAAACCGGCTTTTCGGAGTAAAACATTTTTTTGTGTGGATTAATTATGAAAATATGAAAAATATTAATAATATTCCACAACATGAGGCCACTAGAGGGCGATTTGGTCATTTGACTGCAGGAAAGGGTTTTAATGTGTTCATCTCAAATTAGATCAAACTAAATAGAGAGTAGGCCTAATGTAGTAGACCTAATTCAATGTATAAACCATAAACCCACACATTTGCTTAACACACACGAATGTGACTTAGCCACACATTGCTTAACACACACGAATGTGAGTTAAGAGGCACGTGAATTACCCCATCTAATGCGATTTATATAAATCTCTGAGAACTCGAATTGCATAACTTACCCCAAAAGCTCCTAGTTATTATTTCCCTGTAAATATGCTGTGTCTGCCCGAGGCCAACCATAATTTCAACAATTCACGGGCCAAAAGAGTGGCCAGACGGTAAGAATTGATTGCTATTTAGTGGAGGCCGTATTCTTTAAACATTTGTATTGAGATTCTGTCTATTTTGTGAAAACTTTAAAAGTATTGCGTGGATATGTTTTTGGCAAATGGTTCAATTATTCATGTGATCTTTCTCAAGAGTAGTTATTAGATCATAGCAGATCATTGGCTCAAATGGCAGTGGTATTCCACTTTTGTTTTTCTTTACAGTGGTCCGTGCTAGTGATTCTCCAGGGACCCTTTGGCTGTTTCTCTGCAGTTGAAGAGATGGAGAGATTGGTTTTCTTGTTTTCTTTGACTGCCCTTGCGGTCCTTCACTGCATGAACACCATTCCAGAGTTCCAAGAGTAAGTCAATTATTTAATGTCCTATTGTCTACCTATAGAATTGGGTCATTTAAATGTATTCATAAAGTTATACAAATGTTGTTGTTTTTTCAGGCTAGTAGACTTCAATTAATCAATAGCTTTAAAACGTTGTTTTTGTTCATTTATGAACAAGATTAAAATAGCTCATGAGATATGAATCAAAGGTCAGTCTTGCCAAATGTGTTTTGGAAATTCAATTACATTTTTATATTAAATAAAATCATATTCGCAAGTTGTAGTGTATGTGGAACTTTGACAGAATATTTTGCCGACTAGGCCAGTAGGTACTAGACTGATTGAGAAGTCAAGCATTCGAATTTAGGCTACATATTCAAAGATCCAGTTGAACGGTGCAAGTATGCTCAATACTCTTTGCTACCGCTTGAGGGCACTAGCAGCTCATATGAATAGGCCCCACTGACGTTGTTGAGTTTTACATACAGATTTCTGACCCATAAATCCTTGACAAATCTTTAATCATGTGGAAACAAGTAATACCATGGCCTGTGTAAAACCCATGTAATGATGACATTCAGATTATATGACGATGGGTGAAAAATAATTAGTTAAAGGGGAAGTCAAAAGAGGCTTGTGAAATCAGAGAGAACATATAAGAACATGTCTTTGACACCTGAAACAGTGACTTTCTCTCACCTCTCTGGATGATAAAACATAAATCTTTCCTATTTTCTATATTTTGTCAATCCCCAGCCTACCTGTGTTGTCAGACAATTGGGTTAAGCTATGCTCTCTTCAGTGTTTAGATAAGCAGGCTGCCACAGCAGGCCTAAGTACATTAAACTTACAGAAGGATAGTGGTGACTGTCTGCACCACTCCTCCCGAGCAATTCTTCCATTCCTCAGCAGACATTTCTAATTTCAAGACGACTGCCATACTCCTCCGTAGCGGAAATCTCTGAAATCTCTGGAACTCGTTCAATCAATAGGCCTACATGCTGCGAGAGGAGTTTGATAAATTGCTGCTGACATGTGTTCTTCAACTTTGCAAACAAACAGTATTGTGTGCATACATTTTCCAGTGCTGGTGCATTGAGATGCAGCCAGGAAGCTTCCCTTTGGCTTCACAGCATTTGTTTGGCTCCCGTGAACACATTGTACGTTTGAGATGGAAGTCATTTTGTTTACATAGAGATGCCCCAAAGCACATTAATATTTTCTGAACACAGTACCTGTGAACTCTGACTGCCAATCATGGTGGTGAGTGGTGATCTTACATGCCCCATCCTGTTGCCTCCTACAGCTAAGGCCATGATTGATTGAGTCATTGTGGTGATGACCTCTGCTGTTGCTGGGAAACCATTGGAGATCTACATGAAACATGCTTCCTGTACTAGTGATCTGCCATTCCCATGGTGGTAGGGATCAGCAAGTCAAAGTAGCTCTGTTGAAACAAGACCAGAGGCTGGAGCATCAAAGCAGGCTTTAGCAGTTGACCTCACAGCTTGGGTCAACACAACAGTTGAAATAGTATGAAATAGACCTGGTCACGTGGGCTACTAAAGGCTGGAGATCAAACCAGCAAGCCAGCCATTTGTCCTCACTGAATGCTGCGACCTTTGGCACTATCAGTCCAATACGGCCCCATGTAGCCGTTAACATTAGCACGTATTCTCAAATTCTCATAGGAGAACAGCAGAATGCTAGCTGCCTATCTCCAAGGCTTTAGCGTGATTAGAACCCAAACAGAGCGTGCAGCAATTCCCCCAGAGTCTCCAGGCCCTCGCTACAGCAGCAGCAGCCCCGTCTGCCTAGCCCACCTTCCCTCGGTGAACCCCATATGTCTGTCTGTCTGTGTGTATCCGCTTTCTATAATGTGGTCTCCCATCTCGGCATCATTTCTCCTGGTGCTCTGGGTGTTGGCATAATTATCGCTCCCTCTGTCTCCCCATTCATCACTGCTCACTAATTTAGTACAGCAGAGGAGACTCACAAACTTAGATGGAAACTAATTAGAAAAGAGAATGAGGCAGAAAATCGGAGGGAGATTGCTCTTTAAAAAGTATAGTGCAGGGAAGTTAAGACGTTGCACTATGAATTTGAAAAATATAATGATTTGTCCCCTAGCTAACAGTGTGTTGTCATTCTTACCTGCAGGCCTGTTGTGATACTGCAGATTGGTATTGCAGTGTTGGTGGTGGTGTGGTTCTTCTACTTCCTTATCACCCGACGTAACCCGCCCAAAGACATCCTTTTCTATGGTATGGTATTGATCATTCTTTCATGATGACGATGATGACAGATCAAAGGGACATTTGCTGTTTTGTTTGGATGAAAACTAGTTTAACATTGCTTATTTTTATTCGCTTAACAAAGCACCAATACATTTAAACAGATCCCCTCTGGGTAACATGGTTAAGAAAGAGCATGAATGACCACTATGTATGTAAGGCCAACCCCAGTTAACAGATTTCCAGAACGTTCTTATCTGTCATGTGAATTGTTTTCATTGTTTCATTCATTTATCCACAAAGCTGCTTATACTGATCAGGATCAGAGTAAAGCTGAAACCCAGACCGGCATTTACATGGCATGGGTGATGACAGAGGGCATGTTAGTCTTCTTCTTACAACACCACAGTTGTAGGAGAGCTGGAAACACTTGGAACATGAGCCTAAGGGCATGGGAACTCACATGCCCTACATACATACAGTAGACACCTTACTACTTACTGAACTTACTGATCGTGGATGACTGTTCCATATGGGATGCAGGGCAGTAATGTTGACACGTCATTACCAAATAAGAAGGCAAAAAACAACATATAGATTGACACATCGGCTTCCAGGCTGGCATTATAAGGGATGTCATATCAGTCACCTACAGTTGAAGTCGGAAGTTTACATACACCTTAGCCAAATACATTTAAACTCAGTTTTTCACAATTCCTGACATTTAATACTAGTAAAGTTAGGATTACCACTTTATTTTAAGAATGTGAAATGTCAGAATAATAGTAGAGATAATTATTTATTTAGGCTTTTATTTCTTTCATCACATTCCCAGTGGGTCAGAAGTTTACATACACTCAATTAGTATTTGGTAGCATTGCCTTTAAATTGTTTAACTTGGGTCAAACGTTTCGGGTAGCCTTCCACAAGCTTCCCACAATAAGTTGGGTGAATTTTGGCCCATTCCTCCTGACAGAGCTGGTGTAACTGAGTCAGGTTTGTAGTCCTCCTTGCTCGCACACGCTCTTTCAGTTCTGCCCACAAATTTTGTATAGGATTGAGGTCAGGGCTTTGTGATGACCACTCCAATACCTTGACTTTGTTGTCCTTAAGCCATTTTGCCACAACTTTGGAAGTATGCTTGGGGTCATTGTCCATTTGGAAGACCCATTTGCGACCAAGCTTTAACTTCCTGACTGATGTCTTGAGATGTTGCTTCAATATATCCACATAATTTTCCTTCCTCATGATGTCATCTATTTTGTGAAGTGCACCAGTCCCTCCTGCAGCAAAGCACCACCACAGCATGATGCTGCCACCCCTGTGCTTCACGGTTGGGATGGTATTCTTCGGCTTGCAAGCACCCCCTTTTTCCTCCAAACATAACGATGGTCATTATGGCCAAACAGTTATATTTTTGTTTCATCAGACCAGAGGACATTTCTCCAAAAAGTACGATCTTTGTTCCCATGTGCAGTTGCAAACTGTAGTCTGGCTTTTTTATGGCGGTTTATGAGCAGTGGCTTCTTCCTTGCTGAGTGGCCTTTCAGGTTATGTCGATATAGGACTCGTTTTACTGTGGATATAGATACTTTTGTACCTGATTCCTCCAGCATCTTCACAAGGTCCTTTGCTGTTGTTCTGGGATTGATTTGCACTTTTCGCACCAAAGTACGTTAATCTCTAGGAGACAGAACTCGTCCCCTTCCTGAGTGGTATGATGGCTGCGTGGTCCCATGGTGTTTATACTTGCGTACTATTGTTTGTACAGATGAACGTGGTACCTTCAGGCGTTTGGAAATTGCTCCCAAGGATGAACCAGACTTGTGGAGGTCTACAATTTTCTTTCTGAGGTCTTGGCTGATTTGTTTTGATTTTCCCATGATGTCAAGCAAAGAGGCACTGAGTTTGAAGGTAGGCCTTGAAATACATCCACAAGTACACCTCCAATTGACTCAAATTATGTAAATTAGCCTATCAGAAGCTTCTAAAGCCATGACATTATTATCTGGAATTTTCCAAGCTGTTTAAAGGCACCGTCAACTTAGTGTATGTAAACTTCTGACCCACTGGAATTGTGATACAGTGAATTATAAGTGAAATAATCAGAAAAATTACTTGTGTCATGCACAAAGTAGATGTCCTAACCGACTTGCCAAAACTATAGTTTGTTAACAAGAAATATGTGGAGTGGTTGAAAAACGAGTTTTAATTACTCCAACCTAAGTGTATGTAAACTTCCGACTTCAACTGTATATCCTGCCATAGGCTCTTTCCTAACCACCTGTGTGTAAGCCTATCTCCCGGATGCCCCGTGGCTATGCCATGCCATTGCGCCTCATCAGGTGATTCTGGGGAGGGGGAACAGCCCAGAGCTGAGAATGGCTTCCTGCTGTGATAGAGAATGATAATCCTCCTATCTTACCTGTTAGACGGCTCAGATAAACCAGACCCTCCAGAGGATTAGAAGGCCACAGGTACCTGGAGAGAGACGGAGTGTGTGTGTCTCTATCGGTGCGTTTATCAGGAGACAGCAGCAGCAACGTCAGGGAGATAGTGAGGGATGCAGGATGGCTGTCTGAGCCGTTACACACAGGTGCCATTGCAAGGACGTTTGACGATATACGGGACAGCCAAGCCTTGTATTACAGCTAATACTTGGATTGGACGCCCTATCCCATTTCAAGAAAACATGAGTTCACAGAACTCTATACACAGTGGGTATCATAAGTATTCCCCACCTTGGATTTCTTCTAATTTTATTGTGTTACAAAGTGGGATTAAAATTGATTTAATTGTCATTTTTTGTCCACGTGGAAGAAAAAAATCATTTTTTTAATGTCAAGATTAATGAAAAATAAAACACTAATATACCTTGATAAGATAGGTATTCACCCCCCTGAGTCAAGACATGTTAGAAACTTTTCTGGCAGCAATTACAGCTGTGAGTCTTCTTGGGTAAGTCTCTAAGTGCAATATTTATCCATTATTCTTTTCTAAATTGTTCAAGCTCTGTCAAGGTGTTGGTAATCGTAGCTAAACAGCAATTTTCAAGTCTTGCCATAGATTGTCTAGCAGATTTAAGTCAAAACTGTAACTTGGCCACTCAGGAACATTCACTGTCTTCTTGGTAAGCAACTTTAGTACAGATTTGGCCTTGTGTTGTAGGTTATTGACCTGCTGAAAGGTGAATTCCTCTCCCAGTGTCTGGTGTAAAGCAGACTGAAGCAGGTTTCCCTTTAGGAATTTGCCTGTGCTTAGCTCCATCCGGTTTCTTTTTGTCCTGAAAAACTCCTCAGTCTTTCCTGATGTCAAGCATACCTTGAGGACTTTATTACTGATTAATGTGTTTGTTGTTTATGACCGTGTTTTTCTTTTTGCTTGCATTTTGTATTTATATTTTGATGTGTGTATTTTCTGTAATATATGTAATTCAGGGCTCATTTGTAAAAGAGACCCTGGTCTCAGTATGACTTCCTGATAAAATAAAGGTTAAATAAAAAACCCATACCATGATGCAGCCACCACCAGGCTTGAAAATAAGCAGGCACCCACGGGGCACAGACGTCATTTCAACGTCTAATTTTGGTTTACATTTGGTTGAGTTGTCATCTAACGTGAATTCAATGTGAAATCAACCAAAAATGGTAGTAATGGCTACTGGCTGACCGTGGGCGGTCCCTAAAGAGTGTGGATATTGATGTGGAGAACCAACATGTCTATTGGAAGCACATTACCAGCCACTTGAACTGGGATTCGCTCCTTGCCTATCTCCAGTCCTCTTGATCCCCTGCCACTCATTATGTGGCTCTCAGACGCACATGGGGTTCCAGCCAGGTTTTGACTTGGAGAGAGGAGAGGGGTGCCCTCTCAACGCCGCTCTGCTCTTAACCCGAGGAAAACTCAACACACAGCTCCCAATATAAATCTCCCTTCACCCAGCCTACAGCTATGCAGTATCTCCCTCCATAGCCCAGGAAATCAATAGCTGGTTGGTTGGAGGGAAATATTTTAAACATAGAGAGATGGTGAGAGAGAGTGAGTGTGAAAGAAAATGAGTTGTGGTGGTTAGGTAATAGTTCATGGGAGAAAAAGAGGTTGAGTTTCTCAAAAATCCAGTCTTGTTCAATGCATCTTTATAGGCAGTAATAGGGTTCTGACAGTTTTATTAAAAGTTTCAAAGAGGCAGACTAAGCAGATTGGGTAATAAAGATTGGAGGAAGGAGCTTTCTCTTTATCATAACTACAATGAGAAGAATGATGATTGTTCCTACAGCAGAGCTGCTTAACATCTAGCTGCAACAGATTTCTATTGAGCTGAATTCCGCAACTAATTGAATGAGGGCCTTTCTTACAGAGCTGAAATATGCTCACAAATGCAATCAGTGTATGCTAATCGCACCAAAGAAAGTTGAACAGAACAATAGCCACACATTAATCCAAGTAATTTTTTGTTGTGTAATTGAGGCGCTTACATGAATTAACCCCTGTGACGTGCATTCTATAGTACTGTATTGCTAACTGCTTATTATTGTCCACTTTCACAATATCAGTCTGCCACAGTACTGAATGTTTGCATTGTCTTTACAGTATTTGCTGAGTTTTCCTTCACTTGTGTCATTGACCTTGTGAGTGCTATGGAACATGATGGCTTTATTTCTGGGTTTATGGAATTCTACCAGAAAACGGTTAGTCTCTAGATTCTCCATCTCATGACCTAACATCATGCTAATAATATATTTTTTTAAACGTTAGAATCTATCTGTTGTTTCAACCATTTTAAGTTAATGGTTGTATTTGTGTGTTGCAGGGAGAGCCCTATCTGGGTACAGCCTATGCCATCATGATGTGCTACTGGGACGGAATAGTGCATTTCATCATGTACCTCATAATGATACAGCGCTTATGGAACAGGTGGGTGATATTCGCTGTGTCACCTTGGTCTTGTACTGGTGATCTACACACCACACATATACTAGGATTCTGATACACTTCATTCATACCTGGACCAATAACCGGACCAATGAAGCAAGTATTGTATTGTATTGTATTGTACCTTATAGTCCCCTTCACCAGGAGAGCCGAGACTTCATACCTCAGAATCTGACACATGCAAGATCCTAGTGTGACCACATTTACGTCCACACATCATCTCATCGTCTCACTGCTGGGCCATTGATTTGAAGCTTTGTAAGACATGCTGTCACTAGTTTACAGTGATGGGAGCAACATCTTTTGACCATTTTATTTCCGTCTCTTAGCAAGTCTTACCGCACCCTGGGTCTCTTCTGGGCTGGATCGTTGTTTGCCAACATGAGTGTCTTTGTGACAGGAATTGTTGTAGGTGAGTCTCTCCTTCCCCCCTCCTGTATCCCACAATGGCAGAGTTAATCAACAGTACATCTGAACAGCCTTGTAGAATCAGTGTCATAGTGTAGGCTGCCAACACAACACATGTGCTTGCCTTTAGAATTTACAGAACAAAGCAAAACTAGGCTCTAAGCATCTGTTCTCTGAGTTTCAAACAGCTTAGGGTAGTATCAGTATTACATCATTTTGTATTTTAGTTGTATATTTGTTCAATGATGCCCTACTGAGGATTTATTTAGAACATTATTGAAGTTAATTACAAGGTGTGTATAAAAAGAAAAGAGGCTCAAAGTTATGGTCTCCTTTTTTTGGCAGAGATCTCATCTATTTATCATGTAAACCTCATGGAAATGTGTCGACTTTAACAAGGTTAAAATTAGACTGCTCTACTCTACTTCAGATGTACCCAGTTCCTCCTCATAGTTCTAGGGGATGAAATGCTCTCTATGTTTCCCTCCCTGGCAGGTAAATTTGGATCAGATATCCGTCCCGCCTTCTGGCTCAACATGCCCTTCCTAATGCTTCCAATATGGGGTGCGATCAAGCTGTTCAACAAGCCCAAGAATGGGCCAACCCTCGGTGGGTACAAGGTAAGATGGAACAGGGAACAGCTGATTGACCTGGTGGAATGCGTAGGGCCAGGGTTTTCCCTGACCATGTGACCTGACCAGGAAAACTAGGGCTCAGAACTAGGGCCTTAGTTATGTTATATTTCTACAATATCCTTGCAGAAGTGTGTATTTATTGCTATGTTTGAGTGCATCTGAACTGTCTAAAGAAGCTTCTTCTCCCCTGGTGTTGGTGTCTCCTAGGCCCACTATGATCAGAGTTTTAATCTCATCTGGCGCCCTTCTGACCTTCTCCTGGTGCTGCTGCTACTGGGGGCCATGGCCTTCACTCTCTTCAGGGGCTTGGTGAGCCAGCAGGGCCTGAATACACACTTAGAAATAAACACTCAAAATATTGGAAATAAAATAAAACATCCGAAATAAAGTGTTATTATATTAGGACTGGTCCAGCCCACCAATTTTAGCACAGCCTAAAGAGTCAATGCATTTAGAATTGATTCCCTCATGTGCTAGCTGTCTTTGTACAGCAGTAAAGGATTTGTTTATGATACATAGATTATGTGCAACATCTGCTGCGCTGATTCAATCATGTGATATGGGTGGTCTCATCTGACACACTTCCCTGGCAAATAGAACATTCAAGATGGTCTGATTTGTGGAAATATGCACATACTTATTTAACTTGCATTGTTTTTTAATGTGATTTTCATCCAGTACCTACTTGTTCTCGTTCACGTCCCCCATGGACCAGACATGGTTTATATTACAATAACTGATCATACAGACAAGTAGTTTATTCAGTGCTCTTGCCTACAAGATGATCATGTTGGAACCTTCCTCCTGTGTGTGCATTCAGGTAGCTCTTGACTCCCCTCTAGAGGCCTGTACCATCTACCTCCGCCAGTACGAGCCCTATCTGAAGGACCCGGTGGGCTACCCCAAGGTTATGGTGGGTACTTTAAGACACAGAGCATGCCTCTCTGCAGTGCCAGTGGCATTCCTTAATAGTCTCCAACCCACTTTGTTTTAAATAACCAAATAATAGCCACTCCATTCAGAAATCACTTGGAGCTCACAAAAGAGATTACAGAGCCATTTTTCATCATTACGCCACAATGAGAGGGGTGAGAGGCCAGGCTGGTTCATTCTCTCGCATTTGTTAGGCAAGAGAATGTGGTTGTGACTGGTCCAGTCTCAACGCCTGGGCTTTCTCCGTCTGTTGGGTGATGTTTGTTTGGTTTTGTTAGGGTTCTTAGCCGAGTCAATAGGTTATCCAAAGACCTTGTTGTGGCTCCAGTCCAGGCACAATGGCGAAGCATCGATCAGGCAGGGAACTGCATGCTGAGAACTTGATAAGATAATCCTCCTTCCCCTGAGCCCCCCCATCAGCAACACACCGGTGGGAGGGGTGTGTGTGTGTGTGTTTGTGTGTGCGTGTGCTTGCATGTTGGTGTGCTCTAGCTAGCATGTGTGTGTAAATCCCTGTGTGTGTCAATACGGGTGTATATATGTGTGTGTTGAGTGTGTATGTGTATGTGTGTGTGTGTGTGTGGAGGGGGGTTGAATGTCGTTGCGCTGCTCTTATGCTGACCAACCTTTTTAATCATTGATGGTGATAAACCACGGCAGACAGATGACCGGGGCGCCGAACACAAAGACACTCCTCCAAGGACTGAAGGGCAACGTGTGATTGGTTCTCAGCCTCTGGGCTCAATTCATTAGGATTCATCAGGACCACAGCTCTAGAACAAAAGCCACTGTTCAAAGGCATAATTTGATGCCATTACATTACAAAGTCAGCAGCTACCTGACTTTCATGCTCCAAATATTCTGCAAGTGCTTGTGAGGGTCGATGTAATGACCTCTGTATCTGGACACTATAATTTGGACCTGAGTGTGCGGTGTGAAAGCACTTCAAATGTGTGTGTTTGTGTACGTGCATGCGTGAGAGTGTGTTGTCTATGCAGCCAGCACGCAGCAGCGTTATCTGTATTCTGTGTGAGTGCTTGGACTGCTGTAACGTGTTAGCGCCCTAGAGAGGATGAAGATGTACTGTATTAATTGACCATTAGAGTGTCAGAGTTGCGTGGTGGGGCGGGCCGGCTGGAGTCACTACTGTGATGGAATCCTTTGATGTTATACCTGTTGTACATTTACATTTTGTAGATGTTGCACTTCCTGTTCTACATGCTGCCAATGCTGGGTGCCTTTGTCTACGGACTCATAGTGCCTGGCTGCACCTGGATGCCTGACTGGACCGTGTTCGTTGCTGGAGGCATCGCCCAGGTAAGATATGGGGGACATATGTGTTGTTTTTTGTTAATAACATAGACTACAGTTCCCAGAATGTAATGTGCTCTACGTACAGAGCTTCTACATACTGCTATTACTAGTCATACTAGTGATGACTTGAACAGATGAAGAGGTTGAATCACTTTACAGTGACTGGGGCCCTGAAAGTTCAAACTGTACACATTGCACTTGGAGTTAGTGAAAGTATAGCTCCCAGGGCTACTACCTCTATTGCAAGTTCTCATTGAAATATTTTATTATAGCCAACCTTAATAAGACCTCTTCATGGCGTCAGTGTTCATAATAATATCCAATCAGCCCCATCCTGCAGAGGCCTGCTTCCTGTAATCAATTTCCTTTCCATACTGGACTAATGGAGGCAAAGATCAAAGGCCAGTTCTGCATAGACTCGTCTGCAGGCCCTTCTATCCCTCCCAACATGGGGCAAGGCCTGCCTCGGAGATTCAGCTCTTCTAATACATTTTAGTCATTTAGCAGACGCTCTTATCCAGAGCGACTTACAGTTAGTGAGTGCATACATTTTCATACTGGTCCCCCGTGGGAATCGAACCCACAACCCTGGCGTTGCAAGCGCCATGCTCTACCAACTGAGCTACACAGGACTAATAAAAAGATTCCTGTGAAATGGAGCTGGGATAGCTGCATCTTCTGCTCAGAGCAGCGCACCAGAGTCTTCTCTCTGAGGTCGAGCTGTGTTGTACTGCACATCGTTGGCTGTAGATACTAATGACTGTTGCAGAGGCTCAAAGTGAAGCAACATATTAGGTTTAAAGCTATTCAATCAAGGCCTTTGTGGGGGGAAAAAACAACTACGGATAACCCTCAAAACGTGAAAATCAAATTACCGGTCAGCTGTGAATATACTGTACATAGTGTCCTCCTGTTTGGAATAACCCCAAACTTTCCCCCCTCCTTCCTCTCCCCTCCACAGTGTCAGTGGGCCCACATTGGGGCATCCCTCCACCCACGTACAGTGGCCCCATTCCGGATCCCAGACGAGGCCTTCCTGGCTGTCCTGGCAGCCAACCTACTGTACGCTGTGATCCCCTCGCTCATCGCCATGCGCTGCACCAGCAACACCAACTTCTTCTTGACCGTCACTAAACTGCCTGGGATGGAGGGGATGCCCTGGGTTCCTGATGCTGATACCCTGGTCGAGAAGAAACACAATTAAAGTTTACATACCAATAAAGTTACCAATAAAGATATGCCAATAAGTTTACAGAATTGACTTCTAATCTATTAACTCGTTTCTGTAACAAGTCCCATAGGGGATTTAGAGGAGTAAGTAAGTAGGTAAGTGTATCATACAGGACATCATGTTCTCTTAGACCGGGACCCTCCATTGAACTATACTGCAGAGTCAGAGTGAGACACAAACACACTCCACTTTCCCCGCAGCCTTTAGTTCAGGGCTCTCCAACCCTGTTCCTGGAGCGCTACCATCCTGTAGCTTTTCACTCCAACCCTAATCAAGCGCACCCGATTCTACTAATTAGCTGGTTGATCAGCTGAATCAGGTTAGTTACAACTGGGGTTGGAGCAAAAACCTACAGGAGGGTAGTTCTCCATGAACAGGGTTGGTGAGCCCTGCTTTAGTTTATACAAACACGGAGGTGTTGACAACCAAATCATTTTCTCCCCTTTTAATTAGAAACAAATGCGGCAGCCAGGTACTGAGAAATCCCTCCAAAATAACTCACTCCAGTCAATTCATCCTTAGAAGCATTTCATTTCAATCGGGCAAGATCAAATTCAAACAACAGGGAGAGAGAAAGAAGGGGAGGGCTTTCATTTCCCCCCTCAGTGAGAACAAGCGTCTGAGTGGTGTTCATTTATCAGCTGCTACTTTTCATAAGCAGGGGCTGATTGGCACACCAGTCAGGATGTGTTGTTGTGGACGTACATCTCATTCAACATGAGTCCTCATCACTCAACCCTAGTGGAACACAGATCATTACAGGGCTGCCGTGTCTGCCTGCCTGCCCTTTGGAAAGAAAGTCACTCTCTCAGGCTAGGTATACCAGACGGCTGTTTGTTTGTCATTTTATTTATCCTCTGTGGCAGTGCCTTCATGACTCTAGCTCTCCTCACTAGGCTGATCCCAGATCTGTATGTGTATGTGTTTTATCATTTTTATCATGACTATCTGACTATCTAGTTACTTGTAATCATGGCTAATGCTATAAACCTCTGGGACCAGGTTTGCCCCTCCCTCTCTTCTCTCCCTAAGTGATGTCATTATGTTCTATCTATTCTCTGTGCGGGTGGCCCAGTAAACGTTGTCCTTTCCTTCCCATTGCTCTTCTGATATAAAAAGATCTCAAATGAAGCCCAGGTGGATTGCCATTTATTTTTTTGGACACACAAACACTCAACACAACGGAGAAGGAATGACAGTTCATATCACATTCAACTTGAAACCAAGGGCGAAAAGTCTTGCAGTTAATTCATATTGTCTCTATCAAATGTATAACATATTTTGATGTTTGGCAGTAGATTCAAAGGACATCTATCACTGTCAACATTCTTAAACATTAATGTAATTATATTTACATACAGCATATATTCATGGTGGATGATAACATGAAACCATATAGAAAAAGCCATGTTCTCTCAAAACACAAACTCCCTTTTCAGGAGCATAATAAATCATAATGGATATCCTCCCTGTTACATTAGATTTGTGTCTTACAATGGATGTTCCCTTGCTGCAGAGAGGTTGTGAAACATCAATATTCAACACAGTGATAATGTGTTATAAAAACAGAAAGACAATCTTCACCTCCATCTCTTTAATAACTGAGTGGCCTCTCATTTGAGTGACACACACACACACACACACACACACACACACACACACACACACACACACACACACACACACACACACACACACACCAACCACACACAGGATCATCTAATTAATTCTCCCTCAGCAGCTTTTACATGCTGATGTATGGCAATGAAAACAAATGGCCTGCTTGCACATGCACTCTGTGTGACAGACCTAAATCAAATCCGGCCCCTATCACAACAGCTCCATCTATTCAGAGGAGCCACTGGGAATACGTGCAGATGTCTGCTCAGCTGTGCAGCCTGAAACCCCAGGAGAGTTGCGGTCTGCCTTTAGCTCAAAGGTAGAGAAAGAGAGGCTGAACACTGCAACATAGCAATTCACACTTTGCAGGGTCTGTATCAATATTAGTGGGTGTGAAGAGGACAGAGGACATGATGGTCAGATTATTTAAACTGGACTCTATATGGTCTCCTACTGACACCTGACAGAAATAAAATGTTACATGACAATCAAAAGCAATTCCTATAATGTAATTTGGCATGATCCTGACTCCAGAAATGTTGTACTCATTCTCATCAATGCTTTTATAGTTAAAAGGAGCACAATCGTAACAGTATAATTGATGACTCCCTTTCTAAAATACTCTCTTGAAACGTATGAGCCAATAAAATTGGAGAATGCGGCCATCGAGCCCGCTACCTCTTGCATGCTAAGCGCGCGCTCTACCGTTTGAGCTAATTCCCCATGTGCTTCGCGCAGTCCCGTCATGATCATAAGTGTATTTCAGTATTTTAGTCCCCAGCAGTGTTCAGTGTTTGGTAGCCTACTAGTACTGCTGTAAATTATAGCCTATAATAAATACATGCACACAAATCCACACTGAAATAAAAAATACTTGTGTCTTGTGTTTAGTGTACGGTTGAATTCCGGCTACATTTAGCCTACCCGCCATTTTCTTTGGATAACAACAGCTATTTTAATGTAGCCTTCCTACTGGCACAACTTATCATCATGCACTGTAACAGCAAATGCAACAATGTAGCAGTTCAATTGTTACCTGTTACTTTCGCTGACTTATACATTCTGGTGCGCTCTTATAGTGATTCACATTATACTGAACATCTGTGAACTGTGGGACAACCCAACTGGCCCAGTCCTGCCCAGAGTCAGCAGTTCCCCTGCATTCCCAAAATCAAACAGCAATAGGGCAGGACACGGCAGGCTAACTGCAGGATAGAGCTATGAGTCAAGTACTGCACCATATCAATGACAGCCCAGCTGGAGCAAACGACATACGGTCTATCTAACTTCAGACAGACACAGTATTCTTGAAGAGATAATGGTAAGTCCTCTAATGTGGCGGGATGGGTTGGCTCTGTGTCTGCGCATCATGCGGTCTTTTTTCTTACTGCATGGGATATTTATGTACAATAACCTTGAAGATGTGCTACAGTAGCCTAGTGCAGTACAGCGCAGATGAGGAGGAGAGGATCGAGGAGTATGGCGTAGGGTTTTTTGTTTACAATGTGGTCAGGTTATTTGTTACAATGTGGTCAGCAGCATGTTTCCATGTTCCTGTTATAGGCTATAGGCGATTAAAATGTATAATATTGCAGAGTTGTCTGTAAATGAACTTTGCTGCAATAACAACCCTTTTTTTTTTTAATTTTTTTTTTTTTACATCTAAACATTTTAGTCATTTATCAGACGCTCTTATCCAGAGCGACTTACAGTTTAGTAAGTGCATAGATTTTTCATACTGGCCCCCCGTGGGAAACGAACCAACAACCCTGGCGTTGCAAGCGCCATGCTCTACCAACTGAGCTACAGGACCATGGCCTAAACATATGGGGGAGCTCTCTTTGACATTCCCACTGGGCAAAACCTGGTTGAATCAACGTTGTTTCCACGTAATTTCAACCCCAAAAAATCTATGTTGAATCAACATGGAAACCAAAAAGTCATCAACTTAAGGGAATTTCGTATTTTTTTTCACCCAACTTTTAACCTAAATCCAATGACAGATTTACATATTGGTTGATTTCACATTGAATTCACTCACGTTAGTTAACAACTCAAGCAAATGTAAATCAAATCTAAATGTTGAACTGACATCTGTGCCCATTGTGTTGTCTCCATATAGGTGTACACTGAAGTTGCACTTTAACCTACAGTGCATTCGGAAAGTATTCAGACCCCTTGACTTTTTCCACATTTTATTACGTTACAGCCTTATTCTAAAATTGATTAAATCGTTTCCCCCCTCACCAATCTATACACAATACCCCTTAATGGTGAAGCAAAAACAAGGTTTTGAATTTTTTGCTAATTTATAAAAAAACAAAACGGAAATATAACATTTACATAAGTATTCAGACCCTTTACTCAGTACTTTGTTGAAACACCTTTGGCAACGATTACAGCCTTGAGTCTTCTTGGGTATGACGCTACAATTTTGGCACACCTGTATTTGGGGAGTTTCTCCCATTCTTCTCTGCAGATCCTCTCAAGCTCTGTCAGGTTGGATGGGGAGCGTCGCTGCACAGCTATTTTCAGGTCTCTCCAGAGATGTTCGATCGTGTTCAAGTCCGGGCTCTGGCTGGGCCACTTAAGGTCATTCAGAGACTTGTTCCAAAGCCACTCCTGCGTTGTCTTGGCTGTGTGCTTAGGGTCGTTGTCCTGTTGGAAAGTGAACCTTCGCCCCAGTCTGAGGTCCTGAGCGCTCTGAGCAGGTTTTCATCAAGGATCTCTCTATACTTTGCTCCGTTCATCTTCCCCTCGGTCCTGACTAGTCTCCCAGTCCCTGCCGCTGAAAAACATCCCCACAGCATGATGCTGCCACCACCATTCTTCACCATAGGGATGGTGCCAGGTTTCCTCCAGACGTGACGCTTGGCATTCAGGCCAAAGAGTTCAATCTTGGTTTCGTCAGACCAGCGAATCTTCTCATGGTCTGAGAGTCTTTAGGTGCCTTTTGGCAAACTCCAAGCGGGTTTCATGTGCCTTTTACTGAGGAGTGGCTTCCGTCTGGCCACTCTACCATAAAGGCCTGATTGGTGGAGTGCTGCAGAGATGGTTCTCCTTCTGGAAGGTTCTCTCATCTCCACAGAGGAACTCTAGAGCTCTGTCAGAGTGACCATAGGGTTCTTGGTCACCTCCCTGACCAAGGCCCTCCTCCCCCCGATTGCTCAGTTTGGCCAGGCGGCCAGCTCTAGGAAGAGTCTTGGTGGTTCCAAACTTCTTCCATTTAAGAATGATGGAGGCCACTGTGTTTTTGGGGACCTTCAATGCTGCAGAAATTTTTTGATACCCTTCCCCCGATCTGTGCCTCGACACAATCCTGTCTCGGTGCTCTACAGACAATTCCTTCGACCTCATGGCTTGGTTTTTGCTCTAACATGCACTGTCAACTGTGGGACCTTATATAGACCTTATATATAGACCTTATATTTCCAAATCATGTACAATCAATGTAATATACCACAGGTGGACTCCAATCAAGTTGTAGAAACTACTCAAGGATGATCAATGGAAACAGGATGCACTTGAGCTCAATTTCGAGTCTCATAGCAAAGGGTCTGAATACTTACGTAAATAAGGTATTTCTGTTTTTTTATTTTAATAAATTAGCAAACATTTCTAAAAACCAGTTTTCGCTTTATCATTATGGGGTATTGTGTGTAGATTGCTGAAAAATATATATAATCCATTTTAGAATAAGGTCCCTGTGTGATACCATTTCTGAAGAACTTTATTGAGCAGCTACAGCTACTCATCCTTTCTTATGGGGTTCTAACATAGCCTAGTGCAAAGTGAGCTAACTTTAGAGGCCCCATTCCCATCACATGGTGAACTGCACTCTCTTACCACTGCATGATGTAGCAGCTGATGTCATAGTCATACCAATTTAGCAGACACTCTTATCCAGAGTGATTGCATACATTTTTGTACTGGTCCCCCATGGGAATCAAACCCACAACCCTGGCGTTGCAAGCGCCATGCTCTACCAACTGAGCCACACATACCCTAAACAAGATGCGATGGATGGCGTAGTGGTGCCAGGAAAATAACCTCTCCCTCAACGTCAACAAAACAAAGAAGCTGATGGTGGACTCAGAGCATATGAGCGGAGTGGAGCGGTGAGAATCTCAGCTCCTCGCTCACGGAGCTGTTCACCCCTCCGCTCCCCCCGCTCAAAGCCACATCAGGCCAGCCCGCTCATTATCGCTCAGCGCTCAACGCAGTTTGCATCGCGCTCCACTCAAATCGCCCCCGCTCACTCCAAAAAAGGAACAAAATCTGCATGTATTTCACTTTTAGCTTAAACCACAGCCTTACTTTATCTCCCCGAATTTGTTGCATACAGACTCATCTCGGATGATCCATTCTGTCTTGAAACGGGGATCTAACACTGACGCTAAAATGAGATGTTAATCAGTATAGTATATTCCATAGCGAATTGACACGTTGTTTGCCAATGTTTCTGCAAAAGCAGCAATGCCCATTGGAAGTGCAGCGTGAGTGTAATCGGTGAGCAGGGATTTGATTTCTGTGACAGCAGGGAGGATCATCCCCAGGTTCCCCAGCTTCTTCTGCATTTTGTCTGTGAGGTCTGCTAGTGGTGTCAGCACACTGACAAGGTGCGTCAGCTGCCGTACTTGATTCAGGGTGATGTTAGCAACATTAGACTTGAGTTTGTTTTACCATAACGGGTCTTTTTGGAACAACCGGATGAACGACTGAATCATCCGCAGCTGGCTGCTCCATCGAATGGCGCAGGCATTTGTGGGGCGGACACCTAATTGGTCGGTTTCCTCTGTGCTCTTGCGTACACTTTTCACCAGGTGCCCAACTTTCACTAACAGCCTATTAATGTTGTCGTGCTTGTTAACGGCGTTTTTGATCGCCAGCTGAAGCATGTGAATGGGGCATCTCAGATGTAAATTTGACAAAGTAAAGTACTGATTTATCATAGTTTCTTGGGGGGGGTGTAGCCCGGTTGAGCTGCGCTGGCGAAGTGTTGCATCCCTTCGCGTTCTCGTTTACTCAGCGGTTCATAGTCCATGAAAATCATTTCAAAAAATGCTACATCCAGCTCTCTTTTTCTCTCCCTTGTTATGGTTGGGCCTTTGCGTGCAGTGAATAAACGTTTGAATTCCTCAACCCTTTTCTCTTGTTGCTGCTGCTGCTCCTCTCGCTCTATAAAATACAAATTCATGGACGACACAAATTAAATTAAACTGATGGATTCTGGGTCAGGCTTGAGCATGCTTCAGACTCGTGGTGTGAGCGAGCGAAATTGGAGCGGGACATAGGGCGACGCTCCGTCCTTTTAAAAATGCCGCTCTGCGCTCTGTTCAAAATCCGTCCGCTCACGCTCCACGCTCGCTCCCGCTCCACTCCGCTCATATGCTCTGGGTGGACTACAGGAGACAGCAGAGAGCACGCCCCCATCCACATCGATGGGGGCCGTAGTGGAGAGGGTCAAAAGCTTCAAGTTCCTCTGCGTGCACATTACCGAGGACCTGAAATGGTCCCTTGACTCCCTTCACACCTACAGCGTTGTGAAGAATGCTCAACAGCACCTCATCAACCTCAGGATGTTGAAGAAATTCCTCTAAGACCATCAGGCAGAGGTGGAGTGAAGGTTCCGGACGTGTGACTGCAGGTGGAACAAAAACGGAGGTAAGAACACAAAACTCAACAAAGTACAAAATAACAAAACTCACGCAAGATACTCTTGAACTGATACACAGTACACCTACTGTTCATGGCTAACGATCCGGCAGGAACTGGATGTTGGGCCAGAGCCTAAGAAAGGTGCTGATTAGGCCCAGGTGTGCAGATTGCTAATAGGAAGCAGGTGCGAAACCAGAGCGCTCCCGGAGCGTTCCCGAACCTCGGGAAACTGGAGATTACGACCAGACCCCCGACTCAGACAGCCGGGATCGTTACAGTACCCCCTCCGACGAACGCCACCGGGCGGGACTCCCGGAGCGCCAGGATGGAGGCGGTAAAAGTCCCTGATGAGATCCGCATCTAGGACCTGTCGCCGCGGAATCCAACTCCTCTCCTCAGGACCATACCCCTCCCAGTCCACGAGATACTGGAAACCCCGGCCCCGCCCGTCTGGAATCCATGCGACGCACCGTGTAGGCAGGACCACCTCCGATCATCCGAGGAGGAGGAGGAGGAGGCGGAGGAGGCAACAGAGGACTGAGGAAGACAGGCTTGAGGCAGGAGACATGAAAGGTGGGATGGACTCTGAGCGTCCTCGGTAGTTTGAGTCGCACTGCCACTGGATTGATCACCTTCTCCACCACAAACGGGCCAATAAACTTCGGTAACAACTTCCTAGACTCAGTCCGTAACGGAAGATCCCGTGTGGCCAACCAAACCCTATCTCCGATGGTATAGGTGGGAGCGGGGATCCGGCGACGATTCGCCTGGAGCTGATACCGGTCCGAACCTCTAAGGAGTGCCTTTCTGGCCCGATGCCAGGTCCGGTGGCAACGCCGAATATGGGCCTGAACAGAAGGCACTGAGAGCTCCTTCTCCTGAGAAGGGAACAGGGGAGGTTGGTAGCCATACAGGCACTGGAAGGGAGACATCCCAGTGGCAGATGTAGGGAGAGTATTGTGGGCATACTCAACCCAAGGCAACTGAGAGGCCCAGGAGGTGGGGTTGGAAGAGACCAGACAGCGTAGCGTGGATTCCATCTTCTGGTTGGCCTCTCCGCCTGACCATTGGATTGGGGGTGAAAACCAGATGTGAGACTGACTGTAGCTCCAATGGCCAAACAGAAGGACTTCCAGACAGCAGAGGTAAACTGAGGGCCACGGTCGGAAACGATATCACTGGGCAACCCGTGGACCCTGAAAACCTCCCTAACCAGGATCTCGGACGCCTCCGAGGCAGAGGGAAGCTTGGCAATAGGCACAAAGTGGGCGAACTTGCTGAATCTGTCCACGATAGTCAGAACGACCGTGTTCCCCTCAGAAGCGGGCAACCCCTGACAAGTCCAGGGCCAGATGCGACCATGGACGCCGGGGAATAGGAAGGGGATGAAGTAGTCCAGAGCTGGGCCGATTGGTACTCTTATTCTGCGCACACACTGGACAGGCAGCAACAAAACCCCGAGTATCCTCGGCCATGGCAGGCCACCAAAACCGTCTGCGAAGAAACGCCATAGTCCGAGCACGCCCGGGTGACAAGCCATCTTGCTGGCGTGGGACCATTTGAGGACAGCAGGACGAACCGACTCAGGCACAAACAACCGACCGGTGGACCGTTACCGGGACCGGGCTGAGTCCAAGGGCCGCCAGCACCTCCTCCTCAATCTTCCACATCACTGCTCCTACGACGCAGTTCCGGGGGAGAATAGTCTCGGTCTTGGACCCACTCTCCTCCGTCTTGGAGAACATCCGGGACAAGGCGTCCGCCTTGCCGTTCTTAGATCCAGGTCGGAACGTCAGGGCAAACTTGAATCGTCCAAAAACAACGCCCACCTGGCCTGACGGGAGTTGAGACGCTTTAGCCGATTGCACGTAAGCAAGATTCTTGTGGTCAGTCCAGACAATAAACGGTTGCTCCGCCCCCTCCAACCAGTGGCGCCACTCCTCCAAGGCAAGTTTCACCGCGAGAAGCTCCCGGTTACCCACATCGTAATTCCTCTCTGCAGGCGAAAGGCGACGAGAGTAGTAGGCGCAGGGATGGAGTTTACTGTCCGTGGAGCATCGCTGCGACAGGATGGCGCCAACTCCCACATCCGACGCGTCCACTTCAACGGCATAACTGACGGGCGTGTCCGGTTGAGAGAGAATCGTGCGTTGGTGAATCGCCTCTTCAAATCCAGAAACGCACGATCCGCCTCCGGATTCCACTTGAAGGTCCTGATACTGGAAGTCAAGGCAGTTAATGGAGCGCCACACGGCTGTAATCCCCGGATGAATCTGCGGTAGAAATTCGCAAACCCCCAAAAAATCTCTGGAGTTGCAATCTCGTACGGGCTGGACCCATTCCAGAACCGCTCTAACCTTCTCCTGATCCATCCTAATCTCACCCCTGGAGATGATGTACCGAGAAAGGATGTAGTGTGGGCGTGAAACTCGCACTTCTCGGCCTTCACGAACAGACGATTCTCCAACACTCGCTGCAGAACCTGCCGGACATGCTGGACGTGGTCGGAAGGTTCCTTCGAGAAGATCAGAATGTCATCCAGGTAAACAAACACGAAGAGACCGATCATATCTCTCAGGACGTCGTTCACCATACTCTGGAATACCGCTGGAGCATTGGTCAGTCCAAACGGCATCACCTGATACCAAGTGACCCATCGGTGTATTGAAACCCGTCAACCACTCGTCCCCCTCTCTGATCCGGACCAGGTGATACGCATTGCGAGGTCTAGCTTGGTGAACACCGTAGCACCCTGTAAGGAGTCGAAGGCAGAACTCATCAAGGGCAGGGGATACTTGTTCTTGACCGTGATGTCATTCAACCCCCGATAATCAATACACGGTCGAAGAGAGCCATCCTTCTTTCCCACAAAGAAGAATCCTGCCCCCAGGGGGTGATGACGAGGGACGAACGAGACCAGCAGCTAGGGACTCCTTGATGTAGGTCTCCAACGCCTCACGTTCAGGTCGGGAGATACTGTATAACCTTCCCTTGGGGTAGACAGCTCCAGGAACCAGGTTGATGGCACAATCATATGGTCGGTGGGGGAGGAAGTGACAGAGCCTTCTGCTTACTGAAAACTTCCCCAAATCGTGATATGTCTCGGGAACCAGGGACAAATCTGGGGGTTTAGCCTCAATCACCTGACTGGGAACCGAATGGGGGGCAGGCAGTCTTGAGACAGTTAGCATGACAATCAAGGCTCCAACTCGTTACCTTGCCCGTCGCCCAATCGAACGTGGGATTGTGTTCCTTCAGCCAGGGGTATCCAAGGACCAGAGGAACATGGGAAGACGGCAGAATGAAAAATGAAATCATCTCCGAATGATTCCCCCCGACAACCGCATCTTAACCGGTTCAGTCCTCATCGTGATACGTGCCAGACTACTGCCGTTCAGAGTGGTCGCTTAATGGCTTCCGCAATTGCTCCTTGGAAAGCCCCAGCTGTTCCACCAACTCGGCATCAAGAAAGCTTCCATCGGCACCTGAATCGATAAAAGCGTTAAGCGCTAAGCTCTGATTCCTGTTCACAAGGGTAGCCGGGAAGCGGGGTCTGACAGAGGTACTGAGAGGTTGAAACTGGCTCGCTAAAAGTCCTCCCAACTTTAGCGAGCCGGGCAGTTTGACGACCGCCGGGAACAAGTGGAGATGTAATGTCCCGAGCGACCACCGTAGAGGCAGCAGTTGGTCTTACGTCTATGTTGACGCTCCTCCTTGGTTAACCCGTGCCGCCCCACTTGCATGGGTTCAGAATCGGGAGAGGTCCTCTCTACTAATCCTTAGTGGTGGAGAATGATCGACGTGTTCTGGTCCACCACCCGATCCGACTGGGAACTGAGAAGCTGATCGATTGGACGGACCCCATTGCTTCTCCCTCCTTCGGCTCTCGGACTCGATTATCCACCCGAATAGACAAGGCTACCAAGCTGTCCAGGTCACTAGGCTCCGGATAGGAGATCAACTCATCCTTGAGCTGCTCCGACAGGCCCTGGTAAAAGGCCGCTTGCAAAGACTCCTCGTTCCACCCACTCTCCACAGCCAACGTCTTGAACTCGATCACGAAGTCGGCCACGCTGCGAGTTCCTTGGTGAAGAGAAAACAGACGCCTAGCTGCGTCCCTCCCTCGGACGGAATGGTCGAAGAGCTTCTCATCTCGGCCGTGAACCCCCTGGTATGAAGCCATGCAGGGATCCTGTCGTTCCCAAACGGCTGAAGCCCACTCCAGCGCTCGACCACGCAGCAACTCAATCAAAAAGGCTATCCTAGCCTTGTCAGTGGCATAAGAGTAGGGCTGTAGATCGAACACTAATCCACACTGCATAAGGAAGGAACGGCATCTTCCCAGCTCCCCTCATATTTATCCGGCGTCGGGACCTTGGGCTCACGGAGGGACACAACTTCAGAAGCGGCAGGCGAGATGGGTGAAACCGGTAGTGAGTCCTCCACCGGACACTGGCGTTGGTTCTGGACCTCCGTCAGGCCGGTAGAAAGGTTCCAACTGACAACGCGATCTCCTGTAGTACCATGCTATGATGGCCCAACATCTTCTCCTGCTGGGTAATGGCATGGCGAACAGAGTCCAGGTCCGCTGGGTTCATAATTGGCCGGATCGTTCTGTCACAGTTCCCTCAGCCAGAACCCAAAAGCAGACCAGGACAAGGAGAGTTGAACGAAGGTGAGGGTTTATTAGATACGACAAAAGGTGCAGTATAATCCAGGGACAGAGCGGGCGGCGTGGTTGAGTAGTTGGGGGTGCAGTCTGGGTCCAGTGATGGCTCGGCAGCCGCCGACCATCAGGCAGAGGTGGAGTGAAGGTTCCGGACGTGTGACTGCAGGTGGAACAAAAACGGAGGTAAGAACACAAAACTCAACAAAGTACAAAATAACAAAACTCACGCAAGATACTCTTGAACTGATACACAGTACACCTACTGTTCATGGCTAACGATCCGGCAGGAACTGGATGTTGGGCCAGAGCCTAAGAAAGGTGCTGATTAGGCCCAGGTGTGCAGATTGCTAATAGGAAGCAGGTGCGGAAACCAGAGCGCTCCCCGGAGCGTTCCCGAACCCTCGGGAAACTGGAGATTACGACCAGACCCCGACTCAGACAGCCGGGATCGTTACACTTGGACCCTAAGACCTCACAAACTTCTACAGATGCAGAGAGCATTCTGTCGGGCTGTATGATCGCCTGGTACGGCAACTTCAACACCCGCAACCGCAGGGCTCTCCAGAGGGTGGTGCGGTCAGCCCAACTTATCATCGGGGGCACACTGCCTGCCCTCCAGGACACCTACAGCACCCGGTGTCACAGGAAGGCCAATAAGATCAAGGACAGCCACCCGAGCTACGGCCTGTCCACCCCGCTACCATCTAGAAAGCAAAGACAGTACAGGTGCATCAAAGCTGGGACAAGAGAATGATAAACAGCTTCTATATCCAGGCCATCAGAATGTTAAACAGTCATCACTAGCCGGCCTCCATCCAGTACCCTGCCCTGCACCTTAGACACTGTCACTAGCCGGTTACCATCCGGTACGCTACCCTGCACCTTAGAGACTGCTGCCCTATATACATAGCGTCATTGAACACTAATCACTTTAATCATGTTTACATACTGTTTTACCCACTTTATATATACAGTATACTGTATTCTAGTCATGGCTCATCCTATATAACTACTGCTGTACACACCTTTTCTATTCACATGCTGTCTATACACACCATTCACATACACATACTGTATATTTACACTGAACAAAAATATAAATGCATGTAAAGTGTTGGTCCCATGTTTCATGAGTGAAATAAAAGATCCCTGACATTTTCCATATGCACAAAAAGCTTATTTCTGTCAAATTATGTGCACATTCTCCTTTGCCAAGATAATCCATCCACCTGACAAGTGTGGCATATCAAGAAGCTGATTAAACAGTATGATCATTACACAGGTGCACCTTGTGTTGGGGACAATAAAAGGCCACTCTAAAATGTGCAGTTTTGTCACACAACACAATGCTACAGATGTCTCAAGTTTTGTGGGAGCGTGCAATTGGCATGCTGACTGCAGGAATGTCCACCTGAGCTTTTGCCAGATAATTTAATGTTAATTTCTCTACCATAAGCCGCCTCCAACGTCGTTTTAGAGAATGCGGCAGTACGTCCAACCGGTCTCACAACCACAGACCACGTGCAAGGCGTCGTGTGGGTGAGCAGTTTGCTGATGTCAATGTTATGAAGAGTGCCCCATGATGGCGGTGGGGTTATGGTATGGGCAGGCATAAGCTACGGACAACGAACACAATTGCATTTTATCGATGGCAATTTGAATGCACAGAGATACCGTGACGAGATCCTGAGGCCCATTGTCGTGCCGTTCATCCACCCACCATCACCTCATGTTTCAGCATGATAATGCACTGCCCCATGTTGCAAATATCTGTACACAATTCCTGGAAGCTGAAAATGTCCAAGTTTTTCCGTGGCCTGCATACTCACCAGACATGTCACCACCCATTGAGCATGTTTGGGATGCTCTGGATTGACAGCGTGTTCCAGTTCCCGCCAATATTGAGCAATTTCGCACAGCTATTGAAGAGGACTGGGACAACATTCCACATGCCACAATCAACAATCTGATCAACTCTATGCGAAGGAGATGTGTCATGATGCATGAGGCAAATGGTGACCACACCAGATACTGACTGGTTTTCTGATCCACACCCCTACTTTTTTAAAGGTATCTGTGACCAAAAGATGCATATCTGTATTCCCAGTTATGTGAAATCCATAGATTAGGGCCTAATGCATTTATTTCAATTGACTGATTTCCTTATGAACTGTTACTCAGTAGAATCTTTGAAATTGTTGCTTGTTGCATTTATATGTTTGTTCAGTGTAGAAATAGATCATGCCTCTCCCTAAACAGCAGGAAGAAGATTGTATAGTCAACTTCCCTGGCAGTTCTTGCCTATGGTGACACCATTTATCGGAATGCAGCAGCCACTACTCTTAAGCCTTTAGATGCTGTCTACCATAGCTTTATATATTCAGGACTGGTCATGGGGTTTTGTACTGTGTATTTAAATACTGTATTCTCGACATAGCTCATTCTAATATTTCTACTATTGTACATTGCATTTTACTTACACTTTTTATATACACCGCTTATTTATTTATATACTGAATTATTGACATAGCTCACTCTAATATACTGCTGTACATATCATTCTTAGTATATCTTATGTAAATTCTTCCAGTGTATACACGTATAGATTGCATTTGGATTACTGTTACAGTGCTATTTGGGTTGCTAATTAGATTCGTTCTGACATTTCTTGATTTCTTGATTTCTTTCTTTTTTTTGTGTACTTGATTGACATTTTACTGCATTGTTAGGCGTTAGTAACATAAGAATTTTGCTGCACCGGCTATAACACTGCTAAACTGTGTACATGACCACCAAACTTTCATTTGATTTGTTTATAGGCTAGCCATATTGGAGCTTTGGAATGGCTAACTGGAACTTCACTGATGTGTCCCTCCCTGCCTCCCTTGCAGATCTGCTCACAGACCCTGTCCCTGGGGACAGTGACCTGCTTGGTCCTAATCTTTGGCCTCTATGCGACCTCCCTCCCTACTGATGCTGATAAGGGAAGGAGGAAAGTTGTTCATGTACTCGGTACGATCTCTCCCTCTGTCTCTTTCCCCATCCCACACATATTGCATCACTGTAATGAGATTGCTTTTTTACATTCCAAGGGAAGTATAAAAGAGCAGCTGTCTGGGTTTCAATATAAGTGAGTTGCCAAACTGTATCTCTCCTCCAGGATTATTGGCAGTCAACTGTAGAAAATTGAATTCCTGTTTCATATAAAATGAGGTAGGAGTCATATTATCAGTAAAATGTTGCTAAATTCCATCCGCTTCATATTCAAGCAGATGCTGTTGATTTGGACTCTTAGAACAGTCTCTTTCAAAGCTGTGAGGAAGCTGTGTTCAGCCTGATTGGGAACTTGCTGATGTTGTACTGGCAACCAGCTACAATATCACCTTGTTATCATCACCTGTCCTTCTTAATTATAATGTTATTATGATTATGTTATATACAATATGCCTCCACCTGGATACATCTCTCCTCACGCCTGAAATCCCAACCTAGATTTATGTTATGATGTATTCTGTAAACAGGTCTCAAAGCTCAGCGGTCGGTTACAAACATTTCTGAGCGCAGAGTTCCCAGCTCACGGTCACTATAACCAGCTGTCATGGCTAATTGTAGGCTTTGTGATCTGTTCACAATAAGCAGACTCTCAGCTGTGTTGCTCAGTAACTCTCAGAGAAGAGCAGCACTCTCACAAAGCCTAGGAGACGGCCTGGCTGCCAATGACGCAAACCAGAGCTACATGTACATTCCATTTCAAATAAAGTTGTCTCCTACCCACTGCTCTCATTCACTACCCCTCACAAATCTGAGACAACTGGGTAGATGTAAGTTATAGCTCCGCCTACGCGTCATATTGATTTCCAGTCCTATTAGATTTGCGAAGTGGAGTGAACACGGGTGTAGGTGTGGGGAGTGGAACACTTTCTGGAATGAAACAGAGCCAAGGCCTTGGGGATTCAGCTGGCCTCAAAAGAACTATGATGTAATAGGCAGTGCCAGTGACACAGAACAAAGCATGCTGGGACCTGGTGCTGATGATGAAACACAGATCTCTTAGGTGACACATGTCTCCTCAGCCCATTGGCCCTCACTGGCGAAACAACAAACTATCTAATTATATACACTTTCACCATCCTGACCTTATAACTAAAGTTTGGGTGGTTCCCATAACTTTAACAGTAATAATGTCCCTATATACTGTAGATCATCACACCATGAGAAAATCCTCCTTTTAAAAGTAAAGTACTGGTGCATCAGATCATTGATAAACATACTGTAAGTCCCCCACAACCTTGCCTGTCCTGACCATTCCTGTTCCTCTACTCCCCCTCTCTGCGTCCAGAGGATGACACCGGGGCAGTGATTGTTCAGACCGCCCCCGGTAAAGTGATCACCCACCGGGGAGGCTCCATTACCCTGCCCTGCCGCTACCACCACGAACCCGAGAGCTCCGACCCCAACCGCATCCGCATCAAGTGGACCAAGGTGACGGATGCGCTGGTGTTTGAGGATGTGTTTGTGGCACTGGGCCTCCAGCAGAGGGTGTTCGGGTCGTACCGGGGGCGTGTGTCCCTGGAGCAGAACGGACCAGGGGACGCCTCGGTCATCATCCACAACGTCACCCTGGAGGACTACGGACGCTACGAGTGTGAGGTCACCAACGACATGGAGGACGATACTGGATTCGTCAACCTCGATCTTGAAGGTCAGACGTTAAGGTTGAAGGGTTAAGGGTTAGATGGGTTCAGAGCCATGTATTTAGAGAGTTGGGCCAACTTTTAGAATAGTAATTATTGTTCTAATTCTAGACATACAGTTACATAGCATTATTTACCAGGTTTCCGAACACCCCAGCCACGAGCTGGTCACCTCCTTCCCAACAGGCTCAGAGACAGTTTCTATCTACAAGCCACCTTAGCACACACATACTGTTCTCCCCTAAGGGTGTCTGCTGCTGTTATCTCCTTCTCTCTTTCTTCCCTCACACCCCTGACAATTTCTCTTTCTCACCCGCTGTCTCACCCCTTTCACTCCCCCACCCCCTCTCTCTCTTGCTCTCTCTCTCACACAACTGCTGCTACCAGACTCTTATTATGATTGCTAAATACTGCACAATTTAAACACTTGCCCCCAATCCCCCCTTCCCCAAAACACGTGTAAATATTGGACTATAAATGGTGCCTTCCTGTATTATACTTATGCTAAAATATTAATTATGTTCTACTGAGCCATTTACTTCATGTTCGTATTCTTATCTTTTATTAGTTCTTATTGTTGTTGTATTGTCGAGAAGGAACCTGCAAGTAAGCATTTCGTTGGACGGAGTATATCATGTGTATCTGTGAGAGTGTGATTTGAAGGAGTCAGACGCAGGAGGGTAAATCACAGAATACGGAGTTTATTCCGTAATAAACAGTTACGCTGGATAGCATCAACAGTCCAGTGCGCAAAACAGGCGCACTGGAACAAATACAGGCACACAGGGAAAATATACCCCGGCAATACAAAGTACAGGTCGCTCCACCGAGCTACACTCATCTCACATGAAACAATCACCCACAAGGACAAGGGGGCAGAGGGAACACTTATACATATGAGGGGAATATGAACCAGGTGTGTGTAATTGACAAGACAAGACAAATGGAATGATGAGATATGGAGCGGCAGTGGCTAGAAGGCCGGTGACGACGAACGCTGAAGCCTGCCCGAACAAGGAGGGGAGGCAGCTTCGGAGGAAGTCGTGACAGTATCCTGTACATTCAACTAATAAAACTTAAATATTCCCCATGTAATGGGTTGTGGCTAGATGGTATACAGCTACGGACATAAGTTACTTTTCGTAGCAGGTTAGGAGATCATTTTAGCTAAATCTAACCCTAACCCTTTTCCTAACTTTAATCAATTTCTCCTAACCTGCTACGTTAATTATCCTAACCTGCTGCGTAAGTTCTCCTAACGAAAAGTCACATCTGTCCGTAGCTGTATACCATCTATTCAAAACCCATGTAATATTAATGGGCCACTAACATGGCTGCCATAGGTTTTTGAAGTGTCATGTAAATGTATCATAATGCTCGTTCTAAACATTATATTTCCCATGTAATGTTAATCCTTAAGAGTCTATTGATGCACCCGTGTGTCAATCTAAGTAACATAATAAAAAAATCCCTATTAAAATCCGTCAGTTTAAGCTAGAGATATCTTTCTTGCATGGGCTGCATCTCAATCCACCGCATCCACCTATGTTGGCCTTCCACATCTGCGGTGGAAGGTGGCCGAGCTACAGCGGTGTTTGTCAGACCATGAGACATCCCGAAATTGGGTCTTCTCACAAAAAAGTCTGTAGCGTCCGAACGGTTTGGCCTACAAATGAATATGACCACTCTGATTCCACTGAAGGTCACGGGACTCGTATAAAGGTAACCCATACAAACGAATGAAAGTATGGAGGTAGTTTTGTGCCAACAAAAATAAGGGGTTAAATACGAGTCCAAAAGACAAAGATATTTCCTGAGCTTTCTTATATCTCCTAGATATAGAACAGACACTTCAAAATGTCAAGGGGTGCTGAAGGTGGGTGTGGTGCATGAATCAAGCGCAGGACGCAGAAGCTCAGTCCAAAAGACTTTAGTGCAATATTCACGTCGAAAATAAGCACAATAAGCCCGAAGGCGAAATAACGGCGCACACAGGCGTCAAACAAACGGCGCACTAACATGTGCGAAAAACCTCTCCAAAACACTGGAGGGAGGTACGTAGCTCCAACACGAAACAGAAGAGCAATCACACACAAAGACAAACACACACAACGAGAACTAAATAGGACACTAACGAGGACTAACAAGACACAGGTGTACAACATCAAGACAAAACCAAACGAACATGAAACATAGATCGGTGGCAGCTAGTACTCCGGGGACGACGACCGCCGAAGCCTGCCCGAACCAGGAGGAGGAGCAGCCTCGGCCGAAACCGTGACAGTACCCCCCCCCTTGACGCGCGGCTCCAGCCGTGCGCCGACCCCGGCCTCGGGGACGACCAGGAGGACGCGGAGCAGGGCGCGCGGGATGGTCCCGGTGGAACTCCGACAGGAGAGATGGGTCTAGGATGTCCCTCCGCGGCACCCAGCACCGCTCCTCCGGGCCGTACCCCTCCCACTCCACGAGATACTGGAGACCCCCCATCCGGCGTCTTGAGTCCAAGATGGACCGAACGGTGTACGCCGGAGCCCCCTCGATGTCCAGTGGGGGCGGAGGAGTCTCCCCTATCTCATTGTCCTGGAGTGGACCAGCTACCACTGGCCTGAGAAGAGACACATGGAACGAGGGGTTAATATTCTTATACTCAACAGGTAGATGTAACCTATAACACACCTCGTTCAATCTTCTCAGGACTTTAAAGGGCCCCACAAACCGCCGACCCAGCTTCCGGCAGGGCAGGCGGAGGGGTAGGTTTCTGGTAGAGAGCCAGACTCGATCTCCGGGTGCGTACACCGGCCCCTCACTGCGGTGGAGATCGGCGCTCGCCTTGTGACGAAGGGGTGGACGTGGGCAGCGTTCCACGTCTCTTCCGAGCGCCTCATCCAATCATCCACCGCAGGGGCCTCGATCTGGCTCTGCTGCCAAGGTGCCAGAACCGGCTGGTAACCTAACACACATTGGAAGGGGGTTAGGTTGGTAGAGGAGTGGCGGAGAGAGTTCTGGGCCATCTCGGCCCAGGGAATGTACCGTGCCCACTCCTCCGGCCGGCCCTGGCAATACGACCTCAGAAACCTACCCACATCCTGGTTGACACGTTCTACCTGCCCGTTACTCTCCGGGTGGTACCCTGAGGTAAGGCTAACCGAGACCCCCAAACGCTCCATGAACGCTCTCCAAACACGGGAGGTAAACTGGGGGCCTCGATCAGACACTATATCCTCGGGTACCCCGTAATGCCGGAAGACGTGGGTAAATAGGGCCTCAGCGGTCTGTAGGGCAGTAGGAAGACCCGACATAGGGAGAAGACGACAGGCCTTAGAGAACCTGTCCACAACGACCAGGATGGTGGTATTCCCCTGAGAGAGGGGAAGGTCTGTCACAAAATCCACCGAGAGGTGGGACCATGGTCGTTGTGGAACGGGCAGGGGTTGTAACTTACCCCTGGGCAGATGTCGGGGCGCCTTACACTGGGCGCACACCGAGCAGGAGGAGACATAAACCCTCACATCCCTAGCCAAAGTGGGCCACCAGTATTTAGTGCTAAGGCAATGCACTGTCCGGCCAATACCCGGATGTCCAGAGGAGGGTGACGTGTGAGCCCAGTAAATGAGTCGATCCCGAATCTCGAGCGGAACGTACTTCCGACCCTCAGGACACTGTGGAGGGCTGGGGTCGGTGCGCGAACGCTCGCTCGATTTCGGCATCGACCTCCCACACCACCGGTGCCACAAGGCAAGACTCCGGTAGTATGGGAGTGGGCTCAACGGACCTCTCCTCCGTGTCATACCGCCGGGACAGCGCATCTGCCTTACCATTCTGGGACCCAGGGATGTACGTGATTTTAAATACGAACCTGGTGAGAAACATACTCCATCGAGCCTGGCGAGGGTTCAGTCTCCTCGCTGCCCGGATGTACTCCAGGTTCCGATGGTCAGTCAAAATGAGGAAAGGGTGTTGAGCCCCCTCAAGCCAATGCCTCCACACCTTAAGGGCTTGAACTACAGCTAACAGCTCCCTGTCCCCAACGTCATAGTTACGCTCCGCCGGGCTGAGTTTTTTTGAGTAAAAAGCACAGGGGCGGAGTTTAGGTGGCGTGCCGGACCGTTGAGAGAGAACGGCCCCTATACCAGCCTCAGATGCGTCTACCTCAACCTGAAAAGGTAATGCGGGATCCGGATGCGCCAGCACCAGAGCCGACGTAAACAGGTCCTTCAGTCTCCTAAAGGCCCTGTCCGCATCAGCTGACCACTGCAGGCGCACCGGACCCCCTTTCAGAAGGGACGTGATGGGAGCTGCCACCTGTCCAAAACCCCGGATAAACCTCCGGTAGTAATTCGCAAAGCCCAAGAACTGCTGCACCTCTTTTACAGTGGTTGGAGTTTGCCAATTACGCACAGCGGACACACGATCCACCTCCATTCTCACCCCTGACGCGGACAACCGATAACCCAAAAAGGAGACCGACTCCTGGAAAAACAGACATTTCTCTGCCTTGACATATAGGTCGTGCTCCAACAGCCTCCTCAATACACGACGCACCAGGGTTATATGCTCGGCTCGGGTAGACGAGTACACCAGAATGTCATCAATGTACACGACCACCCCTTGTCCCTGCATATCCCGGAAAATGTCATCTACGAAGGATTGGAAGACTGATGAAGCATTCATCAACCCATATGGCATGACGAGATATTCGAAATGACCTGACGTGGTACTAAACGCTGTCTTCCATTCGTCGCCCTCCCTAATGCGCACCAAGTTATACGCGCTCCTGAGATCCAATTTTGTGAAAAACCGCGCTCCATGCAATGACTCTGTCATGGTCGCAATCAGAGGGAGTGGATAACTGTATTTCACAGTAATCTGATTGAGACCACTGCACGGGCGCAACCCTCCATGCACGGGCGCAACCCTCCATCTTTCTTCTTCACAAAAAAGAAACTCGAGGAGGCGGGAGAAGTGGAGGGCCGAATGTATCCCTGTCTCAAAGATTCGGCTATGTAAGTCTCCATAGCTTTTCTCTCCTCTTGAGACAAAGGATACACGTGGCACCGTGGGAGCGCTGCTCCTGCCTGGAGATCAATCGCACAATCCCCCTGTCTATGAGGAGGCAACTGCGTCGCCCTAGTTTTACTAAACACGAGAGCTAAATCCCCATATTCAGGCGGAATGTGCAGTGCGGGCACTTGGTTTGGACTTTCCACCGAAGTCGCCCCCACGGAAACACCCAGACATCGCCCCTCGCACTGAGCAGACCACCCATCGAGAGCCCTCTGTTGCCACGAAATAGCAGGGTTATTGATGCTTAACCAGGGAATTCCCAGCACCACTGGGTACGCAGGAGAGTCGATCAGATACAGCTGTATAGTCTCTTCATGACCCCCCTGCGCACACATCCTAAGTGGTGCTGTGATCTCCCTAATCAACCCCGACCCCAACGGGCGGCTATCTAAGGCATGAACGGGAAAAGGTTTGTCAACAGGTAGGAGAGGGATCCCTAAATCTAAACAAAACTTCCGATCAACAAAATTCCCAGCTGCGCCTGAATCTACTAGCGCCTTATGCTGGGAATGAGGTGCAACCTGTGGAAAACACACAGGTATACAAAAGTGCGCAACAGAAAGCTCTGGGTAAGTGGGACGTCTACTCACCTGGGAGGCCCCCCAGTGCGTGGCCTGTTGTCTTCTCCCCCGGAGAACCCTCCCCAGCACCTGGCTGCAGTGTGCCCTCCACGACCGCACTTGGTGCAGGAGACAGGCCCCCTCGGGCTCCTCCTCCCTCCTTTCTCTAGCGCCGGCACCCCCGAGCTCCATAGGGCTCGGCTCAGAGGTGCCGGAGGGCGGAATGGACGGACCCCCCTCGGGACGTCCCACGGGTGGCCAGCAGGGTGTCCAGACGGATGGACATATCGACCAACTGGTCGAAGGTGAGATGGGTATCCCTGCAGGCCAACTCACGTTGAACGTCCTCCCGTAGGCTACATCGAAAATGGTCGATGAGGGCCCGTTCATTCCACCCTGCGTCCGCCGCTAGAGTCCGGAACTCTAGAGCAAACGCCTGTGCGCTCCTCCTCCCCTGTCTCAGGTGGACTAGACGCTCCCCCGCCGCTTTGCCCTCAGGTGGATGGTCGAACACGGCCTTGAAGCGGCGGGAGAACTCGGCGTAGGAGATGGTGTTGGCGTCCATCTTCCTCCACTCGGCGTTAGCCCACTCCAACGCCTTGCCCGTGAGACAGGAGATGAGGGCGGAAACGCTCTCGTGTCCCGAGGGCACCGGGTGTACAGTGGCCAGGTAGAGCTCCACCTGCAGGAGGAACCCCTGACACCCGGCAGCTGTTCCGTCATACGCCCTCGGGAGCGAGAGCCGAATCCCCCTGGGTTCCGGACCTGGGACTGGTGGACCGGCCGATGGGGTTGGCAGGGTAGGTGGAGGTGTGGGTACCCCGCTGGCCTCCCATCGGTGCAGGGTGTTGATGACGTCCTGTAGAGCGGTCCCCAGTTGTCGTATCTGGTCATCTTGGCCGCGAACATGCTCCTCGAGCGACTCAGGCGTAACTGCAGATCCTGCTGATTCCATTTTGGTGTGTGATTCTGTAAAGGGGTGCTGAAGGTGGGTGTGGTGCATGAATCAAGCGCAGGACGCAGAAGCTCAGTCCAAAAGACTTTATTGCAATATTCACGTCGAAAATAAGCACAATAAGCCCGAAGGCGAAATAACGGCGCACACAGGCGTCAAACAAACGGCGCACTAACATGTGCGAAAAACCTCTCCAAAACACTGGAGGGAAGTACGTAGCTCCAACACGAAACAGAAGAGCAATCACACACAAAGACAAACACACACAACGAGAACTAAATAGGACACTAACGAGGACTAACAAGACACAGGTGTACAACATCAAGACAAAACCAAACGAACATGAAACATAGATCGGTGGCAGCTAGTACTCCGGGGACGACGACCGCCGAAGCCTGCCCGAACCAGGAGGAGGAGCAGCCTCGGCCGAAACCGTGACACAAAACCTTATTCCTTTTTTTGGACTGTCATTTTTGCCATTTATGAATGTGTTATTTAATGCGTTTCTGTGGGCTATAGTAGTAAAGGCCAAATTCAATATTCTATCAAATATTGTTATAATATATATTTTTTATGCCTAAAGGGGTCCTGAAATTCAAAAGAAAAATAGATAATGATCCATGGTTTGACCATCTTAAAAAAATTCCATATGCTAGCTTAGTAGAACTTGTCCTCATAGATCAGTATCTCTCCCTCTCTCTCTTTCCCTCAGGTGTAGTATTCCCCTACTACCCCCGGGTGGGGCGCTACAAGCTCAACTACCACCAAGCTGAAGACGTGTGTAAGGAGCAGGATGCCATCCTGGCCTCCCATGCCCAGCTCCACAAGGCCTGGATGGAGGGACTGGACTGGTGCAACGCTGGCTGGCTGGAGGACGGCTCCGTCCAGTACCCCATCTCCCACCCCCGGGACCAGTGTGGCCGCAAGGACACCCCCTCAGGGGTACGCAACTATGGCTACAGACACAAAGAGGATGAGCGCTATGACGCCTTCTGTTTCACCTCCAACCTCAATGGTGAGTGTGGGGGCTCCTTTCCTTGCTTTCTTTCCTTGAACAGATGAGAGATGAGAACATTGATAGGTGACGGGTAGGTTCCCAAGATATCTTTCCACCATATTGCCTCTGCTCTGACTATACAGTATTTTCAGGTCTGTGCAGATGAAGGTAAGGAGACTAGGCGAGGTGTATTGCGATGCAGCCAGAGAGCCCACAGGGGGAAGAGGGGCATGTCTCTGATCTCTGCACCGTGATCCCCTAGGCCCGAGGCCATTGGATTTGGATCAGTCCCTGTGTTGATCCTGCTCTCTTAAAAGGGCCACAGTGTCTTCTGGCTCCGTTTTTATCTCCACTCCATTTGATTTACGTCCATAGTTCCACACAGCTGTGGCAGGGTGAGAGGCATATCTTGGTTCTAGGATTCAGATGGGCTCCCGAGTGGCGCAGTGGTCTAAGGCACTGCATCTCAGTGCTTGAGGTGTCACTACAGACCTCCTGGTTTGATTCCAGGCTGTATCACAACTGGCCGTGATTGGGAGTCCCATAGGGCGGCGCACAATTGGCCCAACATTGTCCGGGTTTGGCCGGTGTAGGCCGTCATTGTAAATAAGAATTTGTTCTTAACTGACTTGCCTAGTTAAATAAAGGTAAAATAAAATAAATATATAAAAATATCTATTAGGTAGCCAGAAGGCAAAAGTTTGGGGGCAATGCTGCTGCTCTACTGTACTAGAACTCGTCATGACAGAATGATCCATCTGTTACCGGGGGATGTAAAACATAGCATTTGGAGAAACATGATTTATGGGTACAGCCGCTGAGATTGTGACTCAATCGCTGAAGAAATAACAAATAGATTTTATTTTTCTTCTCCTGAGAAGGAACAAAAGTAATGATATTCTTTCTTGAACATTAAAGCAAAATAGTCATTTTTGCCAAGAATCTGAACTATCTGAACTAGAGAAGAGAGACAACACACTAGCCGTAGTCGAACTTTAACCTGGTACTTCATAGTGGAGACCTAACAGTCTCTTCATTGCCTCCCCAGTGAGTTAATTACATTCAAACAGACAGTCAGGCCTGAAATGTGGGCTATCTTCAGGAGCGATGGTGGGTGATACTGTTGCACTGACCAGCTGGAAGATATTTACCCAGTAGCCCTTGGGGAAATATAAGACAATATTACTCCCTAACAGGCAGCAGCCATATAAACAAACGGAAAATCGATAGCCAAGTGCAAGGGTGCTGGCAACCGTTCTGTGGTAGAAAACGACCCTATGTTTTCTAGGTTAGCTTGTTCATTCCTCTCTGTAAAAACTTCATGAGGCTTCATTTCAGTGCTAACACTTTCTACAATCATGATCCCATAACTGTAAATGCTTCTGGCGAGAAGTCTTCCCAGAACAAGATGAAATTAGAAATTGAAGTATTTTACAGTAATTTTGAGCGAGAGCGCTGTCCACCGCCGCTGCATGCTGTTCGATTTTGAACGGCTGCCCAGACGGATGTTTGGTTGATTTGAGATTCGGAACACATTCTGCAGGCAAGGGATCAGACTGTTCTGGTCTATGAGAACTCAGAATCTATCCCCTAAGGGTGTCTGCTGCTGTTATCTCATGTGGTTCTCTCTCTATCTCCTTCTCTCTTTCTTTCCCGCACACCCCTGACAATTTCTCTCTCTCACCCTCTGTCTCACCCCTGTCATCTCTCTCTCTCTCTCTCTCTCTCTCTCTCTCTCTCTCTCTCTCTCTCTCTCTCTCTCTCTCTCTCTCTCTCTCTCTCTCTCTCTCTCTCTCTCTCTCTCTCTCTCTCTCTCTCTCTCTCTCTCTCTCTCTCTCTCTCTCTCTCTCTCTCTCTCACATACACACACACACACTTCTCTTCTCTCCCCCCTCTCCCCTCCTCCAGGTAAGGTGTATTTCCTGAAACGCTTTAAGAAGGTGAATTATGTTGAAGCAGTGAAGGCTTGCGTGCGTGACGGCTCCGTGGTGGCCAAGGTGGGCCAGCTCTATGCTGCCTGGAAGATCCAGCTGCTGGACCGCTGTGAGGCTGGCTGGCTGGAGGACGCCAGCATCCGCTACCCCATCGTCAACCCACGTACCCGCTGCGGAGGGCCCCAACCGGGGGTCCGCCACTTGGGCTTCCCTGACTTTAAGTTCCGCCTCTATGGGGTCTACTGCTTCCGCAAGAATGAAGAGAGTGTTAATGGTGATGTGGTTAAGTCAACACAGCGCCCAAGGAAGAGCAGCAAGGACATCCCCATGAACACCACCTCCACCAGAACCGTCTAGAGAGAGAGAGACTGAGAGGAGGGTTAAGATCACTGCTGGAACAACATAGCTCCATCCATTGCTTTAACTAAACAACATGGATAAACATCACTGACAACACATGCTAATTTGCAGGATTCACCACAAAAGGGAAAGTAACTGCTTTGTTCAATTAGGGGCGGAATCTTTATCTTTGGGATTTCTCCTGTCTGGTGTTAAAAGAGGTGCCAGTCATGTTGAGAGCGTTTCACTGTCTTAGAGAGGCTTAGCTAGTAACTGCAGCTGATCATCATTTCTCAGGCACATCAAGATTGGAAAGCCTTTCATGAAATAACTCCATAGTTTACTATGTGTCTATTGGAGGCATGGAGAGAGGCCACATGCATGATGGGATCTCAGACGTCACAGTGTGTTCTGTTCTCAATGTGGCTTCATTTCCAGAGGAAAAGGCCCTTTGCGAGAGGCACTCGACTTCGAGCAGTGCCAGCCGGAGAAATTCATATTAATTAGTGTGCAGTACAGACAGAGACAGAAAGACAGAGATAATTTACTATGTCTGTCTGAGTGTAATGAATGTAGCACATTAAGAGATCCTCTCTCTCAGAGGCCTGATTAGCAGAGACTGATGATGAGCTTTAAAGCAGACTACTAATGCCTGATCTATCTGTGAATGTTGCCAGTTGCCAGCATGATGCCCAAGCTTTGCCTGGCATAGCAGGGCACTGCTCAGAGGTGCCCTTTGAGTTTACTGCGCCCCCAGTCGCCCGCCTCTGGGCACAAACTGGTTGAATCAATGTTGTTTCCACGTCATTTCAACAACAAAAATGTGATCACGTTGAATCAACATGAAAACTGGTTAGATTTGCAAAAAGTCATCAACGTAAGGGAATTCTGTATTTTTTTCACCCAAATTTGAACCTAAATCCAATGACATTGTGACATTTTGTGTTTATTTCACCTTGAACTCACGTTAGTTGACAACTCAACCAAATGTAAATCAAAATTAGACATTGAAATTGTGTGTGTGCCCAGTGAGCGGTTGCCATGTTTGGGTAGAGCCAGGAATGAAACGTTTCACGTCAGTAACTAACTGAGTACTGGCATACCATACCAGAGCTCAATAAACATAATAGCGAATATTGCACTTAGATATACTTTATGACGAAATGGTTAGTCTATAGCAAGCATGTTATACCTGGATGTGATTTTAGTAATTGGGGCTGAAGCTGAACTAACTGAACTATGTTATAGCTGCTTTAATAGCTGCTTAATTACCTCATATTTCTATGCAGCTATGGCTATCGATTGCACACTTGTGAAATAGCACAATTTTAACTGTATTGGTCATTATCTTGATGCATGAATGTATCTATAGTTAGGGCTATATGCTGTTGCTGTGATACAAAAGTAACAAATGAGATCTTGACAATGTAGTCAAAAAATTCTGATTCTGTGATATTCTGTCTTTTCATTTTCATCATCTCTACTGTGATATCCTAATAAACAAAACTAAATGAGACTGTATCAGTCATCTTGAAGTGTTTGTTTCTGAGTAGCACTAGAGTGCAGGCTTTAGTGGAACAACACTTGGTGCACTGCCAACACAACAAAAGTGACAATGTCATGTCCATAGCAACAGTCCTAACGAACCCAAAGTTCAAGGCAAACTAACAACATTATATAATCATTCTGCTAAGTGATACATTTGAGCAAAGCAAATTGGAATGATTATGAGTGAGCTGTAGCTACATCCTACACAGCATAACCTTAAAGCATGTTTGTTGACACATTCGTGAAAGACACATTCAAATGTCATGAAGACATATTGTGAGTATTTTAAAACACAATCAGAGCAGTGTTTATCAGTCATATCAATCTCTGCTATGAATTATAAGTCTACCGGTATAGAAACACAATTAATTAACAGAGGCGAAGCCCTGAGTCATATTGACATATATATTTCAGGGGTATTCATGATCTATTTCATATTTCATTGTTGAAGTATGCTTGGCTGATCTGGTGTTGGTTCTTGAAATGCTTGAACTCAGAGGTGAGTAAGTTATTAATATTTAACTACACAATGTTACAATTCATTTTATGGAAGACAAATGAGACCGTCTGTTTTATTTTATTCCTGAATTATAATGATATTTTAAGGGTGCTATACAAACTTGAAGTTTGGAGTGAACATTATGTTGAGATTAACCAGAATAGATTCCAGCCTAAATAGGAACACTAGCGTGGGGAATCAGGATGCTAGGTTTGGAATGAGAGCTTAATAATAACACTAGTTTGAAGATTCTATCTAAACCAGGGAGATTCCAGCCTCTACCAAATATCAATAGGAGCATTGTTGGGGGGTGGACCATGTTCTCATTTACTCTCAGAATGGGAACTGTGGAGTGAGCACAGGGATGGAGGAGCGCAAGAGAGCGAACCTTGACACTTTTGCTCTCGAACGAATGAAAGTGCTATTTTCATTTCATCATCATCCTTTTTTCCCTGGTTTAAAATGAAATGAGATGACCCTGTAACAATGGAGCACCCCAGAGTAAATACAGCAGAATCAGACAGTGCAGGCTTCCACTTGTGTCTCATTTATCAGCCTGTGACAGGGGTCAGGCCTTCATAATGCTAGACTGAGATGAGAGAGGAGCCATTGGTGAAGGAGAGAGTCTACCCCAGGCTCGTACCAGATATGGTACGAGCCTGGGGTAGACACCAGCACATCGCCTCTCCTAGGGTTAGGGTAAGTTGACTGGAGGGCATCTCCAACTGCACTCATTGGCAAACTTGTATGGAACCATCCAAAAACATTCCTTACACCAGGATACTTTAACTGGTGACTATCCAGGAGAATAAAGAAAAAGGAGCACTCTGCTGCTGGGTAAATCTGATAGATTTATTGACGGGACAAACAAACAATAGGGTTAAGTTTCGGCATGAATCGCCTTCATCAGAGCCTTGTATGGAACCTTACCTTGGCTTTCAGTGTGACGTGATCACATGATGCACTCCCTTGTTGTTGTGCTATTGCACTGTAATACACAGACTTTACCCATCGGCACACTTGTATAGAACCCCACCTTTCAGTAGTTATCACAGAACTATTTTCTATAATGTTGTACACAGTGTGCATTATAACAAGGGAGAAGTATGGCCAGTGCTTCATTTGAGCCAGATCCTGCCAGAACAGGATCCGGCACCTCTCAGTTTTGGATTGTTTCATTCCAGGACCTATTTGCCAGGATCCGGTACCTCTCGTGGCATGAAACATCATTTTCACTGTTTGCAATGTGAACATTTGAATTAAAGCAATGAGAGTTAATTCGAGTTGCCTCCTCTGTAATTCTCCTGCCCCCTAAAAAAACGTATCCTAATGTGAAAATGTAGATTTTCAGATATTCTAATAATTGATTCGGGTTGGGCCAGCCCAGGTTTATGATTTACGCAACATTGTAGCCTAGAGACCAACTCGTGGCAGTTGCTGTGGTGCTAGAGAGAAGTGTGCCTGTATACAATCTCTCACAGAACCAGAATGAGATTCACTTTTTATCATCTCTTTCCCTCTCTCTGCTCTGATACACATGAGCCTGCAACTACCATCTTTCCAGAGTTGTACTTCATTGTCATGCCCTGGCTCTGGGGACTCTAGTATGTTGAGCCAGGGTGTGAGTTTTCATGTGTGTTGGTTCTAGTTGTTGTATATCTATGTTGGCCAGGGTGGCTCCCAATCGGAGACGGCTGTAGCTCGTTGTCTCTGATTGGGAGTCATACTTAGGTAGCCGTTAGGCATTCATTCATTGTGGTTTCTTGTTCCGTGTTGGTTCGTGTATGTAACCAGGGACGTCACGTTTTCGTTTTGTTCGTGTGATCATTATATAAATAAATATGTTCGCATTCAACGCTGCGCCTTGGTCCTCCTCTCTCACCGACGATCGTGACATTCATTATTTATTTCCTTATATACTGAACAAAAATATAAAGCAACATGTAAAGTGTTGGTCCCATGTTTCATGAGCTGAAATAAAAGATCCCAGAAATTTTCCAAACGCACTAAAATCTTTGGTGCACAAATTTGTTTACTTCCCTGTTAGTGAGCATTTCTACATTGCCAAGATAATCCATCCACCTGAAAAGTGTGGCATATCTGTCACGGTTTCGGCCGAGGCAGCTCCTCCTCCTTGTTCGGGCAGGTTTCGCTGGTCGTCGTCTCCGGAGTACTAGCTGCCACCGCTCTATGTTTTCTGTTTGATTAGTTTTGTCTGTTAGCCACACCTGTCTTGTGTTATGTCTAATTAAGCACCCTATTTAGTTTCCTTGTTGTTAGTGTAGTGTTGTGTGTAATTGTTTCGTGTTAGGTGTCGTTTCGTACCTGTGTTTGGTACGCCACTACTATATTGTTTACTTCTCGGTTGAGAAGAGTTTTGCGCGCCTGTTTATGCGCGCTTGTATTTTACGCTTGTGTGCGTTTTGCCTCTGGCTGGTTTTGGATTATTGCCTCGCATTTTCCAGTAAAGATTATTGGACTATCTATCTGCTTCTGCACTTGATTCCACACCACACCATTTCTACACGGCCCTGACAGAATTACACACCACTTCGATGGAATCAGCAGGAGCACAAGTCGACAGCGTGGAGGAGCGTCTCCAGGGACAGGAACATCGCATCAATCGGATCGGGCACGCGTTGGAGGGCGTCATGGACACTCTTCGGCGCTGGGAGATCAGCGGTGTCCCCACAGCCCCACCGGTCGCTCCATCACCACCAGAGAACCTGCCAACTCATCTACCGGAACCCAGTGGGATTCGGCTCTCGCTCCCGAGGGCGTACGACGGCTCCGCTGCCGGGTGTCAGGGTTTCCTTTTGCAAGTGGAGCTCTACCTGGCCACCATACACCCGGCGCCCTCGGGATACGAGAGCGTTTCCGCCCTCATCTCCTGTCTCACCGGCAAGGCGTTGGAGTGGGCCAACGCCGAATGGAGGGGAATAGACTCGCCACAGTCACCTATGCGGAGTTTTCCCGCCGCTTTCGTGCGGTCTTTGACCATCCACCAGAGGGAAGAGCGGCGGGGGAACGTCTATTCCACCTCCGACAGGGGATGAGGAGCGCTCAAGAATTCGCACTGGAGTTCCGGACTCTAGCGGCTGACGCGGGGTGGAATGAGAGGGCCCTCGTAGACCATTTTAGGTGTAGCCTTAGGGAGGACGTCCGCAGGGAGTTAGCGTGTAGGGACGCTACTTTAACTTTTGACCAGCTTGTGGACATGGCTATTCGTCTGGACAACCTACTCACGACCCGCGGGCGTCCCAGATGGGGGCCTACCATTCCACCCTCCAGCACCTCCGAGCCGAGTCCGATGGAGCTCGGAGGGGCTGGCGCTAGAACGAAAAGAGGAAGGAACCCGAGGGGAGCAGTCTCCTGTACCAGGTGTGGCCGCGGAGGGCACACCGCGGCTAGGTGCTGGGGAGGGTTCCCTGAGGAGGGAGATGGCAGGCCATACAGTGGGGAGTCCACCCAGGTGAGTAGGCGCCCTACTTACCCAGAGCTTTCTGTCGTCCACTTTACATTGCCTGTTTGTTTTCCACAGGTTGCACCTCGTTCCCAGCATAAGGCGCTAGTCGATTCAGGCGCAGCTGGGAATTTTATAGATCGCAAATTTTGTGTTAAGTTAGGGATTCCCCTCCTTCCAGTCGATAAGCCTTTCCCCGTACATGCTTTAGATAGTCGTCCGTTAGGATCTGGGTGGATTGGGGAGCTCACAGCGCCACTTAGGATGATGACGCAGGGGGGTCATGAGGAGACGATTCAACTCTATCTGATTGACTCTCCTGCGTATCCGGTGGTACTGGGGCTTCCCTGGTTGACCACCCATGATCCTACTATTTTGTGGCGAGAGAAGGCTCTTCAAGGGTGGTCTGCTCAGTGTGAGGGGTTTTGTCTGGGTGTTTCCGTAGGGGCGACCTGGGTGGAGAGTCCGAACCAGATGCCAGCACTGCACATTCCTCCTGAGTATGAGGATTTGGCACTCGTGTTTAGTAAGACCCGAGCGGCAAGGTTGCCACCTCATAGACAGGGGGATTGTGCGATAGACCTCCAGACAGGAGCAGCGCTTCCGCGGAGCCATGTGTATCCTTTGTCACAGGAGGAGAAAAAAGCAATGGAGACGTACATTGCCGAGTCTCTGAGACAGGGATACATATGGACCTCTACTTCTCCCGCGTCCTTGAGCTTCTTTTTTGTGAAGAAGAAGGATGGAGGTCTGCGTCCGTGTATTGACTACCGCGGTCTCAATCAGGTGACTGTTAAATATAGTTATCCACTCCCGCTGATTGGGACTATGACGGAGTCATTGCACGGGGCACGGTTCTTCACAAAATTGGACCTCAGGAGCGCATATAATTTGGTGCGCATTAGGGAGGGCGATGAGTGGAAGACAGCATTTAGTACTACTTCCGGCCATTACGAGTATCTGGTCATGCCATATGGGTTAATGAATGCTCCATCAGTCTTCCAATCATTTGTAGATGAAATTTTCCGGGACATGCAGGCGCAGGGAGTGGTGGTGTACATTGATGATATTCTTGTGTACAGCCCTACTCGGGCCGAGCATGTAGCCCTGGTGCGCAGGGTATTGAGGAGACTGTTGGAGCATGACCTATATGTCAAGGCTGAGAAATGTCTGTTCTTTCAGGAGTCAGTTTCCTTTTTGGGTTACCAGTTGTCTGCGTCAGGGGTGAGAATGGAGGTGGACCGAGTGTCCGCCGTGCGTAATTGGCAAACCCCAACGACAGTTAAAGAGGTGCAGCGGTTTTTGGGGGTTTGCGAATTACTACCGGAGGTTTATCCGGGGTTTTGGTCAGGTGGCAGCTCCCATCACGTCTCTTCTGAAGGGGGGTCCGGTGCGCTTGCAGTGGTCGGCTGAGGCGGACAGGGCTTTTGGGAGACTGAAGGACCTGTTTACCTCGGCTCCGGTGTTGGCGCACCCGGATCCCACTTTACCATTTCAAGTTGAGGTAGACGCGTCCGAGGCCGGTATTGGGGCCGTTCTATCTCAACGCTCGGGTACACCACCTAAGCTCCGCCCCTGTGCTTTTTATTCTAAGAAGCTCAGTCCGGCGGAGCGGAATTATGACGTAGGGGACAGGGAGCTGTTAGCCGTAGTCCAGGCCCTAAAGGTGTGGAGGCATTGGCTTGAGGGGGCTCAGCACCCTTTCCTTATTCTGACCGATCACCGTAACCTGGAATATATTCGGGCGGCTAGGAGACTAAATCCTCGCCAGGCTCGATGGACTATGTTTCTCGCCCGGTTTGTGTTTAAGATCACTTACATCCCTGGGTCCCAGAACGGGAAGGCAGATGCTCTGTCCCGCCGGTACGACGCGGAGGAGAGGTGCGTGGAGTCCATTCCCATACTACCGGAGTCGTGTCTGGTGGCACCGGTGGTGTGGGAGGTCGATGCGGAGATCGAGCGGGCGTTACGTACCGACCCTAGTCCTCCACAGTGTCCGGTGGGTCGGACGTACGTCCCGCTCGAGGTCCGGGATCGGTTGATTTATTGGGCTCACACGTCTCCCTCCTCTGGACATCCGGGTATTGGCCGGACGGTGCACTGCCTTAGTATGAAGTACTGGTGGCCAACATTAGCCAGGGATGTGAGGGTTTATGTCTCCTCCTGCTCAATATGTGCCCAGTGTAAGGCACCCAGACATTTGCCCAGGGGTAAATTACAGCCCCTGCCCGTTCCACAGCGACCCTGGTCTCATCTATCGGTGGATTTTGTTACCGATCTTCCCTCCTCTCAGGGGAATACCACCATCCTGGTCGTTGTGGATCGGTTCTCTAAGGCCTGTCGTCTCCTTCCCATGCCGGGTCTTCCTACTGCCCTACAGACCGCTGAGGCTCTATTTACTCACGTCTTCCGGCATTACGGGGTACCCGAGGATATAGTGTCTGATCGAGGCCCCCAGTTTACCTCCAGAGTCTGGAGAGCATTTATGGAACGTTTGGGGGTCTCGGTGAGCCTTACCTCGGGTTACCACCCGGAGAGCAATGGGCAGGTAGAAAGAGTCAACCAGGATGTGGGTAGGTTTCTGAGGTCATATTGTCAGGACCGGCCGGAGGAGTGGGCGAGATATGTGCCCTGGGCCGAGATGGCACAGAACTCTCTCCGCCACTCCTCCACTAGACTAACCCCTTTTCAGTGTGTCTTAGGGTATCAGCCGGTTCTGGCACCGTGGCATGAGAGCCAGATCGAGGCCCCCGCTGTGGATGAGTGGGTAAGGCGCTCGGAGGAGACGTGGAACGCTGCTCACGTCCATCTGCAGCGTGCCATACGTCGACAAAAGACGAGCGCCGACCTACGCCGCAGCGAGGGGCCAGTGTACGCACCTGGAGATCGAGTCTGGCTCTCAACCAGAAACCTACCCCTCCGCCTGCCCTGCCGGAAGCTGGGTCGGCGGTTTGTGGGGCCTTTTAAAGTCCTGAGGAGATTGAATGAGGTGTGTTACAGGTTAGAACTACCTATTGATTACAAGAATATTAACCCCTCATTCCATGTGTCTCTCCTCAGGCCGGTGGTAGCTGGTCCACTCCAGGACTTCGAGATTGAGGAGACTCCTCCGCCCCCCGTTGGAGATCGAGGGGGCTCCGGCGTACACTGTTCGGACCATCCTGGATTCCAGACGCCGGATGGGGGGTCTCCAATATCTCGTGGAGTGGGAGGGGTACGGTCCGGAGGAGCGGTGCTGGGTGCCGAGGAGGGATATTCTGGATCCGTCCCTGATGACCGAGTTCCATCGTGGTCATCCTACGCGCCCGGCGCCGCGCCCTCCTGGGCGTCCCCGAGGCCGTAGTCGGCGCACGGCTGGAGCCGCGCGTCAAGGGGGGGGGTACTGTCACGGTTTCGGCCGAGGCAGCTCCTCCTCCTTGTTCGGGCAGGTTTCGCCGGTCGTCGTCTCCGGAGTACTAGCTGCCACCGCTCTATGTTTTCTGTTTGATTAGTTTTGTCTGTTAGCCACACCTGTCTTGTGTTATGTCTAATTAAGCACCCTATTTAGTTTCCTTGTTGTTAGTGTAGTGTTGTGTGTAATTGTTTCGTGTTAGGTGTCGTTTCGTACCTGTGTTTGGTACGCCACTACTATATTGTTTACTTCTCGGTTGAGAAGAGTTTTGCGCGCCTGTTTATGCGCGCTTGTATTTTACGCTTGTGTGCGTTTTGCCTCTGGCTGGTTTTGGATTATTGCCTCGCATTTTCCAGTAAAGATTATTGGACTATCTATCTGCTTCTGCACTTGATTCCACACCACACCATTTCTACACGGCCCTGACAATATCAAGAAGCTGATTAAACAGCATGATCATTACACAGGTGCACCTCATGCTGGGGACAATAAAAGGCCACTCTAAAATGTGCAGTTTTGTCACACAACACAATGCCACAGATGTCTCAAGTTTTGAGGGAGCATGCAATTGGCATGCTGACTGCAGGAATGTCCACCAGAGCTGTTGCTAGAGAATTGAATGTTCCTTTCTCTACCAATGTTAATTTCTCTACCAATATTTAGAGTTTTTGGCAGTACGTCCAACCGGCTTCACAACCGCAGACCACGTGTAACACACCAGCCCAGGACCTCCACATCCGGCTTCTTCACCTGCAGGATCGTCTGAGACCAGCCACCCGGACAGCTGACGAAACTGAGGAGTATTTCTGTCTGTAATAAAGCACTTTTGTGGGGGAAAACTCATTCTGATTGGCTGGGCCTGGCTCCCCAGTGGGTGGGCCTGGCTCCCAAGTGGGTGGGCCTATGCCCTCCCAGGCCCACCCATGGCTGCACCCCTGCCCAGTCATGCGAAATCCATAGATTAGGGCCTAATTTATTTATTTCAATTGACGGATTTCCTTATATGAAATAGAACTCAGTAAAATCGTTGAAATTGTCGAATGTTGCGTTTATATTTTTGTTCAGTATAAAACAAGAGCGATAGGCTTCTGGCCATCGCCGGTGAGTGAGCTGCGCATCGTTGGGTGAGTCAGTCAAACTGGAAAGCTATTTTAGGACTATAATTTTCCCCCCATATTGTACAATATGTGTGTCTCCTCTACACACTTAGGCCTAGGCTATTGATGGATACAAGACGAGGTCGTTTTTAATGATCTCACATTCTCAGTTTGTCAGTGTCAAAGTAGCCTGACATTTCAATCATTTGTGTGGTATTAAAAAATATTCTGCTAGTCTCCAGTCATGTAAAATGACATAGAATTGCATGAAATGCGTTTATAAAAGGCCACATTTTTCCCGGACCATAGCCCCCCCCAAAAAATCTGCATGCGCCTCTTCTCTACTGCTCTAGTCTAGACCACTACGCAAATGCGATGATATGCATGTAATGCTTTATTGTAAAAGGTGATTTTCTGGTACCTCAGAGCTCCTCAGGTCACCCCCCTCTCGCACTCACTTTTTGTTCTGGCACCTTCCGATTTACAAATTAAGTACTGAGTATGGCATGTCCTTTTAGGTTTCAGGCCCATGGCTTGTTATGATTGACTCCACAAACACAGAGACAGACATGGGTAACATTGACTCATGGAAAATGGCATCTAAATTATACCCATTTTCCACAATGACTTCCCTAATGCTTTATGCATACTCTGCAGCCCTGTGTAATTTGTCGAGAAGATGCTGGGACACATTACACATTAGAACCAGTTGGTTAGTGGAGATGAATAATTGGCTAAATTGCAAAAAAGTTCCCGCGGAGCGTCGGCATTTAAATATGCAGCTCTGCTGAAGTAATTGAAGTTGTTAACCATCTAATGGGGCGTTGTGTGGAAAATGAATGTGAATTCACATTGGCCTCGTCATATAGGTCTCCAGATGAAAGAATGCTGCGTGTATTTGCTTAGCTCCCCCGACTGAATCGGCCGTGTGAGTCCTGCTGTTGGTTGTGATTGGAAGCTGTCACACACACAGATCAAGAGTGATCATGCTGCTTTTGCTTGCTGGACTGTTTTGAGAATCCCAGATTGGGTCGGCAAAGAGTAGCAGGAGGTTAATGAAACAATTTTTTAAAAATTCTGCAGGAAGGAGGCACTGTGTGTGTTTGTGTTTGGGGGGCACATGGCAAGAAGAGGGGGAAGAGACAGCAGAAACCCAAAGGCAATGGGAAAGAGAGAGAGGAAGAGAGGGTGAGAAAAAGAGAGAGAGAGAGAGAGAGAGAGAGAGAGAGAGAGAGAGAGAGAGAGAGAGAGAGAGAGAGAGAGAGAGAGAGTGTCACGAGTTACAAAGCCAGAACCCAGAAGCAGACCAGGACAAGGTAAGTTGAAACGAAGGTGAGTGTTTATTTACAAATTCAAGAGTGATGCTGAATAATCCAGGGAACAGAGCGGGCGGCGTTGATTAGTTGTTAGGGGTGCAGTGGTTGATCCAATCATGGCTCGGCAGCCGCCGACCACCAGGCAGAGGTTGGATGAAGGTTCCGGACGAGTGACTGCAGATGGAACAAAACGGAGGTAAGTAAACAACAAACCAACAAGGTGCAAAACAACAAAACTAACGCTAGAAGCTCTAAGACTGATACTCTGGTAAACCTACTGTTCATGGCTAACGATCCGGCAGGGAATGGATGTTAGGCCAGAGCCTAAGAAGGGTGATGATCAGGACCAGGTGTGCAGATTGCTGATGGGATGCAGGTGCGGAAATCAAGAGAGCTCCCCGGAGCGTTCCAGAACCCTCGGGAAACTGGAGATCACGAGCAGAAAAACTAGTCCACAGACAGGACCCGACTCAGACTGCCGGGATCGTTACAGTACCCCCCTCCGACGGAACGCCACCGGGCGGACTCCCGGAGCGCCAGGATGGAGGCGGTAGAAGTCACGGATGAGGTCAGCATCTAGGATCTGTCGCCGCGGAATCCAACTCCTCTCTTCAGGACCATACCCCTCCCAGTCCACGAGATACTGGAAACCCCGGCCCCGCCGTCTGGAATCCATGATGCGTCGCACCGTGTAGGCAGGACCACCTCCGATCATCCGAGGAGGAGGAGGAGGAGGCGGAGGAGGCAACAGAGGACTGAGGAAAACAGGCTTGAGGCAGGAGACATGAAAGGTGGGATGGACTCTGAGCGTCCTCGGGAGTTTGAGTCGAACTGCCACCGGATTGATCACCTTCTCCACCACAAACGGACCAATGAACTTCGGTAACAACTTCCTAGACTCAGTCCGTAAAGGAAGATCCCGTGTGGCCAACCAGACCCTATCTCCGATGGTATAGGTGGGAGCGGGGATCCGGCGACGATTCGCCTGGAGCTGATACCGGTCCGAAACTCTAAGGAGTGCCTTTCTGGCCCGATGCCAGGTCCGGTGGCAACGACGAATATGGGCCTGAACAGAAGGCACTGAGAGCTCCTTCTCCTGAGAAGGGAACAAGGGAGGTTGGTAGCCATACAGGCACTGGAAGGGAGACATCCCAGTGGCAGATGTAGGGGAGAGTATTGTGGGCATACTCAACCCAAGGCAACTGAGAGACCCAGGAGGTGGGGTTGGAAGAGGCCAGGCAGCGTAGCGTGGATTCCATCTTCTGGTTGGCTCTCTCCGCCTGACCATTAGATTGGGGGTGAAAACCAGATGTGAGACTGACTGTAGCTCCAATGGCCAAACAGAAGGACTTCCAGACAGCAGAGGTAAACTGAGGGCCACGGTCGGAAACGATATCACTGGGCAAACCGTGGACCCTGAAAACCTCCCTAACCAGGATCTCGGACGTCTCCGAGGCAGAGGGAAGCTTGGCAATTGGCACAAAGTGGGCGAACTTGCTGAATCTGTCCACGATAGTCAGAACGACCGTGTTCCCCTCAGAAGCGGGCAACCCAGTGACAAAGTCCAGGGCCAGATGCGACCACGGTCGCCGGGGAATAGGAAGGGGGTGAAGTAGTCCAGAGCTGGGCCGATTGGTACTCTTATTCTGCGCACACACTGGACAGGCAGCAACATAACCCCGAGTATCCTCGGCCATGGCAGGCCACCAAAAAGCGTCTGCGAAGAAACGCCATCGTCCGAGCCACGCCAGGGTGACAAGCCATCTTGCTGGCGTGGGACCATTTGAGGACCGCAGGACGAACCGACTCAGGCACAAACAACCGACCGGGTGGACCGTTACCGGGACCGGGCTGCGTCCGAAGGGGCCGCCATCACCTCCTCCTCAATCTTCCACCTAACAGCTCCCACGACGCAGTTCCGGGGAGAATTGTCTCGGTCTTGGACCCACTCTCCTCCGTCTTGGAGAACATCCGAGACAAGGCGTCCGCCTTGCCGTTCTTAGATCCAGGTCGGAACGTCAGGGAAAAAATTGAATCGTCCGAAAAACAACGACCACCTGGCCTGACGGGAGTTGAGACGTCTAGCCGATTGCACGTAAGCAAGATTCTTGTGGTCAGTCCAGACAATAAACGGTTGCTCCGCCCCCTCCAACCAGTGGCGCCACTCCTCCAAGGCAAGTTTCACCGCGAGAAGCTCCCGGTTACCCACATCGTAATTCCTCTCCGCAGGCGAAAGGCGACGAGAGTAGTAGGCGCAGGGATGGAGTTTACTGTCCGTGGAGCATCGCTGCGACAGGATGGCGCCAACTCCCACATCAGACGCGTCCACTTCAACGACGAACTGACGGGCCGTGTCCGGTTGAGAGAGAATCGGTGCGTTGGTGAATCGCCTCTTCAAATCCAGAAACGCTCGATCCGCCTCCGGATTCCACTTGAAGCTCCTGATACTGGAAGTCAAGGCAGTTAACGGAGCGGCCACACGGCTGTAATCCCGGATGAATCTGCGGTAGAAATTCGCAAACCCCAAAAATCTCTGGAGCTGCAATCTCGTACCGGGCTGGGCCCATTCCAGAACCGCTCTAACCTTCTCCTGGTCCATCCTAATCTCTCCCCTGGAGATGATGTACCCGAGAAAGGATGTCGTGTGGGCGTGAAACTCGCACTTCTCGGCCTTCACGAACAGGCGATTCTCCAACAATCGCTGCAGAACCTGCCGGACATGCTGGACGTGGTCGGAAGGTTCCTTCGAGAAGATCAGAATGTCATCCAGATAAACAAACACAAAGAGACCGATCATATCTCTCAGGACGTCGTTCACCATACTCTGGAATACCGCTGGAGCATTGGTCAGTCCAAACGGCATCACCTGATACTCGAAGTGACCCATCGGTGTATTGAAACCCGTCAACCACTCGTCTCCCTCTCTGATCCGGACCATGTGATACGCATTGCGTAGGTCTAGCTTGGTGAACACCGTAGCACCCTGTAAGGAGTCGAAGGCAGAACTCATCAAGGGCAGGGGATACTTGTTCTTGACCGTGATGTCATTCAACCCCCGATAATCAATACACGGTCGAAGAGAGCCATCCTTCTTACCCACAAAGAAGAATCCTGCCCCCCAGGGGTGATGACGAGGGACGAACGAGACCAGCAGCTAGGGACTCCTTGATGTAGGTCTCCAAAGCCTCACGTTCAGGGCGGGAGATACTGTATAACCTTCCCTTGGGGTAGACCGCTCCAGGGAACAGGTTGATGGCACAATCATATGGTTGGTGGGGAGGGAGTGACAGAGCCTTCTGCTTACTGAACACTTCCCCCAAATCGTGATATGTCTCGGGAACCAGGGACAAATCTGGGGGTTTAGCCTCAATCACCTGACTGGGAACCGAATGGGGACAGGCAGTCTTGAGACAGTTAGCATGACAATCAAGGCTCCAACTCGTTACCTTGCCCGTCACCCAATCGAACGTGGGATTGTGTTCCTTCAGCCAGGGGTATCCAAGGACCAGAGGAACATGGGAAGACGGCAGAATGAAGAATGAAATCATCTCCGAATGATTCCCCGACAACAGCATCTTAACCGGTTCAGTCCTCATCGTGATACGTGCCAGACTACTGCCGTTCAGAGTGGTCGCTTCAATGGCTTCCGGCAATTGCTCCTTGGAAAGCCCCAGCTGTTCCACCAACTCGGCATCAAGAAAGCTTCCATCGGCACCTGAATCGATAAAAGCGTTAATCGCTAAGCTCTGATTCCTGTTCACAAGGGTAGCCGGGAAACGGGGTCTGACAGAGGTATTGAGAGGTCGAAACTGGCTCGCTAAAAGTCCTCCCAACTTTAGCGAGCCGCGCAGTTTGACGACCGCCGGGAACAGGTGGCGAGGTAATGTCCCGAACCACCACAGTAGAGGCAACAGTTAGTCCTACGTCTGAGTTGGCGTTCCTCCTTGGTTAACCCGTGCCGCCCTACTTGCATTGGTTCCGAATCGGGAGACAGGACCTCTCCACTAATCCTGTGTGGTGGACGATGATCGACGTATTCTGGTCCAATCCCCGACCCGACTGGAACCTGAGAAGCTGATCGATTGGACGGACCCCATTGCTTCTCCCTCCTTCGCTCTCGGACTCGATTATCCACCCGAATAGACAAGACTACCAAGCTGTCCAGGTCACTAGGCTCCGGATAGGAGATCAACTCATCCTTGAGCTGCTCCGACAGACCCTGGTAAAAGGCCGCTTGCAGAGACTCCTCATTCCACCCACTCTCCACAGCCAACGTCTTGAACTCGATCACGAAGTCGGCCACGCTGCGAGTTCCTTGGTGAAGCGAAAACAGGCGCCTAGCTGCGTCCCTCCCTCGGACGGAATGGTCGAAAAGCTTCCTCATCTCGGCCGTGAACCCCTGGTATGAAGCCATGCAGGGGTCTTGTCGTTCCCAAACGGCTGAAGCCCACTCCAGCGCTCGACCACGCAGCAACTCAATCACAAAGGCTATCCTAGCCTTGTCTGTGGCATAAGAGTAGGGCTGTAGATCGAACACTAACCCACACTGCATAAGGAAAGAACGGCATCTTCCCAGCTCCCCCTCATATTTATCCGGCGTCGGAACCTTGGGCTCACGGAAGGACACCGCTCCAGACGCGGCAGGCGAGATGGGTGAAACCGGTAGTGGATCCTCCACCGGAAACTTGCGCTGGTTCTGGACCTCCGTCAGACCGGTAGAAAGGTTCCGAACTGCCAACGCGATCTCCTGTAGCTCCGTGCTATGATGGCCCAACATCTTCTCCTGATGGGTAATGGCATGGCGAACAGAGTCCAGGTCCGCTGGGTTCATTACTGGCCGGATCGTTCTGTCACGAGTTACAAAGCCAGAACCCAGAAGCAGACCAGGACAAGGTAAGTTGAAACGAAGGTGAGTGTTTATTTACAAATTCAAGAGTGATGCTGAATAATCCAGGGAACAGAGCGGGCGGCGTTGATTAGTTGTTAGGGGTGCAGTGGTTGATCCAATCATGGCTCGGCAGCCGCCGACCACCAGGCAGAGGTTGGATGAAGGTTCCGGACGAGTGACTGCAGATGGAACAAAACGGAGGTAAGTAAACAACAAACCAACAAGGTGCAAAACAACAAAACTAACGCTAGAAGCTCTAAGACTGATACTCTGGTAAACCTACTGTTCATGGCTAACGATCCGGCAGGGAATGGATGTTAGGCCAGAGCCTAAGAAGGGTGATGATCAGGACCAGGTGTGCAGATTGCTGATGGGATGCAGGTGCGGAAATCAAGAGAGCTCCCCGGAGCGTTCCAGAACCCTCGGGAAACTGGAGATCACGAGCAGAAAAACTAGTCCACAGACAGGACCCGACTCAGACTGCCGGGATCGTTACAGAGAGAGAGAGAGAGAGAGAGAGAGAGAGAGAGAGAGAGAGAGAGAGAGAGAGAGAGAGAGAGAGAGAGAGAGAGAGAAAGAAAGAAAGAAAGAAAGAAAGAAAGAAAGAAAGAAAGAAAGAAAGAAAGAAAGAAAGAAAGAAAGAAAGAAAGAAAGAAAGAAAGAAAGAAAGAAAGAAAGAAAGAGATAGAGAGTGAGCAGGGGGAGGGAATGGGAAAGAGAGAGAGAGAGGAAGATGGATGTAGAATGAGGGGGAACTCAGACTGACTCAAGGCTAGCATATCTTCCACAGGAATAGGCAGTGAAAGCTAGTGTGTTCCTATTGGAAAACAGGGAATTGAGTAGTAGTCCACATATACAAAAGTATGTGGACACCCCTTCAAAATAGTGGATTTGGCAATTTCAGCCACACCCGTTGCTGACAGGTGTATAAAATCGAGCACACAGCCATGCAATCTCCATAGACAAACATTGGCAGTAGAATGGCCTTACTGAAGAGCTCAGTGACATTCAACATGGCACCGTCATAGGATGCCACCTTTCCAACATGTCAGTTCGTCAAATTTCTGCCCTGCTAGAGCTGCCACGGTCAACTGAAAGGGCTGTTGTGAAGTGGAAACGTCTAGGAGCAACAACGGCTCAGCCGTGAAGTGGTAGGCCACACAAGCTCACAGAATGGGACCTCCGAGTGCTGAAGTGCATAGCGCGTATAAATCGTCTGTCATCGGTTGCAACACTCACTACCGAGTTCCAAACTGCCTCTGGAAACAACATTAGCACAAGAACTGTTAGTCGGGAGCTTCATGAAATTGTTTCCATGGCTGAGCAGCCGCACACAAGCCTAAGATCACCATGCGCAATGCCAAGCGTCAGCTGGAGTGGTGTAAAGCTCGCCACCATTGGACTCTGGAGCAGTGGAAACGTGTTCTCTGGAGTGATGAATCACGCTTCACCATCTGGCAGTCCAACGGACGAATCTGGGTTTGGCGGATGCCAGGAGAACGCTACCTGCCCCAATGCATAGTGCCAACTGTAATGTTTGGTGGAGGAGGAATAATGGTCTGGGGCTGTTTTTCATGATTCAGGCTAGGCCCCCCAGGCCTAATCGCCCAACATCAGTGCCCGACCTCACTAATGCACTTGTGGCTGAATGAAAGCAAGTCCCCGCAGCAGTGTTCCAACATCTAGTGGAAAGCCTTCACAGAAGAGTGGAGGCTGTTATAGCAGCAAAGGGGGGGACCAACTCCATATTAATACCGATGATTCTGGAATGAGATGTACGACGAGCAGGTGTCCACATACTTTTGGTCATTTAGTGTATTTGTACCATCTTGGAGTTCAACAAAACATAAATATACAGAGTTACTGAGATGATAATGAACTGGGATCATGACCCTAGCTCTGATCTGGGCATATCATTGTCTTGATCTACTGATAGCCCACTACAACCATAAAGCCTGTCTGTCTAGTGATTCACAGTGTGAAGCCTAATACTGCACTTCCCCTCCTTGATCCCATATATCATGTTATGCCCTGCCAGAACAAGAGGTCTGCTATTAACAAAGTACATCTAACCCCATCTATGGAACAGTGGGATACAAGTCAAGAAGTAGGCCTATGAGCAAAAGAAAATGCAGAAAATAAAAGTACACACCCAAAGCATGAACATCCTGTTGTAGAGTGATGCGGTAAGCTGCTTAATACAGTCAGATTTCCGAATCATCACTTGTAGACACACAACAATACAGCTGGTGGGAGCAGCCGCCTGAGAGCGCCAGCCCGGCTGGCTCAGGATGACTTTTCGCTTGCATTGCGTCTCGTTCGGCTCGAAAAGCTATTAGCGGCTGATGCTTCGCCATCTGCGCAGACATCATTATCGTTGTAAATGCCGTTGCACTGGTGAGGTTTAGAGGACTAGCCTATTCATCAAAGTAGCTGTGGGAAAAAGAAATGGACTTAAGATGGATATTAACCTTTTGATTCGGCTAAGCTATAGGGCTCACCAATTGTTGGGAGAAGCTATTGGGGCTGACTCCATCGCAGAGAAAGAGTAAAAGAGTAAAAAGTGAGATACTGAGGGATGATGTCAAAGGTCATCGTTGATTGGCTATGCCAGCCAAATGGCCAATGTACAGACACAGAAACAAGATTAGCGTGATTAGGGAAGGATATTTGTTGTTTAACCACTGTCACTGATCCCAGGACATATTTAAATGATCACAAGCAAGGTCAGAGGTTATGGATGGTGTATGCAGAAAATACTGTTCAAACCTGCCTTCAGTAAAATAAACAGAGAAGTGAACAACGGCCTCATTTCCCATTCACAGGGAAACCACCAAAACAAGCTACCTTAGTATCAATCAGGGGCACAACTTTCTGAAATTGCATTTTTGTCCCCCCCAGTTTTATCAATGGAATGTGATACAAAACTAGACAGCGGTGTGCTTTAGGACCATGCGGACGCCTCCAAGCGGCCGGGTAGGCTGTTTGGAGTGTTTATCCGACTGTATAAAACATTTAAAATAATAATTTGGTCCCCCCCACTTCTAAAACCAAAGTTGCGCCCTTGGTATCAATGCTTCTGGAATGCAAACATACCATCTGGACTACAGAGGTATAATGTTCCACAGGCCTCAACAGCTACAGTATATGATTCATGTGATTGGTAAATGCTGGAAGTGGCTGTTCCAAACCCAGAACTGTTATTGTGTGGAAGGAGAACTGAAGGTCATGTTCGATACTGCATTAAGTAAACTCATCAACAGCCTTCCTAATGAGTCCTGCTTGTCCTTGGAACTCACACAGCCTACCAAACATCACACACGCTTTATAGTGTCTCAGAAATCTCTGAAAGAACCTTATTCAGTGATTATTCATTCAAAACACAGAGGCAGAACGAGCTGTACAGATAGGCACATTGTTAAGGCACCAATGGTAAGGCTTGATGCAGCACTGAGGTAAAAATCTATAGGGGGAAAGGTCAAAACTATAGGGGGAGTTGTCTTGAAACATATCAGCTATCCCTAATTATTATTCTGGTCGGCATTGTTGGATGTCGTTGTTTTTCGGTATGTTCTGTTTGCCATTTTGAGGATGTTGCAGCAAACTGAGAACAAGACAACATTGTGTTTTCTGAATGAAATACACACACAAACACGTGCAGCCATGTCTTTCTCTCACTCCATCCCTCCCTTTCTCTACTTTCAGCAGATGTCTGGAGAGACCTGCTCAATAACTTTTGCTAGTTTTGTCAGTAGCATTGATTTCTCTGCATTGGAGAAATGTATTCCTTTGAGAAAAAAAGTAATCTTTATTCTTTGCAAAGATACAGTTTGCTCTAGGCTTTAATGACACAAATGACTTACTTTGCATGTACAGCCCCCTCCGTATGTATTTGGACAGTGATGCTAAAATGTTACATTTGGCTCTATACTCCAGCATTTGGGATTTGAGATCAAATGTTTCATTTGAGGTGACAGTACATAATGTCACCTTTTATTTGAGGGTATTTCCATACATATCTGTTTTACTGTTTAGAAATGAAAGCACTTTATTTTTGTGGTTGTGTTTTGGGTTATGTTTTGCCCAATAGGAACTAAATCTGCAAAGCTGTCGTGGTCTTTCTCTAAACCCTTACAAGCACCACAAGGGAAGGATATATTGTTCTTATACTGTAACATCATGTTTCAATGACTAAACGTTTAAGTGTTACTTTTACAATACAGTATTTGGAAAAGGACATTTTCTGACAGAATTTCAGATTGTGTGTCCTTAAAAAGTTGTGCATGTTAACATTTGATGAAAACACTATATCCATAATTAACAATATCCATGGATTTGATCACCATGGCCACACAGCATGTCATCGACTGTGGTGTACAGTATTAGATTAACATCGAAGCATCAAAATAACCACACCGACACACCCATATAACGAATCCAATCAACATTTTTTAATGATCATTTTGTCTTGTAAAGAATATCATACAATATGACAGGACTGGAATTCATAAGAACATCAATAAATACGGATTAATACTTGAGGACCAGATTCACAAAGCCCGTCTCATCATCATCATCATCATCATCATCACACAGCGTATCTGTGCTTGTACTGTAGTCCTTGTAGCACTGCTCCGTACTGGGAAGGGCGGCGTGGTGTCAGAACTGTAATGTGTCACTTCAGGCTTCCCAAAGGAACGTCTCCTTTTGATGATGCGGCAGCAGCGGCAAAAAAAAAACAGGGTTGCCTCTCTCCCGTCTGTCTGGTGAACGGAGCATTGGGAACTGAGACTGTATGAATAAGGTCCATGGAGTCCAAGCAACAAACACGCAGAGAGTTTAAAGGATTTGTAAAAACTCCCACAGAGTATTTACATCACAGAGAGGAGTGCTTTGTGGTCTCGGCTGCTACGCGTCTGGACCCCTCGTTTCCTATTCTCTCTGCTTGTAGCTTCCTTCCTATAGGAGTGCTGGTTTCTTGACAGTGACAAAATGTTAACTCAGTTTACAGTATGTAGCGCTCTACAGTACTGTCCTGTACTGTATGTAACCATATACAAAAGGGGAAATTAGCTCCTAACAGCTAAAGTTTATAAATAATTTTAACAGTCCAGATAAAACAAATTCTGGGCTATCAAGGGGATTGTACATCAATTAGGACGGATTATAAACTAACATGTCAACATGGTTCACATATCTATGTATAAAGAATACCTAGTGTTGGTAGATATGGGTAACCTTTTCTATACTATGGGAATATCATGTAAAACAGAAAGAATTGATCTTGGGGTCAAAACAATCACACAAACACACACGTTCTGGAGATGAGTAAAACATACAGGGAGAGAGAACAGTTTCTGGCAACCCAAACAAAAATGAACCATGAAAAGAAAGAGTTCAAAAAGCGAGCTTGCAAAGACACTGATGAGGATAGCTAACAATAAGCAAATATGCAGTAGGCCTATCAAGTCATGCTGCCAGTCTCACAGACAACCTAACTAGTACCTCAGACAGACTAACCATGAAATCAATGAGCCGTCTCAGTGACAACAGATTCAATAGTCATTCCCCAGTCTGATCAGTTTGTCATTGTCAGAAGGTTAACATCTGATATGGGTGGTATACAGCTGTACGTAGCAAAAATTCTCTCATAAAAACCATATTATTAAACGTACTATAGCTCTGGTCTGGTTTATAGAGTAAATATCATTCTCCTTGACTTGAGACCTCTCCGAGGGTTAATACCATAACAGGTGACACACTACCCTCTAGCAGTCAGAAAGCAGGTTTCCTCACCACAGGACTATGCTGAGCATCCTATTGGTTGATGGTCTGGAGACAGTACTGACACAGTGTTTTTGATGCCTCGGCTGCTACAGAGCTGTCATCTCATTCACCAGCACACTAAGGTAGAAAGCAGCTTGCAATCAGATGATAGTGACCTACAGTAGAGAGCCGTGTTGGGGTTTAGTGTCAGGATTACCTGCCCTCACTGGACTTCTGGGGATCAGCACTGAGAGGAGGGGGAGGAGCGAGAAGACAGGAGGCGTGAAATGAGGACAGAAGAGGAGGCGAGAGAGGTCTAGGCAAGGGAGGAGAGAGGAGAGGAGATGAGTGGTGGTTCCTGGTTGTTCCGCTGACACTGGCTCGTTTACTGTCTACCTGTCCTAAGAACAATCTCCCGTCATCCACCTACGCTCATCTCATATTTGTTTGCCAAGCTAAAGCTCATCCAATTCACTTGCATGCTTTCCTAATACTAGTAATACTTGTGTTACACACACTGGGATGGGATGCCGCACACACACACACACACACACACCCTTTGTTTATACTAAAGCAGTGTATGTAGTCATTGATGGATGCTTGCTGCTAACGCAGGGCCCAGATTAAACAGAGGGAAGTGCTCTCTCCCTGCTCCTCTCCGCTCCTGCCTCACTCCTGTCCTCCGTCTCACACTCATACAACTGTGTAAATACAAAAGGGCAAGGTTACGCATTATTATAGCGTGTGCTTCAGAATACTAACAGAGTTTTCCTTCCTCTCCGGCTGCTAGTCTGTTGCTACCTGAGACAGACGACAGAAAGTGAACTTCTCCATTGCTCTAACCCTCTGATCCAATCAAACGCTATCTGACTGCGCATCCACACACTCATGGTTTGCCGACCGTGTAGAGTGCAGAGATACAGTTCTGACGTAGTTCTAATGAAGATTTAGGGAAATATCCCCCACCACAACACAGATGCAGCGCACCGCAACCACCGTGCAGAGACCATGTCATCACTTAATTATTGGCCGAGGTCTGGGGAGAGTAGGGAGGCCATATTTCACATACAGTAACTCTCTCTGTCTCTGTGTCTCTGTGTCTCTGTGTCTCTCTGTGTCTCTCTCTGTCTCTGTGTCTCTGTGTCTCTCTGTGTCTCTCTGTGTCTCTCTGTCTCTCTCTGTCTCTCTGTCTCTCTGTCTCTCTGTCTCTCTGTCTCTCTGTCTCTCTGTCTCTCTGTCTCTGTCTCTGTCTCTGTCTCTCTGTCTCTCTCTCTCTCTCTCTCTCTCTCTCTCTCTCTCTCTCTCTCTCTCTCTCTCTCTCTCTCTCTCTCTCTCTCTCTCTCTCTCTCTCTCTCTCTCTCTCTCTCTCTCTCTCTCTCTCTCTCTCTCTCTCTCTCTCTCTCTCTCTCTCTCTCTCTCTCTCTCACTCACTCACTCACTCACTCACTCACTCACTCACTCACTCACTCACTCACTCACTCACTCCTACAGGGAACCCAAAGCCTGTGTGATCAGAATGGCTCCGTAGCATTGAAGGTGAGGTGCTGGCTATAGCCTAAGGAAGAAGCCCAGATGGTTGTGAAGGCATTCCTCCTGCAGGCGTTCCGACCATGCCGTGCCGCGGCAGCAGACAGCTGTGGGCGACCTCTGTTGTTTAGTGACTTGTCTTCATAATTAAGGCTCATCGCAATGAAGCAGCGATCCCATTGTCCCGGCCGTCTGCCTGAATTCAGGGCATCAGACTACAGAGCTGGAGAGGGAGGGCGACTGGTAGAGAGGGATAGTAGGTGAGAAAGAGGGTGCTGTCTGGAGTTGGAGCAAGGGCGTCTGGGCTGAAGACGGGTGGCTGTGTGTGTGTGTTTGAAGCTGAAGAGAGGGTGAGAGAGTGAGTCAGATAGGGAAAGCGAGAAGGTTTGTATCTGTGATAGAGAGAGAGTATGTGTCTGGAGTGTCGCAGAGAATGAAGGTATGTCTGTGTGCATCGGAGCAGGCTGACACCATCCACAGAGCACATTGAGCTGAGTTGACCCATTGCTCCAGGAGATCCACCAATAAGCAGCTGGTCTGGTGCAGAGATAACAACAGCATCCTAGACTAGAGGACGACTGCCTGCCAGCCAGACACATCGGTCGGCTCCATCTCTACTCCCTAATCATATCCAACATCTGTTTAGAACCTCCCACCTCTTTCCAGCCCAGTCTCTATCTCAGCAGTCTTGGTTTGTTCGTTTTACAGTTCTGTCCTTATCCACCTTGTGAGAGAGAGATCCAATTACCTCTTCATATTGGTTCTTCCTGTCACACACACACTCCGTCCCTCGTATTACTGTAAGAGACAGACACATACTGTCTTGCTTAACTCCATAGTAATTATAGTCATCTCACTATCTTTAGGAGAATCTCAGCTGCTTAAAATGCCTAAGGAGCATGCACCCACCCACGATCAATCCATTGTCTGGAATGGTAGATGGGATAGAAAAAAAGCCGATATTAGACTGACATCTAAAAGACGTCAGAGTTTGAGTGCTGTGACAGGCCTGTGGCTCCCCGTCTGTCAGAGCAAAGCCCCTGTCATCACAGCCAGGGACAAAGGTCATGATGATAACCTCTTCATTAATTAAGCATGTTTTAAGGGAGATTAATTGTACTGATATGGAGCTTTCTCTCTTTTCTCTCTTTCAGGCCCTGTCTGTGTCATTGACAAGGTGGATAAAGGGCTGAGGATGAAAGACAAGGGAGAGAGGAAGAGAGGAGAGAGAGACAGAGAAATAATGAAAGGAAGAGGGGGGCGTAAGCTCAGAGGAATTGCGTAAAGGCGATAAAGGAGCTTTAGAGAATCAGTCGGATCCTGCAGAAAAAATTAAACGTCTCCTTTTCTACCAGCAGAGAGGAGGTGGCCCGGGTCTTATCCCAGCCGGCTCCGGGCTGCAGGCTGCAGCAGACAGGACAGCCCTGTTTAAAACCATGCATGTCCTGGTACTATTCTGAACCACTGTGAATGACCGCCGGTTGCCTCCCGGTCCAGAAATAGAAGGGTGTTTTATCTCTCTTAATAGTCTCAAATATTTCTATAATTTTCTGTGGGCCCTGTCGCTGTCACTGTCGCCCCCCACACAAACCTCACTGAGACTGGGCTCTGAACCCAGCCACCCCTGCGTCCTCCAACAAATCTTGTTCTCTGTATTTAAAGCCAGATCCATACACTATGACATTAGCCCAGCTCACTTCTCCTCGGGTGGGGCAGAGTGGGAGTTCATCCCGGCATTATGTCCTCATCTGCACTACTTTAGAAAGCTAATTATGGGCCCAGCTCTGTACCCGCCGGCTGCACAGAGAGCCCTGACATCTCTCTGTTTGATGTGCTGGAGAAGGGGGCGACTGCAATTAAGAGTCCGAATGCCCTGCTCCTCTCTTTTTTTTTTCTCTTTCTCTATTCCTCCCCCTCTCCTTCTCTCTTTCTGACAGTCTGACAGAACAATTTCTCCTCAGCGGGCCAGAGAAGTAGATCTCCAAAATGGAAGACGAACATACCATTAATACTGGGACGCAGACGGAATATGAGAGTGAGGTGATGGGCATGAGAGAATTCTGATGAAGGATCATTGCCTATTAGCTAGCTGGGAAACCAGACTCAGAGAGGCCAGTCATAATCTGGCCAGTTCCAAAGGTAACAGCTATTCTGGGCTGGGTTTCTCGACTCCTTACTAGCTATCTCCTCTAGTAGTTAAGCAGGAACACAGAATGACTTAGAAAGGAAACACATACAGTTGGATGATATTGTTAGAATAAACATTTCCAGTTCAGCTTTGAAAAGGACTGCTGTGGGGGTCTTCCACCACTATGAGGAGCTGTTCCAGCTTTTGGATTGACCTCAGTGGTGTGAGGTTGACTTGGATACAAGCTAACTGTGCGTTTTCTCTGTTTTATTCTGTGGACCTACTACACCCAGTTAAAAGTGACTGTCTTACAATGATGAGATACAATGCTAGTCATTCAAAATCTGTACCACCACCAGTGTCAAAGAAAGCGTGTAGCTAAATCTGTTCAGAATAACTGTTGTAGGTCATTAAGCAAAATGTCTTACAAAGAGCTAACCAAAAACAGCAAAGTCAAGAAATACACTCAGACACTGCATCTCTTAAAAATAAGGTTAGAATAGAAGACTCAATTGAAAAACATGGATTGCATGTACGTGTATTCCTTGACTCTTTCCAATGATGTTGTCACTATTTACAGTTTGTACTAAACCTCCTCCTCCACGATCATTAATGTAAAAATAGAAGGAAAAAAAATGAAACCTCTTAAGATTTAACAATTGAGCAAAGCCCCATATTCTGGGTCATCGTTGACTTGATAAATGTAGGTTGGGAGGGAAGGAAGAAAACACTAAGGAAAGTAGTGAAAGGAAAGAAGAGTACAAAGGGATTGTTATTGTCTCAGGGAGGCCTAGCAGTCGGCTGTCAGGCCTCAGAGTTGAGTATGATACAGGCTGGCTCTGGGAGCCAGGTTGTGGGGTCAGGAACAGGGCAGGAGAGGGGGTAGAGAGGGGTAGAGGAGGGAGACTGGGCAGCGAGGCGAGGTTCGGGCAGTGGACATTTTTGGTTCAGATGTGGGCATGAGCGTTCCCGTGCCCGTGCCCGTGCCCGTGCCCGTGGCCCTGATCCCCTCCGTGGTGGCCCCCCTCTCCGTGTCCATGGCCGTGCTTCTTGTGCTTTCTGCGCTCCCGTCGCCCGTTGTGATGGTCATGGTGCCGCCTGTAGCGGTGAGCTCCCCGGGCTGGAGAGAGAGAGAGAAGGGAGTGAAAGGGGGAGAGAGGGGAGGAGTCAGGGGAAAGAGAAAGGCGAGACCGGATGAGAGGAAGTAGAGGGGGGGGTGAGAAGTAGAGTAGAGTGGAGAGTCAAGGATGAGAAGGAGTGAGAGAGGGATATGAGATGTGAGAGGAGGGGGGTGAGAGGTCAACACCACAGACATACAGCACTCAACATCAGCCACTCAGCCCAAAGTGTCTTCTCTACTCTACTTTACATTACTAGCTCTCTACATGTATTAGCATAGGACTGTCCTCCCACTCACGGCCTGAGTAAGCCGCTTCCTTCCTATGTTGTGCTGCCAAATTGGATCCATTGGTCCTGGGTTGGGTTTGCCAACAGAAAGTCTACCTTCCCATGATAATGATGACTAACAAACGACTATAGCAGGAAAACAACATTGCACTCGAAATGCACTGAATACGAAATAAGGCTCCATATTTTCTCTCCAGTTCAAACAGCAGCAATTCATTATTTGTCAGCACGAGCCGAAAGGGGAAATGGGAAATATTTGTTTGCTCATAACTTCTTAAAAAGGGCAAACATTGATACAATCCTACAATATGAATGATTATGCTGTCATAAAGATGGATGTTTCTGTCGTTCTGCAGAGCAAGTTTTACTTCTCATGGGAGGATAGTAAAATGAAATGTTTCTTCTTGGTGTTTCTGGCATTCCTCCAAACCCCTGGCTGTCAATCACACTTTGGAGCGATACACTATCTCAACAGAAAAAGAGCTATAACATTGTTTTATCTACATTAAAATTAGATTACAGTCATCACTCAACCTCTATCTGATGAAAAGTTTGTCAAATTAGAGTACATGTTACAACTTCTATGGAGAGTCTTGTATTCCTAATGAATTCGGTCTAATTTTAAGTTTCCATTCCTCTACTGTTTTTGAGCGTTTACCCCATAGAGATAAAACTTAAAACCCTTTAATAGTCTTGGTCACTCACACTTTGTGCAGATGATCTTGGGCCGCTCCCACTTGCCGTTGGCACGACACTTGGCCGTGGGGATGTGGCGTTGGAGGAACCCGTCGGCACACTGGTAACGCACCACTGAGTGGATGTCATAGTGGGACCGCTTACGACCAATCAGAAAGGCGTTCTCCACGGTGGGAGGGTTCCCACACAGCACTGCCAAATGGAGAAAGAGAGTGAGAAATGGAAATCCAGCAATGGATGAGTGGTACATTATAACAATGCGGTCCTAATATGTCTATCACCATTCACAGTCATCAGTCATCACCCAGTCTTTCCCCTTACTGTTTTTGCCCTTGTCCCTGGGCAAGAGACGGTTGTAGAGCCCTGCTTTAAAGAACATTCCCCTCCACTCTTCAAAACTATCAACGGCACACAACACACACATGTAAAGTTCAAGGGAAACCAAAAGAGATGAGTCATGTGTGTGTGTGCGTGTGTACTAGTCTGTTTGCGTGGGCTGTTGTCATCTCCTGACCTAGAGCGTTGTGTTGATGTGAGGAGTGGGGACAGACAGACAGGCAAAGAGGTTGAGACACCAGACAGACCCTACAGGGCTCTTAGCCCAGTGAGACATCACACTGACTCACTGACCTTTCAGCTCTGGCTGTTCCCCATAGGCACAGATCTAGGATCAGCTTCCCCTCCACCAAACCTAATCTTCACTATCTGGGAGGAAAATGCCAAACTGACTTTAGATCAGTGTCCAGGGGTAACTTTGCCCTACCCCGACCTTTCAGAGGGGATTGGGCCCTCAGGGGCCACAGTGTGTGACAGGTGTCAGGAATGTACCCACGCTTACTTCTCATTGGCCTGGATTAGAGGGAGGGCGAGTGAGAGACGAGGGATGAAGAGGGGTGACATGCGGTGATGGTGCAGTTCCTCTGTCATTCCCCTAGATGTCAGCCCTACAGTTGAAACCTAAAGCCCTCCTCAGTGAGTTTCTAACCAACAGACAGTCACCAACCCAGCTGTAGACTAAGTGTAAGTGCTTCATTCCCTTCCTTGAAGTAATCGCCGACCTCTCATCTGGAACATGGTTGAACATGGTGGAAATGAGATGTCCCTTACATAGCTAACACTAATTCAGAACTATCAGATCAGCGCTAACTCCAAGGAGTAGAGGAAGGGAGGGAAGGAGGGAAGGAGGGAAGGAAGGATGTATTTTCCAGGTATCCACACAGGGTCTGTGACTGCAGTATGGGCCCAGTGGGAGGTCTGGCCTTCTAAAAGCAGGAAGTCAGCTTAATGCCAGGCTGTAAAGGCCCCACTGCAGTACAGAGCACTAAGGACTGGGGCTGCAGTACAGAGGTGTGATTAAAAGGCAGGCTGCAAGAACCATATACTGCTCACAACCATAGCACCTTACATTCTACTTAATTACCTGTAGGCTATTACCTAGCCATGATATTATTAGACACCATAATAATGCCTAGCCATATCAGATTACCCCACTTTTAAAAAATCTTTAAATTGTGTTAACAGGGTTTGTTTAGACTGCCAGTATAGTGATTGCTGCAACATCTCACACCTCATATTCAGCCAACCAGAAAACCACTGTTTTCACACCCTGTGTTTAGTGTGCAGTAACAGAGACTAGGAGGGACATTACTAACACTAGTGTGCAGCTGTGGCAACAGATCAATAGCCACAGAACAAGGCATGGCACTCAATAACACAACACAGATCTTACTGACTGGGGCTGGGCTGAGGATGCCTGGCAGGCACGCAGGATTGTGTGTGTGTGTGTGTGTGTGTGTGTGTCAGGCTGATTTAGTGTTCTTTTGAAAGCTGGACAGTTGGAGCCTGGATCCATCCAGCACTCTCCGAGCCCTGTGGGCTACAGCTTTACACTTAGAGAATAACATGTTTCAGCAGATTAGACTGGGGTGAGCTGGGTATGTCCACACACACAACCACGCAAACATATTTTCAACACACACACACACACAAACACACACTCTCTCTCACTCACCAACACCCATGAACGCACGCATGTCCGCACGCACGCACACACACACTCCAATCTCAGCCAATGTATTGACAAGTCACAGTAGGCAGGCAGGCAGGCAGCAGAGTTGGGGTGAACTGTGAGTATGTGATAGCGTGTGTCCTGGGTGGGTGTCAGGGTGTCCTGGGTTGGTGTCAGGGTGAGCTGCTTCTCTGTCCCCAGAGGAGAGTTGCAAGAGAAAAATAGTAATTGGTAGAGGCAGTGGCAGGTGTTCTATGGGATTTATGGCCCAACTGCCCCAAAGGACCAGTGTGCTCTGGCCTGGACTTGGGCTGTGTGTCTGAGAATATTTTGAACTGTATGTGAATAAGTATGTGAATATTTGATAATATTCTGTGTTTGAGTATGTGTGTATGACTGATGCCTTCACCACAACCCATCCTCCTAATCAGGGTGGCTCATGCCTGCCTGTTCTGTGCTCTTCCCCATGGCACTATAGGTAACACTAATAACCCAGATGACGTGTCTCACTGATTGGATACTGTCTCTCTCTCAGAGGACAGGCCTGAGTGTCAGCCACACGCCAGTAATCAGCCAATCACGCCATACGTCCACTGATGAGCAGACCCAAAGAGAACAACAGCACTAAACTTGTAGAAATCAAGACAACATACGGTTTAGTTGGGCTGAAAATGGAATGCTGCCACTGACTGATTGACTGAAGGTCAGCTTCCCAGTTGGAGGCATTCAGTTAGACCTGTGACAGTGTGTCATCAGCTATGGGTTGCACCTCTGATGAGAGAAATAACATACAGTGGAAAGTTGATCTGACTCGAGGGCAGTGGACACCGAACATTAGTGTGGCATGAGGGGCTTATCTAACTCTGTGGCATGAGGGACTTATCTAACTCTGTGGCATGAGGGACTTATCTAACTCTGTGGCATGAGGGGCTTATCTACCTCTGTGGCATGAGGGACTTATCTAACTTTGTGGCATGATGTACTTATCTAACTCTGTGGCATGAGGGGCTTATCTACCTCTGTGGCAAATGGGACTTATCTAACTCTGTGGCATGAGAGACTTATCTAACTCTGTGGCAAATGGGACTTATCTAACTCTGTGGCATGAGAGACTTATCTAACTCTAAGTTTTATAACTCTAACTCTTTGGTGACCCATTCAGATGAACTAAATAATGTTTATAGCCTGAGGCTAGTTTAAATCAGTACCCAAGAGGATTTAGCAGTGACCCGATCCTCCATTTCCTTAAACACAGCTCTGGAGTCTGGCCAGTCGTCTCAACCAACCTACAAACATCTACCTGGCTGGCTATTAATAACATGTCTCTCTGTCTGCCCCAAATGCAAATGAAAGACCATCGGCTATAATAAGCCCACAGAGGAGCATGTTAGGATGCGCACTTCTCTGGCGTCTCACAGCACCATGACTGAGCAGATTCACAGAAGCCTGATCATGTGACACAGAAACTTTACCAGACAGCCCCAAAACTTTGTGTGAAACTTTTCCAACAATGTTTTACACAAAGGAGGATCATTTTTTTGTGGATTAAATGCTCTGAAGAACTCTCAGCCCCTGATCTGACAGTAAGACCATCTCTGTAAGGAGCTGCCTTAGGTGTGAAAGCACAGCTACAAGTGAGCTGACTGCGCTTGGAGGTGAGCTGTAATGATCAAGTCCAGACTGACTGATTGAAGAGGCCTAAGATGTTCTCCCTAACAGACAGAATACTTTTAAGTATTCTTTAAAGTATTTAAAGCACAGCGGAAGCATAATTTCACCTCCTCTTCAACTCTCTTTCATTCTCTCCCCCACTGTCTTTTCATCCCCTCGCAATCTCAGTTTCTCTCCGCTTCTCTCCCCCCTTCCTTCCCTCCCTTCCTCTTTTACCCTCTCACCTGTTCCCTTCTTGCAGACGTAGGGCAGGTTGTAGTTGCAGGGCACGTCGTTCCACTTGCCGTTCTCGTGGGCGATCATCACCACACAGTCCTCTCCACCCGCAAAGAAGTTGTCCGGCTGGTTCTCCCGCCAGTTCTCATATTGCTGCACAGTCACAGACACACAGGGTCAAAGACACAGACACACGGCACAGCAACAGACACAGACACACGACACCGACACATGGTACAGAGAGTCACAGACCCAGCCACAGACAGTCACACAACACAGACAGAACAAAAAAAGAAAGTGGTAGATACTGTAGACTGTTTCATTGTGCTCTTTTACTGAACAAGAAGCTGATGTGTCTCAACACAGGTCTTTCTCCAGTGGTATAGACTGACACAGAGTAATGACAGTTCTTAAATAACATCAGGCACATAGGAGATGCCTCTAGGAAGATGTAGTAGTGTTGGAAGAAAAGTGGTTCAGCGAGCGAGGGTGTACATATAAACAGGTAATGACACATTCACTCAATCAACTTCCCACCTGACCTTTAGCTAACATCCACATCCTCCGTAGGGGCCTCACTCACTCACTCACTCACTCACTCACTCACTCACTCACTCACTCACTCACTAACCAGGTCCATGTTGTCAGTCCACTGGAAATCCTCTTCCACTGTTCTGTCGTTCAGTCCGATCCAGGTGTTGTCATGACTCAGACCTGAACGACAGGGCAAAACAAATAAACACACACCACCCATCCTTTAAAAAGACACTTTTCCATTTAGCAGTATTTCCATTCCTATTCTACATGTTAAGTCCCCAATGCACCACCACCCATTCCCAAGTTACACACACACACACACACACACACACACACACATACACACACACGGGAGGCTCAGCTCTGATCTTATCCCAATTCCAGCCCAGATAGCAGAAGGCAGAAGCAGCCAAATCTTTGCGGAAGGTGCAGCATTGATGAGATTTGAGTGCGGTGTAATTAAATTTCAGTCCTGATGTTTCTGATTAACATAATTATGGGGCCCATTAATCTTCCTAATGCCTTTGCTCCTTATATTGCCGGGATGGAGACGTCCATTTTCAAGGCAATTAAACACACTTTTTGGTAAATGTGTCTGTGGAGGGGAGGAAGAGGGAGGAGTGGGGGAATGTATAGCTCTGGCCTCTCTGGGACTGGGAGGGGCTCCCATGCTGGGGGTTTGATTCTGTCTTTCTTTTCATCCATTTCTTTCTTTCTCCATCCCACTGAGGATCAGAGAACATCAGACTGCACTTCATTATATATTCTGTAAGGTCGTAATGATTGAAAGACACCCACCGTTGATGAAGTCCTGCTCCTGGAGTGTGTGTATGCTGGCCAGGTGTCCGATGTGCTCCCTGCAGTCCTTCTCTGCGTCCTCCCAGGTGTGTCTGCGGCTGAAGTACCTGTAGCAGTGGCCATGGAACTTCCTCCATGCGTGTTCACAGCCCTCTGTGTCTGCACATACAGAGAGAGAGAGAGAGAGAGAGAGAGAGAGAGAGAGAGAGAGAGAGAGAGAGAGAGAGAGAGAGAGAGAGAGAGAGAGAGAGAGAGAGAGAGAGAGAGAGAGAGAGAGAGAGAGAGAGCGAGAGAGGGGGGTGTTAGTCTACAGAAACACACAGACGCACACATGAACAGTATACACATGAATGCACATACATGAGTACTCATATATCTCTGTTACACACACACACTTCACACTTTTTTCCTGTCTCTCACATTCTTCCCAGTGCTCTACTTTCCCTCCTCCAGTATGACACTCCTTTTTCCCCCACCCTGCCTCCCTCCCTCCCAACATGACGTCCGTCCAGGCCTAATCCCAGTCAGACAGTGGGCTGGGATGGGAGCAGAACAGTGTGAGGAAGCAGCTTAGCCCTGTGAAAGGCTCTTTAATCTATTTAAATGACAACAATCCCCAGAAATGTCTCCCAGTGGGGACGCCATCCGGACTAATTAAACCCTGTCAGGACTTTGCTCGTCTCCTCTTTCCTACTTTCTCTCCATCCATTTCTCTCTTCCTTTCCCTTCATCCCTGTCAGCACTGAGCCTCGTCCTCCATCCCTCTGCCTCCCGCTTCATCCCTCTTTCTCACTCTCTATCTCTCTCCCTCTATCCATCCCGTTTCTCCCTGTCCCTTCATCCCTGTCAGAAAGCACTGAGCCTCTCACTCCCTCCATCTCATCTCCCCCTCTCTCCATCCATCTTCCTTGGGGTTTACTGTATGGCGGTGCTCAGCTGCACCCATTCACTGTGTCTACGGAGGGTGTGTGAGGGAAACAGAGAGAGTGTGTGCGCGTGCGTGTGTATGCATCCGTGTTTGGGGATGGGGGTTCAGGGTTTATCTGTCAACAGAGCCCCCCTTTCCCTCCAACCCCTGCAGAGTGGGGATCAGAGAGAGATGGCCTCAGGTTTTCCCCCAACCCATCTAAAGCGACACCAGTAAATTGGGCAGTGCAAATAGGGCCTTATGGAACCCTGCTTAGCATGTAAACACTTCCAGGCCGGCCTGAGAGGAGCTCAGAGGAGAGGGGCCAAGGAGAGGAGGGTGTGTGTGTGTTTGTAAGTGGATGAGCGCTAGCTGCAGAGAGGCTGTCCAGTCCACTTATATTACACAGAGCTGCTCTCCATATGATGCAGTAGCTTGTAGTGGACTGTTCTCCACAACGCCGTGCTGTGATAATAGAGTCATCAGACACCTCTCTACATGCCCAGAGGAGAACAGATGAAAGCTTGAAGTGGATCACTCCGGAGGAAAGCTGTCCGTGGTTCTGAAAACACACAGCTCCAGCAGAATGCATTATCCTCGCTCACTATCAGTATTCACAACCTTCCAATGGCCAGCGCTCAAAGCAATCTAGTCTGTATTTGTTCTCAATATGGGGAACAACATGTAGCAAATTGTTTTGCACCCCCTTATAATAGGAAGCAATACTTAACATGTGGTGACAGGGTAACTACAGCAGTACCCTCATGCCCTAACACACACACACTTGCACATGTGCAGAATGTGGGAATGCAAGTTGAATGAATGGCGAATTGCCTTAGCACCAAACAAATTGGCACATGCACGCACGCATATAGGCATGCACGTGCACACCCACACACATGCAAACACACTGTGGAGGCCTGTGTGATTAGGCAACTGAACACATCTGCAGGGCTACAGACACTAATCTCCCCTTCTACGCCCAGCAGACTCCAAGATAACGCACTCACACACTGGGCTACGGTGTGTGTGTGTGTGTGTGTGTGTGTGTGTGTGTGTGTGTGTGTGTGTGCGCGACTGAATGTGGCGGGTGGGCGTGCGGGCGGGGTGGGGGGAGTTTGGCTGCTCACTTCAACGCTCTATGGCAATTCGCCACATATTCATTCATCATGCTTTCAAATTTCCCAACAGCAGTGCCTGTGTTCGTGTGTGTGGATAAGGGGGAGGCCCATTTTCACTCATAGGATGAATTAGACAGAGCAGAGGTGAGAGATAATGTGACAATCATTGAGCCTGCTGTAAACCTCTGGGATTTTAAGTATCATCCAGATGTCATGGAGTGAGTAGACAGCTAGATCTCTGTTCCCTCCACAGCTGAGGTCAGCCCACACAGTCTCTGCTGCCCAAGTAGGTTTTATCATCAAATAATACTCTGCTGTTCCACACAATTGCATTGAACAGTATGATGTAAGGAGGTGTGCTATTGTCCAAATGTATTTTTATTGAGCCAGGTAGACATTGAAAACAAAGCCTGTTTTGCAACAGCGACCTAGTTGGTTTTTGCAGCCATACTGTATAATATAAGCTATAAGCTATATTTCCAAAAAGTGGGTAAAGATTAAGTAGTGCTGGGAAGTTTGGCTATTTTTACTGACTGATTTTTCGGACTTGTTCAGACAAAAAACTAATCTTTCGACAAATTTTGTTCATTTGAGTCTGTAATGCCCAGAGCACGTGGGACCCCCTACCGGCGAAGGATGAACTGAAAACGAGCTTCTCGTTCATGTCATTTACCATAGGAGGTTTATTAGAGCTGTCATTTATGACTGAGACTTGTAAACGTGTGTTTAAACAATGTACATTTGTTGATTGCTAGGCATACAAATAAGATTATTTCTTGATACATTTTAAACGAGTTGTGGCCGTAACCGGACTAGATTGTGAACAACTCTGTGCGGAACGCATTGCTTGACTGCTGTGAGGGTGATAAGTAGGTTGAAGACTCACACTAAATTATTCCGCTGCTCTGTCGTTCGCTACACACTTCTCATTGCGGAGAAGAAACTAACGTCCGTGGGCGTAGTGTAGCGTTTGGCCGAGCAAGGAGTCTTGGTAGCCAGACAAGGTGATAAGCACAGTCGTTCGCCAACTGCAGCCACCTAAACGATTCGTTCTCGAGATCGAGTTTGTTGAGCAGAGGCTGTGTATGTTTTGGTTCTACAAAGCTGTGTCCATAACATTCAATAATCAATGAATTGCAGTCATTCTAGCACCATGTCTGTTTAGATCACACCCAAATAAGCCCTGGTTTCGGCTTCATCCTCTAACACCTTCGCTTACAGTTTGCCTGCTCCGTGGTTGGTATATTGTATTGGGGTCGGGAGCGTGTCCAACTTGGCTTGCGTTGGCGTAGACGGGGTTGTTATCTACAGAAACAGGGAGAATGGAAACACTGGGGGCTACGTAGGTGCACACACACGCACGCATGTACACAAACACATGCAAAGCAATACGCACACACACACACACACACACACACTTGGATGCACGCACACACTGCATACACACACCGTGGGCTGCACCTGGCACCATGCCCAGACAGTGTGTAAGGCATTGGCTGCCCACTGTTGGGCCTTTACCAGCCAGCCCCAAGGCCTCCTGGGAGCTGCCATGAAAGAGGACAGTGGTGTGAAGGAGGCAAACAGAGCAGCTTAATCCAACAGCCTGAGAGGAAGGAGCCTGGGGCGCTCACACACACACACACACACACACACACACACACACACACACACACACACACACAGCAACATTATTTATCAGTGCCTTTGATGTGAACACTCCTGCTCATTAGACGATTTCACCCAGACTATCAATATTTGTTAAGCAGCTTGTCTGCAGAAAGAAAGGAACCATGCCTGTGCAGACAGACAGACAGAACAGACAGACAGCCTGACCCAGAAGGAAGCCAACACAGATACTGGTCTGCTCACAGATCTTAAGACTCTGCTCGACTGATTTCCTCCGCCGACAGACGTCTCAATGCCTGATATTAATGCATTACTTCAAGTTTTGATTTTTCCTTTGGACTGGGGTACATTTCTGCCATTAATATTCAGAGTGAGCAGGGAATGAGCATCAGTTAGGGAAAGAAAAGGCCAAATGCTTCCAGCTGAGTGATTGGGTCGTTTATCCACTTCACAATGTGATATTTGTGCGCCGTGGCTTTTTGAGACCTCTGATGATGAAACGCTGTGTGTGTACTGCCTTTCTCCTCCCCTCTCCCTCTCCCTGTGACACTCGCTTTAATGACTGACAGCTCTTTGCCATTTAAACGAGGCCACCCAGAGTCGGAGAGAGCCTTCCACATTCTCACAGAGACACCCTCTGCTTTTTGTGAGAATGTGTAAATGGAGGATAGGATGGGGGGTTATTATGGATATTACAGCCCTGTGATGAGGAGTCTAATCGGGTGAGCATTACCATCAATCTAATGGGTGAAGACTGTAAATGACTAATGCTCTCTGATGCCTGCCTGCCTCATTCCACCTTATTACCTGGAGATGTGACATTTACCACCAAGCTGCTGGCAGAGAGCTGGAGAGGGAGAGGACTCACACAATTAGATACCAGCCTGAAAATGGGACAGACCTTTACAGACCTGCTGTATATGTACAGTATGTGGACTGTGGATGGGAGCAGAGGGGAATGAGCGGGACAGAGGGATAGCACACCACACTCATATACAAATAGGCCTGGTAGTATCTACTGAATGTAGCTGTAACTAGCTCCCAAGGTAGCTCCCTAACCTGAAACGAGCTGCTGCGTGTTCAGGCCGTCAGGAGTGGAGCTCTGTTATTGGTGGGCCTGCCAGGTAGTCCATCAGCACTAGAGAGCTCAGAGCCTCTGTTTACAGGTCCAGGGTCCACTGGGGAGACCATTAGAGAAGAGGAGGCCAGGACCCCAACACTCTGTCTAACAGCAGCCTCTCAGCCTGCACATACTGGATCACCAGAGTACCTAGTCTAATGGCTCAATGCTAGCGCGCTGTCTATAGGGGCTAATCCTGGGAGGCTGTCAGTTATATGCAAGGAAGGTTAAAGGAGTTTGTGTGTGTGTGTGTGTGTGGGGGGGGTCCTAAAATCCCCAAAAGTCCCCACAAGGATATTAAAATAAGGAAGATTCTCCCTCGTAGGGACATTTCCCACATCCCCATGAGGATAAAGGCTATTTTAAGTTTAGGGGTTAGGTTTAGGCTTACAATTAGGGTTAGGGTAAGGTAAGGGGTTAGTGGTTAGGTTTAGGAGTTAGGTTTAAGGTTCAGGTTAGGGTTAGTGTGAAAGTTATGGTAAGGGTTAAGATTATGGTTGGGGATAATAGGATTTAGAATGGAAATATATTTTAGGTCCCATGAGGATAGAAGAACATAACATGTCTGTGTGTGTGTGTGTGTGTGTGTGTGTGTGTGAGAGAGAGAGAGCGAGAGAGAGAGAGAGAGAGAGAGAGAGAGAGAGTGTGTGTGTTGACATGCTGGGACTGCTTGGGAGAGAGACAGTGAGGGAAAAAAGTATTTGATCCCCTGCTGATTTTGTACGTTTGCCCACTGACAAAGAAATGATCAGTCTATAATTTTAATGGTAGGTTTATTTGAACAGTGAGAGACAGAATAACAACAACAAAAATCCAGAAAAACGCATGTCAAAAATGTTATAAATTGATTTGCATTTTAATGAGGGAAATAAGTATTTGACCCCCTCTCAATCAGAAAGATTTCTGGCTCCCAGGTGTCTTTTATACAGGTAACGAGCTGAGATTAGGAGCACACTCTTAAAGGGAGTGCTCCTAATCTCAGTTTGTTCAAATCAAATCAAATCAAATTGTATTGGTCACATGCGCCGAATACAACAGGTGCAGACATTACAGTGAAATGCTTACTTACAGCCCTTAACCAACAGTGCATTTATTTTTAACAAAAAAAGTAAAAATAAAACAACAACAAAAAAAGTGTTGAGAAAAAAAAGAGCAGAAGTAAAATAAAATAACAGTAGGTTGGCTATATATACAGGGGGGTACCGGTGCAGAGTCAATGTGCGGGGGCACCGGCTAGTTGAGGTAGTTGAAGTAATATGTATAAAAGACACCTGTCCACAGAAGCAATCAATCAATCAGATTCCAAACTCTCCACCATGGCCAAGACCAAAGAGCTCTCCAAGGATGTCAGGGACAAGATTGTAGACCTACACAAGGCTGGAATGGGCTACAAGACCATCACCAAGCAGCTTGGTGAGAAGGTGACAACAGCAAATGGAAGAAACACAAAAGAACTGTCAATCTCCCTCGGCCTGGGGCTCCATGCAAGATCTCACCTCGTGGAGTTGCAATGATCATGAGAACGGTGAGGAATCAGCCCAGAACTACACGGGAGGATCTTGTCAATGATCTCAAGGCAGCTGGGACCATTGTCACCAAGAAAACAATTGGTAACACACTACGCCGTGAAGGACTGAAATCCTGCAGCGCCCGCAAGGTCCCCCTGCTCAAGAAAGCACATATACAGGCCCGTCTGAAGTTTGCCAATGAACATCTGAATGATTCAGAGGAGAACTGGGTGAAAGTGTTGTGGTCAGATGAGACCAAAATTGAGCTCTTTGGCATCAACTCAACTCGCCGTGTTTGGAGGAGGAGGAATGCTGCCTATGACCCCAAGAACACCATCCCCACCGTCAAACACGGAGGTGTAAACTTTATGCTTTGGGGGTGTTTTTCTGCTAAGGGAACAGGACAACTTCACCGCATCAAAGGGATGATGGACGGGGCCATGTACCGTCAAATCTTGGGTGAGAACCTCCTTCCCTCAGCCAGGGCATTGAAAATGGGTTGTGGATGGTTATTCCAGCATGACAATGACCCAGAACACACGGCCAAGGCAACAAAGGAGTGGCTCAAGAAGAAGCACATTAAGGTCCTGGAATGGCCTAGCCAGTCTCCAGACCTTAATCCCATAGAAAATCTGTGGAGGGAGCTGAAGGTTTGAGTTGCCAAACGTCAGCCTGGAAACCTTAATGACTTGGAGAAAATCTGCAAAGAGGAGTGGGACAAAATCCCTCCTGAGATGTGTGCAAACCTGGTGGCCAACTACAAGAAACGTCTGACCTCTGTGATTGCCAACAAGGGTTTTGCCACCAAGTACTAAGTCATGTTTTGCAGAGGGGTCAAATACTTATTTCCCTCATTAAAATGCAAATCAATTTATAACATTTTTGACATGCATTTTTCTGGATTTTATTGTTATTCTGTCTCTCACTGTTTAAATAAACCTACCATTAAAATTATAGACTGATAATTTCTTTGTCAGTGGGCAAACGTACAAAATCAGCAGGGGATCAAATACTTTTTTCCCTCACTGTAGAAAGAGAAAAGAAAGCAGTGCTTTCCAATGCTAGGACTCCCTCCCTCCGCCACACAGCGGATTCCAGGATTGCTCCTGGAACACGTCCCTAATTAAGCATGTTGAATGAGAATCAACACAGGTTCCTATTCTGCCACACAAAGACAAGATGGGCTTTCACCTTTCCCCCAGAACAGACTTGGCAAACAGAGACAATAGCATATGGGCCGAGAGCTGTAGTCAGAGTCATTTGACAGCATTTCATTATTCTGTTTGACTAGTCCCTGCCAAGTTGCCTGTAAACTTAGTGATAAGCTCCTGCAGATGCGAGACCCCCAGTGAGGTGGATCGTGCTCAAAGCGACAACAAGCTCTGGCAGAGAGACGGCAAAGACTTGAAGCCCACTCGATCCGCCCGCCTTCTGCTCTGAGCCCCGGCACGTGTCCCTCTCGATGTGTATTATTATAACACAAATCTTCATTAGCATTAATAGCCTCGATAAATACCCAGAGGAAGATCAATTTGACGGCTTTCCTTGCGGTTTATGCAGAGTCGTGGTTTAGACAGGACCCACAGCGGCTCAATCTCCAGCCTGCCCCTGGAGCTGCCTGTCTTAAAACACAATACTGCATAAAACAGCATCTCTCTTCTGTCTGTCTGTCTCTTACTCAAACATCTCAGATGTATGTGCAGCACAAAAAATGTGCAGAGGGCAAGGTCAGGGTCAAGGCCAGCGTTATGGCCCGCCCTACCATACCTCCTTGCCCGTCCAAATAAATTATTGAAATATTGATAATTTATTTGACAGAGACTCGCGCCAACAGAAAGGCACATAAATCTCAGTTAAAGCATCCGAGCGAGTGATATAGCGTCCCCTGTCTCAGAATGTGTAGACCAGGGATCATCAGCTACATTGAACAAAAATATAAACGCAACATGCAACACTTTCAAAGACTTTACTGAGTTACAGTTCATATAAGGAAATCAGTCAATTGAAATAAATAAATTAGGCACTAATCTATGGATTTCACATAACTGGGAATATAGATATGCATCTGTTGGTCACAGATACCTTTAAAAAAAAGTAGGTGTGTGGATCAGAAAACCAGTCAGTATGTGGTGTGACCACCATTTGCCTCATGCAGCGCGACACATCTCCTTCACATAGAGTTGATCAGGCTGTTGATTGTGGCCTGTGGAATGTTGTCCCACTCCTCATGAAAGACTGTGTAAAGCTGCTGGATATTGACGGGAACTGGAACAAGCTGTCATACACGTCAATCCAGACCATCCTAAACGTGCTCAATGGGTGAAATGTCTGGTGAGTATACAGGCCATGGAAGAACTGGGACATTTTCTGCTTCCAGGAATTGTGTACAGATCCTTGCGACATGGGAGGTCCTGGGCTGGCGTGGTTACACGTGGTCTGCGGTTGTGAGGCCAGTTGGACGTACTACCAAACTCTAAAACGACGTTGGAGGCGGCTCATCAATTCTCTGGCAACAGCTCTGGTGGACATTCCTGCAGTCAGCACGCCAATTGCACACTCCCTTAAAACTTGAGAAATCTGTGGCATTGTGTTGTGTGACAAAATGGTACATTTTTGAGTGGCCTTTTATTGTCCCCAGCACAAGGTGCACCTGTGTAATGATCATGCTGTTTAATCATCTTCTTAATATGCCACACCTGTCAGGTGGATGGATTATCTTGGCAATGTAGAAATGCTCACTAACAGGGATGTAAACAAATTTGTGCATAACATTTGAGAGAAATAATATTTTTGTGCAAATGGAAAATATGGGATCTTTTATTTCAGCTCATGAAACATGGGACCATGTCACGCCCTGACATAGAGATCTCTAGTTGGTTTGGTCAGGGTGTGAATATCTATGTGTAGATCTAGAATGTGTAGATCTATGTTGGCCGGGTGTGGTTCCCAATCAGAGGCAGCTGTCAATCGTTGTCTCTGATTGGGGATCATACTTAGGTAGCCATTTTGCCTACCTATGTTGTGGGATCTTGTTTCAGTTTGGCTTGTTGGATGTTTAGCGTTTTGAACTTCACGTTACGTTGCTTTTGTTGTTTTGTCGGTGTTTAATATAATAAACGAATGTACGCATACCACGCTGCACCTTGGTCCAATCCTTTACTCAACGAACATGACAGACCAACACTTTACACATTGCGTTTATATTTCTGTTCAGTATAGATTCAGCTGCGGGGCGATTCTTTTTGAGCGGATGTTACAAATAATTTGTAGACTGCAATTTGACCACAAGAAGCCCAAACAGATTTAATGTTTGACTAAAACATAATCATTTCAAACCTTGCTTACATTTGTATACGATCACGTGTCTCTCTATTATGCGTGGAAATACTTGGGAACAGATTTCTTAAATTCAAATTACTTGGAGCTGATTTCCTGGTGTTTTATAGTCTTTTATGTCCAACAATGAACAAAAAAAATATCTACACTACCGGTCAAAAGTTTTAGAACACCTACTCATTCTAGGGTTTTTCTTTATTTGTACTATTTTCTACATTGTAGAATAATAGTGAAGACATCAAAACGATGAAATAACACATATGGAATCATGTCAATTAACAGGTGTGCCTTCTTGAAAGTGAATTTGTGGAATTTGTTTCCTTCTTAATGCATTTCAGCCAATCAGTTGTGTTGTGACTAGGTGGGGGGAGTTTCTTCAAGTGCAGTCGCAAAAACCATCAAGCGCTATGATGAAACTGGTTCTCATGAGGACCGCCACAGGAATGGAAGAACCAGAGTTACCTCTGCTGCAGAGGATAAATTCATTAGAGTTACCAGCCTCAAAAATTGTAGCCCAAATAAATGCTTCACAGAGTTCAAGTAACAGACACATCTCAACATCAACTGTTCAGAGGAGAATGTGTGAATCAGGCCTTCATGGTCGAATTGCTGCAAAGAAACCACTTCTAAAGGACACCAATAAGAAGAAGAGACTTGTTTGGGCCAAGAAACATGAGCAATGGACATTAGACCGGTGGAAATTTGTCCAAATTGGAGAGTTTTGGCTCCAACCGCTGTGTCTTTGTGAGACGCATGTGGGTGAACGGATGATCTCTGCATGAGTATTTCCCACCGTAAAGCATGGAGGAGGAGGTGTTATGGTGTGGGGGTGCTTTGCTGGTGACACTGTCTGTGATTTATTTAGAATTCAAGGCACACTTAACCAGCATGGCTACCACAGCATTCTGCAGCGATATGCCATCCCATCTGGTTTGGGCTTAGTGGGACTATCACTTGTTTTTCAACAGGACAATGACCCAACACACCTCAAGGCTGTGTAAGGGCTATTTTACCAAGAAGGACAGTGATGGAGTGCTGCATCAGATGACCTGGCCTCCACAATCCCCTGACCTCAACCAAATTGAGATGGTTTGGGATGAGTCGGACCGCAGAGTGAAGGAAAAGCAGCCAACATGTGCTCAGAAAATGTGGGAACTCCTTCAAGACTGTTGGAAAAGCATTCCAGGTGAAGCTGGTTGAGAGAATGCCAAGAGTGTGCAAAGCTGTCATCAAGGCAAAGGGTGGCTATTTGAAGAATCTCAAATATAAAATATATTTTGATTTGTTTAACACTTTTTTGGTTACTACATGATTCCATATGTGTTATTTAATAGTTTTGATGTCTTCACTATTATTCTACAATGTAGAAAATAGTAAAAAAAAAGAATAAATGTTGAATGAGTAGGTGTTCTAAAACTTTTGACCGGTAGTGTATATAAACTATTTAGCCCGCGGGCCGCCAGTTGGGGAACCCTGGTGTAGACCATGTATCTGATGCTGTCTGGACCAAAAGAGTATGGCATGTCATATTATTTCTGGCCAGACAGCATCAGATACAGTGCATTCGGAAAGTATTCAGACCCTTTGACTTTTTCCACATTTTGTTACGTTACAGCCTTATTCTAAAATGGATTAAATCGTTTTTTCCCCTCATCAATCTACACACAATACCCCATAATGATGAACGAATTTGAACGATGATGAACGATGAACGAATTTATAAAAAATTAAAAACATAAATATCACATTTACATAAGTATTCAGACCCTTTACTCAGTACTTTGTTGAAGCACCTTTGGCAGCGATTACATCCTAGAGTCTTCTTGGGTATGATGCTACAAGCTTGGCATACCTGTATTTGGGGAGTTTCTCCCATTCTTCTCTGCAGATCCTCTCAAGCGCTGTCAGATCGCTGCACTTTCACCCCAGTCTGAGGTCCTGAGCACTCTGGAGCAGGTTTTCATCAAGGATCTCTCTGTACTTTGCTCCGTTCATCTTTCCCTCGATCCTGACTAGTCTCCCAGTCCCTGCCACTGAAAAACATCCCCACAGCATGATGCTGCCACCACCATGCTTCACCGTAGGGATGGTGCCAGGTGTCTTCCAGACGTGACGCTTGACATTCAGGCCAAAGAGTTCAATCTTGGTTTCATCAGACCAGAGAATCTTGTTTCTCATGGTCTGAGAGTTCTTTAGGTGCCTTTTGGCAAACTCCAAGTGGGCTGTCATGTGCCTTTTACTGAGGAGTGGCTTCCGTCTGGCCACTTTACCATAAAGGCCTGATTGGTGGAGTGCTGCAGAGATGGTTGTCCTTCTGGAAGGTTCTCCCATTGCCCATTGCAATACTTATATTTTTTAAAATCTAAAAACCTGTTTTTCGATTTGTCATTATGTAGATTGATGAGGATTTGTATTTATTTAATATATTTTAGAATAAGGCTGTAACATAACAAAATGTGGAAAAAGGGAAGGGGTCTGAATACTTTCCGAATGCACTGTACGTGGGCTACATATAGAGGGGCGCTGTTTCGTTCGCTCAGATGCTTTCTCCAATATTCAGACCAAAGCCTTCCCGCCTTTGGGGCAAATACTCCCATTGTTAGGGCGGAAACATGAGTATCTCGTTATTATATACCGAACTCTGGTTTCAGCCTCTTGCGAATTGGAAAGGAAAGTTGGCGATTGCACAGTGCACTGTTAGGAATCTGGATTACCCTAAAGTAAATTGATGTTTCGCCAACATTATATAATTACTCCTGTCTAAATAAAATCATTCAAAATACTTCACTAGGGAGCATGACTTAGCCACATAGGATCATTAGTTTATTATTATTATTTTTTGCTGTGGATTGTTTCAAACAAGTGTGTTTGGGTAGTGCGCATGGCAATAGGTCTAGCTGATTAAGTTGTGGCTGTCAGTGAAAAGTGTCTCAAATATGTGTAAAGACAATGTGTAGAAGAAGGGAAGGGGGGGAGTGGCGAAGATATGGTGCATCTCTCTCCAGAATCCAAGCATATGTAGGAATGTGCCCATTGGCAATGTCTTATTTCTGATTGTCTTAACTCACCATATACACCACTAATTTTTTCTTCGCCTCACACAAGTCAACAAAGTCTGTTTTTTAACATCCATTGCAAATTATATAGTTCCTCAGTAGGCTATTTGAAAAATCTGTCCAACACTTCCAGCCTCGATAATCACCAAGCCGTGAGAAAGAGCAAAATATCATGATCTGATGATCCCATTTATCCAGTGGAAACGTCTTAAAAAACAAATTTCATCTCCTATTAAAATAATTGAGAAAACAAGTGATGCTAGTGAAGATATGGTAGTGGATGCAAATGTTTGTTGCCAGTCAAAAGATACCATGTGTGTTAAAAAGGTGGATTTTGTGGCATTCATTGCCACAGTTATAAACTGTACGGTTCAAGTCTCAAAGAATTCTAAGTAACTGGACATTATTGTGGCTGTGGCAGAAACGCTTTTGGGACTTGCAAGGGGTACTAGGGCCGGAAGACGGCCTGCCCTCCCAGGCTCCCCTTGGGCCTGTGTAGGGATCAGATCTGTTTTATTTTGTAAACAGTAAAGCTGTTTGATTTGGTTTATTTAATTTTTTGTAGTTTGGTATTATTATAATTCTTTGGTAGTTTGTTCAGTTTTTTGGGGGAATCCTGTTTCCATCCCGCACAGTACATTAAATTGTGCAATCGCCAATATACCATAGAAGAAGAAGAAGTAGAATAATATTTTACAAATATATTTCTGTCCCGAGCTCACTGGCACAAGAAACCATGAGGGCCCGGAATAGTCTAGTTGATACAATGTTGTAAGTTCGCTAGTGATGATTTGATACAATGTTGCACTTCACTGGCAATAGCTCAAGTCAAGACAGATAGAAAGGGAGGCAGACGGGCAGACAAGAGAGATGAATGTGATTGAAAGAACCAGAATTTTCATCTGGATATTTTCTACTGCTTAAGGCCTATGTATTTAGGCCTATGTATTTCACTTAGTTGAAGATGGAAGTTATAAGCCTACTGCTGCATCTCTGAGTTCTATGCTCTCATTTCTTTAGCTGCCAGTGGATCACAGTGTATCAATGTGTCCATATGGCAGAGGTTAGTGCTCATTTTACTTCAGATTTTTATGATTAACCACGTGACAATGATTTTGAGAAACAAAAACTGTATTATTAAAATGAAACTGTTCAACGAAAATACACATATAAAAATAACTAGCACGCAGATCGGTGGAAATGGTAGAACAAATTGTAAGCTTCACCAAACTTGAAACTCATGAGCTGCCTATGGCCTTTACTACTACATCCATTAAAATATATATGAACTCGCAAGCGCGTGCACACATAGGAGGTCCCGTGAAAAAACGTGCCCTCCTATGGAAATCAAATGCCCGTCCAACTGATTTGTTCTGGCGCCGGGTCTGGTCAGGGTTAACAGGACCGATGCATGGCCTGCATTGTACTTCAACGTGGCTCATCAATCACAAGCACACTAGACCTAAAAAAAAACGCAGGTCAATGATCCTCTGATATAGATTGTGAACTTCTACAGAGGAATAAAGGAGAGGTACCAGTACTCAACAAACTCCATACTGCTGCTCCGAGTTCAACGATGCAGTCATCGAAGCAGTCATCAAAGCAGTAAAGACTGTAAAGTAACTGCTACCTAAAAGCTGCTTACCTAAGCCCTACTGACTGATTACAGTGTGTGTCATAAACTGCTTCTATAAATATGTGATGCATAAAGGATCTGCACACAGGGAATTACACACAAGTCTGCTTTATGAGCTGACTACAGTACAACACAAATGGGTAATGGAAATATACAGGTAACTGTCAGGAAACACCAACATAAAGTCTCTTAATAGGGCGCTGGGCCACCACGAGCCAGAACAGCTTCAATGCATCTTGGCATAGATTCTACAAGTGTCTGGAACTCTACTGGAGGGTTAGTTTGTTGATAGTGTTGGAAAACGCTGTCTCAAGCGCCGCTCCAGAATCTCCCATAAGTGTTAAATTGGGTTGAGATCTGGTGACTGAGACGGCCATGGCATATGGTTTACATCGTTTTCATGCTCATCAAAGCATTCAGTGACCACTCGTGTCCTGTGGATGGGTACATTGTCATCCTATGGGGGCATAACCATGGTAGCCAAAATAATGGCATGCCCAGCATTTTTATACATTACCCTAAGCATGATAGGATGTTAATTGCTTAATTAACTCAGGAACCACAGCTGTGTGGAAGCACCTGCTTTCAATATACTTTGTATCTCTAATTTACTCTAGTGTTTCCATTATTTTGGCAGTTACCTGTGGTATGTACAGTATGTACAATATAGTTATAGGGTTGGCAAGGACTGAATAAAAAGAGAAACAAGAGACAGAGAGAGAGAGTGCGTGAGAGAAAGAAGAAGAAGAAGAAGTGGAAGAAGAAGAAAAATAGAGAGGGAAATAGAGAGGGACAGAGAGGTAGGAATACATATTGGTTTCCAGGCTTTTTCCTACAGACGTGAGTGTTTAGTTTTAGTGTTGGTGTTTAAGTCCTCCTCTCCTTCTCTCTAAGCTGCCGTTAGCCTGGCATTAATCACTCCCACCAGCTCTACAACACACAGGAGGATTTAACACCTTTACCAGACAACACTCCTCTCTAACTCCTCTCTCTCTCTCCTAATGCTGAATAAATATTTATGCAACGGATGGAAAAGCAGGCAAGCAGGGAGAAGGAGGAGGAGAAAACATTAGCAAAGCAGTAGCATTCTCCAGTAGGCTCTCTGAGTTAAAGCAACACGCGAGGAGGGCACATTCTTCCTAGAGATAAAGGCAGCAGTAAGTCAGTCCACAACCACAAGCCTAGGGATTAATTAGCTGGAGCACAATGCTTTAACAGGCTTTTTATTCAATTTGTCTACTTATTTGTTCTGGAGGGGCTGCGATTTATCTCCTGGGGATTGGGATGATCTTTATGTGGTTGTTGTTCAAACTCTGTCTATGATGTTCTTGAGAACTAGTACTTCAGTACTACAATAACTTAGCTGGTAGGAGTTGTGTGGATTGTTAGTTTTCCCGTCACAGGGAACACAGTGAGAGAGCCTGTTGCTGGTGGTGCTCTGTCTGTATGTGAAGGATTTCTTACATGTGTAGTTTCTGCTGAAGTAAGCAGTGAGGGGGAGAAGCTTTGGAGTTGGGATGGCGGGCGTAGAGAGAAACATGAATCCACAGTGAGTCAGGGAGGAATGGTAGGATATGTGTGTGTGTGTGTGTGTGTGTCTGTTTGTGTGTGTCTGTGTCTTTGTATGTGTTGTGTATGTGTGTGTGCGAGCGTGCCTGTGTTTTTGTGTGTGTGTGTTAACACTCAATAGCACCAAAAGCTCTCAGCCCAGAGTCTATGCTGCCGTACACAGGGAACAGATGAAACTCTGTGACAGAGAAGCGTCACAGGGCTTTTATTAATGTATAAAGACACTGACTAATGCTAACACACGCCAAACATGCCACACGGCAGATTTGCTGTAACAACATAACAGACTTTCTGTGGCGTGGGAGACAGGGGCATGATGCTGCTGTGGAGAGAGAGAGAGAGAGAGAGAGAGAGAGAGAGAGAGAGAGAGAGAGAGAGAGAGAGAGAGAGAGAGAGAGAGAGAGAGAGAGAGAGAGAGAGAGAGAGAGAGAGAGAGAGAGAGAGAGAGAGAGAGAGAGAGAGAGGAGAGAGAGAGAGAGAGAGAGAGAGAGGAGAGAGAGAGAGAGAAGAGAGAGAGAGAGAGAGAGAGAGAGAGAGAGCGAGAGCGAGAGAGATGTTTGAAGTAAACACGGAAGGGAGGGAATGGTTTTGCTTCAGGATGGAAACATGACAAGGTGTAAGGATGAGAGAGAAAGAGAGGAGAGAGAAAGAGAGCAGAGAGAAAGAGAGGAGAGAGTACCGTGTTATTCTGTAACGTGTACTCTGGGAGTCGGGAAGCAAGTACAGGGAGTGAATTTAATAATAAATGAAACAAGAAACAGGAGTAGCGTACAGACATGAAACACAGGAACAGAATCAATAACGCCTAGGGAAGGAACCAAAAGGAGTGACATACAGTGGGGAAATAAAGTATTTAGTCAACCACCAATTGTGCAAGTTCTCCCACTTAAAAAGATGAGAGAGGCCTGTAATTTTCATCATAGGTACACGTCAACTATGACAGACAAATTGAGGAAAAAAAATCCAGAAAATCACATTGTAGGATTTTTAATGAATTTATTTGCAAATTATGGTGGAAAATAAGTATTTGGTCAATATGTCACGTTCGTTGAAGGACGGGTCAGCCCAAGGCGCAGCGTGATATGCATACATGTTTATTTTAACTTAATAAACACTCAACATACTTTTTTTCCCCACTGTATATAGGGGAGGTAATCAGGAAGGTGATGGAGTCCAGGTGAGTCTTATGAGGCGCAGGTGCGCGTAACGATGGTGGCAGGTGTGCGTAATAATGAGCAGACTGGCGACCTCGAACGCTTGAGAGGGAGTATACAGTTGAAGTCGGAAGTTTACATATACCTTAGCCAAATACATTTAAACTCAGTTTTTCACAATTCCTGACATTTAATCCTAGTAAACATTCAACAAACTGTCTTAGGTCAGTTAGGATCACCACTTTATTTTAAGATTGTGAAATGTCAGAATAATAGTAGAGAGAATGATTTATTTCAGAACTTTCCATACACTCAATTAGTATTTGGTAGCATTGCCTATAAATTGTTTAACTTGGGTCAAACGTGTCGGGTAGCCTTCCACAAGCTTCCCACAATAACTTGGGTGAATTTTGGCCCATTCCGCCTGACAGAGATGGTGTAACTGAGTCAGGTTTGTAGGCCTCCTTGCTCGCACACACTTTTTCAGTTCTGCCCACATAATTTCTATAGGATTGAGGTCAGGGCTTTGTGATGGCCACTCCAGTACCTTGACTTTGTTGTCCTTAAGCCATTTTGCCACAACTTTGGAAGTATGCTTGGGGTCATTGTCCATTTGGAAGACCCATTTGCGACCAAGCTTTAACTTCCTGACTGATGTCTTGAGATGTTGCTTCAATATATCCACATAATTTTCCTTCCTCATGTTGCCATCTATTTTGTGAAGTGCACCAGTCCCTCCTGCAGCAAAGAACCCCCACAGCATGATGCTGCCACCCCCGTGTTTCACGGTTGAGATGGTGTTCTTCGGCTTGCAAATAGCTCCCTTTTTCCTCCAAACATAACAGTGGTCATTATGGCCAAACAGTTATATTTTTGTTTCATCAAACCAGAGGACATTTCTCCAAAAAGTACGATCTTTGTCGCCATGTGCAGTTGCAAACTGTAGTCTGGCTTTTTTATGGCGGTTTTGGAGCAGTGGCTTCTTCCTTGCTGAGCGGCCTTTCAGGTTATGTCGATATAGGACTCGTTTTTACTGTGGATATAGATACTTTTGTACCTGTTTGCTCCAGCATCTTCACAAGGTCCGTTGCTGTTGTTCTGGGATTGATTTGCACTTTTCGCACCAAAGTACGTTCATCTCTAGGAGACAGAACGCGTCCCCTTCCTGAGTGGTATGACGGCTGCTTGGTCCCATGGTGTTTATACTTGTGTACTATTGTTTGTACAGATGAACGTGGTACCTTCAGTCATTTGGAAATTGCTCCCAAGGATGAACCAGACTTGTGGAGGTCTACAATTTTCTTTCTGAGGTCTTGGCTGATTTCTTTTGATTTTCCCATGATGTCAAGCAAAGAGGCACTGCGTTGGAATGTAGGCCTAGAAATACATCCACAGGTACACCTCCAATTGATTCAAATTATGTCAATTAGCCTATCAGGAGCTTCTAAAGTCATGACATCATTTTCAGGAATTTTCCAAGCTGTTTAAAGGCACAGTCAACTTAGTGTATGTAAACATCTGACCCACTGGAATTGTGATACAGTGAATTATAAGTGAAATAATCTGTCTGTAAACAACTGTTGGAAAAATTACTTGTGTCATGCACAAAGTAGATGTCCTAACCGACTTGCCAAAACGATAGTTTGTTAACAAGAAATTAGTGGAGTGGTTGAAAAACGAGTTTTAATGACTCCAACCTAAGTGTATGTAAACTTCCGACTTCAACTGTACGTGACAGTACCCCCTCCCTGACGCGCAGCTCCAGCCGCAGGACGCCGACCAGAGGGATGGTCCCGGGGACCAGGAGCGGGCCGATCGCTTCTGCTGAGGCGTGGGAACCTGTAGCGCCGGCTGAGGCATGGGAGCCCGACGAGCCGGCTGAGGCATGGGAACCTGCCGAGCCAACCGAGGCTTGTGAACCTCTCGAGCCAGCTGAGGCATGGGAGCTTGACGAGCTAGCTGAGGCATCCCGGTTGCTTCAGCAGCGGCACCCGGACCCGACGTCACCAACAAAAACAAAGAACTCCCTGAACCCGAGGCGTTATTCTGTAACGTGTACGCTGGGAGTCGGGAAGCAAGTACAGGGAGTGAACTTGACTGGCCTGCACAGAGCCCTGACCTCAACCTCATCGAACACCTTTGGAACGCCGACTGCGAGCCAGGCCTAATCACCCAACATCAGTGCCCGACCTCACTAATGCTCGTGGCTGAATGGAAGCAAATCCCAGCAGCAATGTTCCAACATCTAGTGAAAAGCCTTCCCAGAAGAGTGGATGCTGTTATAGCAGCAAAGGGGGTACCAACTCCATATTAATGCCAATGATTTTGGAATGAGATGTTCGACGAGCAGGTGTCCACATGCTTTGGTCATGTAGTTTATAACAGTGGAGTATAGTACAGGTACAACTAATAGGCTCTCTCCCCTCTCTCCTGTCTGTGATGGGCTGTGCACTGCAGGGTGATGTGACATGGTCATTGGACAACGAGGTTGGAGGAAACTATATGACTCCCCACGGTGGTCTCCATGGAAACTGTCTGGAGGGCCTGGAAGAGGGGGAGGAGGAGGGAGGGGGTGGGAGGGAGGCAGGAGCATCAAAGGACCAGAGGAGCTGGGATGAGGGGATGAGGACAGGCAGCAGGCAGTAGGCCTTGGATCGTATTACAGGGAAGAATGACATGGCTGAACATGAACTTAATAGGGATGGTTAGGCTAAGGCACTTTAGTGAAAGAGAGATTGATTGCCTTACATTTAAAGGGATATTACCATCTCAAAAGAGGCAATACTATAAACCATCACGTTAGTATTCTTGAGTACTTAATTATAGAACGTTTGAGCTATGCTAGTGTCTTCTTTATTGTATCGTAAAGTATCTGTCAGTTCTCTGTCCTCTTAGTTCCATGCTCATGGTTCAAGGTTTTCCTTATAAATGACATTCAAATAGGAGAGGGCTGCGATCTCCTCTCTTCAGGGTTGAATAATTGATGTGTGGTCTTATTAAGCAGCGAGACGGATGGCAGCCACAGCCACAGCCTCCTCTCCTCTCCTCTCCTCTCCTCTCCTCTCCTCTCCTCTCCTCTCCCTCCTCTCCCTCTCCTCCCCCCTCTCCCTCCTCTCCTCTCTCTCTCCTCTCCTCTCCTCTCCTCTCCTCTCCTCTCCTCTCCTCTCCTCTCCGGCCTACTGCTCCAAGTCAACCATGACGATAGTTACACAGCAGGGTCCTCACTGCACCATGAGGTAAAAACCCAAAGTCGGAGCAGTGTGTGTGTGTGTGAGAGAGAGAGCGAGTGTGTGTGAGAGAGAGAGCGAGTGTGTGTGTATGCCAGCGTCTATATCTTCTTCAATAGCTCATCTGTATGAGTGCTGTGATGTGGCAGGCAGGATGTTGAGGGGTACGTGGCGTAGAGCTCAGATTGGAGGGGATGTCCTGGGGAAGAGGCCAGTCTCACTCTAGCAGAGCAATCACACACACACACACACTGATCCTCAACCCTCTACGCCTCACTGGCACTTGTCTGTCCATCTCCACACACACATAACTGACTAGGCTACACACAAAGACACACACACGCACACATACACAACAACACGCACGCATGTGCGCACACACACACCACTGTCCTTTCTTTTATATACCTCTCTCTCTCTCTCTCTCTCTCTCTCTCGGCCCCATTCTCCTTTGTTTCTCTTTACACACATCTTGTCCATCTCTAACTTTCCTCTTTCTTTCTTTCTTTCTTTCTTTCTTTCTTTCTTTCTTTCTTTCTTTCTTTCTTTCTTTCTTTCTTTCTTTCTTTCTTTCTTTCTTTCTTTCTTTCTTTCTTTCTTTCTTTCTTTCTTTCTTTCTTTCTTTCTTTCTTTCTTTCTTTCTTTCTTTCTTTCTTTCTTTCTTTCTTTCTTTCTTTCTTTCTTTCTTTCTTTCTTTCTTTCTTTCTTTCTTTCTTTCTTTCTTTCTTTCTTTCTTTCTTTCTTTCTTTCCCTCTCTCTCTGCAGTTAGATCTGTAAAGGCCCATTACCCCTCCCCCTGAACGAGCCCTGCAGGCAGAGAGAGCTGGGCTGCTAGGATACAGGCTAAAAGTGTGGGAGTGAGGCAGAGAGACCACCAGAGGTTGAGGTTCTACTGTGGTAAATATGCATTAGCCCACTGTCCAGCTCTATTTATGGACCAACTGTATAGCTTATTCTCTCTCCCTTTTTATTTATTTTAATTTTTCTCTCTTTCCTTTATCACTCTGTCTTTCTGTCAGTGCTTCAAAGAATCCTCCGTCTAAAGTATTGTCATTTCCAGACAATTCTGTTTGAGGGCTACGTGGCTGGCTATCTTTCCTAGACTTGCTTTCATGTAATGGAAGAGCCAAAAAACGTTTAGAATTTTTGAAGTGGTGTTGCTGCATTCATACCTACTTAGGATTCTTCCTCTTTGAAGGGCTCCAGCTGAGCGCAGATGTTCTGTCATAAGCTTCTGCACTGATACATTTCAACCACTTCCTCCTTTCCCCAGGGATGTGATTTAATGACAGAGGTGTTATGTGATAAAACGTTACCTTTCTCACACGTGGCTCCACCGTAGCTAGGCAGACACAGGCACACGAAGGAGTTGATCTCATCGATACAGGTGCCTCCGTTCTGACACGGGTTGGACTGGCAGTCGTCAATGTCTGTCAGGGGAAAAGGAGACACAAGGGACGTGCTCATTAGGCACCAATCTAAAGAAAACAGACTGAAACAGGGAGGGACCACCTAGACTTGTATAATGAGAAACATTCATTTTCGTTTTCTGTTACAAAACGTTTTAAAGCGTTGCATGTCCTAATTAATACGACCAAGGAGACACCAGGAGACAAGGATACACAAGGAGACAGGATCAGTTACAACACCAGTCACTGGACATGGCAAAAATTGCCTGTCACTATCACTTACCAAACCGACCAGGGAACCAACAGAGATCGTAACTTTTCTGAGAGATCTGAGCTGTTTAGAGGAGTTGTAATTAAAAGCATTGATTCAGCAGTCCATCAATAAGTGGGTGGAGAAGCAGTGGAGCGCTTGATGCTAATTGTGATGCGTATGCAGGATGTGCTTTATACTCTGCTGTCAAAACTGGACAGGTATTACGCTCCACTGGCAGGGAGAGGATCCAGGGAGGAGGCAGTTTGATTTGTTTGATATTTAGATATTTACACCCACACAATCATGCTAGAATGAATATGTATAGATTTCTACTGACACATACAGTGAGGGAAAAAAGTATTTGATCCCCTGCTGATTTTGTACGTTTGCCCACTGACAAAGACATGATCAGTCTATAATTTTAATGGTAGGTTTTTTTTGAACAGTGAGAGACAGAATAACAACAACAAAAAATCCAGAAGAACGCATGTCAAAAATGTTATAAATTGATTTGCATTTTAATGAGGGAAATACGTATTTGACCCCTCTGCAAAACATGACTTAGTACTTGGTGGCAAAACCCTTGTTGGCAATCACGGAGGTCATACGTTTCTTGTAGATGGCCACCAGGTTTGCACACATCTCAGGAGGGATTTTGTCCCACTCCTCTTTGCAGATCTTCTCCAAGTCATTAAGGTTTCGAGGCTAATTTTTGGCAACTCGAACCTTCAGCTCCCTCCACAGATTTTCTATGGGATTAAGGTCTGGAGACTGGCTAGGCCACTCCAGGACCTTAATGTGCCTCTTCTTGAGCCACTCCTTTGTTGCCTTGGCCGTGTGTTTTGGGCCATTGTCATGCCTGAATACCCATCCACAACCCTTTTTCAATGCCTTGGCTGAGGGAAGGAGGTTCTCACCCAAGATTTGACGGTACATGGCCCCGTCCATCATCCCTTTGATGCGGTGAAGTTGTCCTGTTCCCTTAGCAGAAATACACCCCAAAAGCATAATGTCTCCACCTCCATGTTTGACGGTGGGGATGGTGTTCTTGGGGTCATAGGCAGCATTCTTCCTCCTCCAAACACGGCGAGTTGAGTTGATGCCAAAGAGCTCCATTTTGGTCTCATCTGACCACAACACTTTCACCCAGTTCTCCTCTGAATCATTCAGATGTTCATTGGCAAACTTCAGACGGGCCTGTATATGTGCTTTCTTGAGCAGGGGGACCTTGCGGGCGCTGCAGGATTTCAGTCCTTCACGGCGTAGTGTGTTACCAATTGATTTCTTGGTGACTATGGTCCCAGCTGCCTTGAGATCATTGACAAGATCCTCCTGTGTAGTTCTGGGCTGATTCCTCACTGTTCTCATGATCATTGCAACTCCACGAGGTGAGATCTTGCATGGAGCCCCAGGCCGAGGGAGATTGACAGTTCTTTTGTGTTTCTTCCATTTGCGAATAATCGCACCAAGCTGCTTGGCGATGGTCTTGTAGCCCATTCCAGCCTTGTGTAGGTCTACAATCTTGTCCCTGACATCCTTGGAGAGCTCTTTGGTCTTGGCCATGGTGGAGAGTTTAGAATCTGACTGATTGATTGCTTCTGTGGACAGGTGTCTTTTATACAGGTAACAAACTGAGATTAAAAGCACTCCCTTTAAGAGTGTGCTCCTAATCTCAGCTCGTTACCTGTATAAAAGACACCTGGGAGCCAGAAATCTTTCTGATTGAGAGGGGGTCAAATACTTATTTCCCTCATTAAAATGCAAATCAATTTATAACTTTTTTGACATGCGTTTTTCTGGATTATTTTGTTGTTATTCTGTCTCTCACTGTTCAAATAAACCTACCATTAAAATTATAGACTGATCATATCTTTGTCAGTGGGCAAACGTACAAAATCAGCAGGGGATCAAATACTTTTTTCCCTCACTGTACATACTATATTTATGCAAAATTGCTGCAGGTACCTATGATACAGGTAAACAAACTCATAAAGTTTACCAGGAAAGCATGCGCTCTTACGCACGTACGCGCACACACACGCACACTTTGCGGAGGCGTTTTGAGGTCATGGCTCTCCTCTCTATGTAGAGTCGGAATTATATTTCTCTCACTTCTGATCTGAGGCCTGGGGGCAAAATCATTAAAACCACAGCTGGTATCCCAGCATCCTTTGCCCTCAGAACATCTGAGTGTATCTTGGGGGCCCGGGCGAGGGGGAAGGAAAAGGGTATCGGGTAAAACAGCAATCACGCTTTTTATAGTTCTCTGAGTCTTGAAGAGTCTGTAAGAGTGTGGAAGATGGTGAGTCCCTCTGTTGGATTACAGGGATTTGATAGTGAAGCGAAGCATGTTGGATAAAAGCAGCTTGTGGTGGAGAGAAGAGGAGAGGCAGGAATCCACACTGGGACGGCCTGCCATGTCTAGACGATGAATCAACAGATCAGGAGGGAGGGATTCCTACAGTGCACATTCTGTCCAGAGAAGTATGGCGGCTCTTACTGGTACTGTACTGTATATATACAGTCACCTCCAAAATGTCACCCTTGATGTGGACACCTGCTCGTCGAACATCTCATTCCAAAATCATGGGCATTAATATGGAGTTGGTCCCCCCTTTGCTGCTATAACAGCCTCCACTCTTCTGGGAAGGCTTTCCACTAGATGTTGGAACATTGCTGCGGGGACTTGCTTCCATTCAGCCACAAGAGCATTAGTGAGGTTGGGCAATGATGTTGGGTGATTAGGCCTAGCTCACAGTCGGTGTTCCAATTCATACAAAAGGTGTTCAATTGGGTTGAGGTCAGGGCTCTGTGCAGGCCAGTAAAGTTCTTCCACAGCGTTCTTGGAAAAAATATTTCTATATGGACCTCGCTTTGTGCACAGGGGCATTTTCATGCTGAAACAGGAAAGGGCCTTCCCCAAACTGTTGCCACAAAGTTGGAACCACAGAATCGTCTAGAATGTCATTATGTGCTGTAGCGTTAAGATTTCCCTTCACTGGAACTAAGGGGCCTCGACCGAACCATGAAAAACAGCCACAGACCATTATTCCTCCTCCACCAAACTTTACAGTTGGCAGTATGCATTGAGGCAGGTAGCATCTCCTGGCATCCGCCAATCCCAGATTCGTCCGTCGGACTGCCAGATGGTAGAGCGTGATTCATCAATCCAGAGAACACATTTCCACTGCTCCAGAGTCCAATGGCGGCGAGCTTTACACCACACCAGCGTATGGTGATCTTAGGCTTGTGTGCGGCTATGATTTTTACGCGCTACGCGCTTCAGCACTTGGCGGTCCCGTTTTGTGAGCTTGTGTGGCCTACCACTTCACGGCTGAGCCGTTCTTGCTCCTATACATTTCCACTTCACAATAACAGGACTTACAGTTGACCCGGGCAGCTCTAGAAGGGCAGAAATTTGACGAACTGATTTGTTGGAAAGGTGGCATCCTATGACGGTGCCACGTTGAAAGTCACTGAGCTCTTCAGACAGGCCATTCTACTGCCAATATTTGTCTATGGAGATTGCATGGCTGTGTGCTCGATTTTATACACTTGTCAGCAACGGGTGTGGCTGAAATAGCTGAATCCACTAATTTGAAGGGGTGTCCACATACGTTTGTATATATAGTATATTATGCACAAAAAAAGGAACATTTAATTGTTTTATACTAATACAATTTCTCAGAGAAAGAGATTTTGTTTAACAAGCAAATCATAAAATTCTCAAAAAGATAAGTGTCTCAAAAATATATGTTTATAAAGTATTTTTTGCTCATCTTTACCAAACCAGAAACCGTAGATAAATGGCAACATTTGCGCAAAACTGAAAGCGCGAACCACCGCATTTAACCACAGCACTGTAACTGGGAACATGGACGTGGACAAAAATACCAACTATGACCTCCATAAGGCAATAAAAGAGGCAAAATGTCAGTATAGAGACAAAGTGGAGTTGCAATGTGGCAGGGACTCCAGACAATAACTCTCTCTCCTCTGCTCTTGTCCTTCTAGACCTATCTGCTGCCTTTGATACTGTGAACCATCAGATCCTCCTCTCCACCCTCTCCGAGCTGGGCATCTCCGGCGCGGCTCACTCCGGGGAAGGACTGCCCGTTCCATGATCTCGCCATCACGGTTGACAACTCCGTTGTGTCCTCCTCCCAGAGTGCGAAGAGCCTTGGCGTGACCCTGGACAACACCCTGTCGTTCTCCGCTAACATCAAGGCGGTGACCCGATCCTGCAGGTTCATGCTCTACAACATTCGGAGAGTACGACCCTGCCTTACACAGGAAGCGGCACAGGTCCTAATCCAGGCACTTGTCATCTCCCGTCTGGACTACTGCAACTCGCTGTTGGCTGGCCTCCCTGCCTGTGACATTAAACCCCTACAACTCATCTAGAATGCCGCAGCCCGTCTGGTGTTCAACCTTCCCAAGTTCTCTCACGTCACCCCCCTCCTCCGCACACTCCACTGGCTTCCAGTTGAAGCTCGCATCCGTTACAAGACCATGGTGCTTGCCTATGGAGCAGTGAGGGGAACGGCACCTCCGTACCTTCAGGCTCTGATCAGTCCCTACACCCAAACGAGGGCATTGCGTTCATCCACCTCTGGCCTGCTGGCTCCCCTTCCTCTGCGGAAGCATAGTTCCCGCTCAGCCCAGTCAAAACTGTTCGCTGCTCTGGCACCCCAATGGTGGAACAAGCTCCCTCACGACGCCAGGACAGCGGAGTCACTCACCACCTTCCGGAGACATTTGAAACCCCACCTCTTTAAGGAATACCTGGGATAGGATAAATTAATCCTTCTACCCCCCCCAAAAAAATAAATAATAATAATAATAATAATAATAATAATTTAAAAAAATAATAATAAAAAAAGAAAAGTGGTTATCCCACTGGCTATAGGGTGAATGCACCAATTTGTAAGTCGCTCTGGATAAGAGCGTCTGTTAAATGACGTAAATGTGCCCTTGAGCAAGGCACTTAACCCTAATTGCTCCTGTAAGTCGCTCTGGATAAGAGCCTCTGCTAAATGACTAAAATGTAATGTAAATGGAAAGCCAGCCACGTTGCAGACAACGACGCCTCGCTCTGGGACAAGCTAAACACCTTCTTCGCCCACTTCGAGGAAAACAACACCGAGCTGCCGATATAGGCCCCACCGCTCACGTGTGCTTCCGATCTTCATGGCCAACGTAAGTAAGACATTTAAGTATGTTAACCCTCGCAGGGCTGCTGGCCCAGATGGCATCCCAAGCTGCATCCTCAGAGCATGTGCAGTGGCTGGAGTGTTTACGGACGTATTCAATCTCTCACTATCCCAGTCTGTTGTCCACACTTGCTTCAAGATGTCCACCATCATTCCTGTACCCAAGAAAGTGAAGGTACTGTAACTTAACTAAATTACTATCGCCCCCATGGCACTTCTGTAATCATGAAGTGCTTTGAGAGGCGGGTTAAGGACCTTATCACCTTCATCTTGCCTGACACCCTAGAGCCACTACAACAGATCCCCAGACGACGCAATCGCCATCGCACTGCACACTGCCCTATCCCACCTGGACTTCAGGAATACCTATGTAAGAATGCTGTTAATCGACTACAGCTCAGCTTTCAACATCAGAGTGCCCTTCAAGCTCATCTAAGCTCAGGGACCTGAGTCTGAACCCCTCCCTCAACATCAACAAAACGAAGGAGCTGATCGTAGACTACAGGAGACAGCAGAGAGAGCACGCCCCCATCCACATCGAAGGGGCTGCAGTGGAGATGGTCAAAAGTTCCTCGATGTGCACATCACTGAGGTCCTGAAATGGTCCCTTCACACCGACAGCGTAGTGAAAAAGGCGCAACAGCGCCTCTTCAAATCAAATCAAATTTTATTGGCCACATGCGCCGAATACAACAGGTGCAGACATTACAGTGAAATGCTTACTTACAGCCCTTAACCAACAGTGCATTTATTTTTAATAAATAAATAAATAAAACAACAACAAAAAAAGTGTTGAGAAAAAAAGAGTGTGCGGGGGCACCGGCTAGTTGAGGTAGTTGAAGTAATATGTACATGTGGGTAGAGTTAAAGTGACTATGCATAAATAATTAACAGAGTAGCAGCAGCGTAAAAGGATGGGGTGGGGGGGCAGTGCAAATAGTCCGGGTAGCCATGATTAGCTGTTCAGGAGTCTTATGGCTTGGGGGTAGAAGCTGTTGAGAAGTCTTTTGGACCTAGACTTGGCACTCCGGTACCGCTGCCGTGCGGTAGCAGAGAGAACAGTCTATGACTAGGGTGGCTGGAGTCTTTGACAATTTTGAGGGCCTTCCTCTGACACCGCCTGGTATAGAGGTCCTGGATGGCAGGGAAGCTTGGCCCCAGTGATGTACTGGGCCGTACGCACTACCCTCTGTAGTGCCTTGCGATCTGAGGCCAAGCAGTTGCCATACCAGGCGGTGATGCAACCAGTCAGGATGCTCTCGATGGTGCAGCTGTAGAATTCTTTGAGTATCTGAGGACCCATGCCGAATCTTTTCAGTCTCCTGAGGGGGAATAGGCTTTGTCGTGCCCTCTTCACGACTGTCTTGGTGTGTTTGGACCATGATAGTTCATTGGTGATGTGGACACCAAGGAACTTGAAGCTCTCAACCTGTTCCACTACAGCCCCGTCGATGAGAATGGCGGCTTAAGAAATTTGGCTTGGCCCCTAAGACCATCACAAACTTCTACAGATGCACCATTGAGAGCATCCTGTCGGGCTGTATCACCGCCTGTTACGACAATTTCACCATCCGCAACCACATGGCTGGCGCGGTCAGCCCAACGCACCATCGGGGGCACACTGCCTGCCCACCAGGACATCTACAGCACCCGGTGTCACAGGAAGGCCAAGAGGATCATCAAGGACCTCAGCCACCCGAGTTACGGCCTGTTCATCCAGCCACCATCTAGAAGGTGGAGATAGTACAGGTGCATCAAAGCTGGGGCCGAGAGACTGAGAAACAGCTTCTATCCACAGGCCATCAGACTGTTAAACAGTCACCACTAGACCTCCTTCGCCCAGTACCCTACTCTGCCTCTCAGTCACTGTCAATAACCGGCTACCACTGGGTACTCAACCCTGCACCTTAGGGATTGCTGCCCTATGTACACTGTGCAAAAATATAAACACAACATGTAAAGTGTTGGTCCCATGTTTCATGAGCTGAAATAAAAGATCACAGACATTTTCCATACGCACAAAAAGCTTATTTCTCTGAAATTTTGTGCATCCCTGTTAATTAACATTTCTAATTTGCCAAGATAATCCATCCACCTGACAGGTGTGGCATATCAAGAAGCTGATTAAACAGCATGATCATTACACAGGTGCACCTTGTTCTGGGGACAATAAAAGGCCACTCTAAAATGTGCAGTTTTGTCACACAACACAATGCCACAGATGTCTCAAGTTTTGAGGGAGCGTGCAATTGGCATGCTCACTGCAGGAATGTCCACCAGAGCCGTTGCCAGAGAACTGAATGTTAATTTTTCTACCATAAGAAACACATTGTCGTGCCAACGTCGTTTTAGAGAATTTGGCAGTACGTCCAACTGGCCTAACAACCGCAGACCAGGTTTATGGCATTGTGTGGGCGAGTGGTTTGCTGATGTCAACGTTGTGAACTGTTTGCCCCATGGTGGCGGTGGGTTATGGTATGGGCAGGCATAAGCTGCAGACAACAAACACAATTGCATTTTATCGATGGAAACTTGAATGCACAGAGATACCGTGACGAGATCCTGAGGCCCATTGTCGTGCCATTCATCCGCCGCCATCACCTCATGTTTCAGCATGATAATGCACGGCCCCATGTCACAAGGATCTGTACACAATACCTGGAACCTGAAAATGTCCCAGTTCCTCCATGGCCTGCATACTCACCAGACATGTCACCCATTGAGCATGTTTGGGATGCTCTGGATCAACGTGTATGACAGCGTGTTCCAGTTCCCGCCAATATCCAGCCACTTCACACAGCCATTAATGAGAAGTGGGACAGCATTCCACAGGCCACAATCAACAGCCTGATCAATTCTATGCGAAGGAGATGTGTCACGCTGCATGAGGCAAATGGTGGTCACACCAGATACTGACTGGTTTTCTGATTCACCACCCTACCTTTTTTTTTAAGGTATCTGTGACCAACAGATGCATATCTGTATTCCCAGTCATGTGAAATCCATAGATTATGGCCTAATGAATTGATAGGAACTAGGAATAGAAGCATTTCGCTGAAACTGCCATAACACCTTCTAATCTGTGTACGTGACCAATAACGCAACCGATTTGATTTTGATTTGAAGGGTGAGTGCCAATAATTTTGGAAATGACTGTAGCATGGCTCCCAGCTGGGTTCTTTGGTACTGCAATTTTTCTCTTGTAATCAGGAAGTGTGATACTGTCGAGTTCCGAAGAGTTGAAAGCCGGCCACTCATCCATCCCTATTGAGGGTGATAACCCTAACTATAATACATTATTTGACACCTTAGAGCAGTGTTTCTCAAACCTCTACTCTGGAACCCCCAGCTGTACCATGTATTTGATCTATTTGAGAGCTAGTGTCAACTAATCATCAAGCCTTTAAATGAATCAGGTGAGCTAGTTCAGAGCTAAAACAAAATTGTGAAATGTTTAACTGTCTCCGAGGAGAGGTTTGAGAACCAGTGCCCTAGAGGATTTCTTCATCACTTATTCCTCTACTCTTGCATGATGACTCATCCTGAATTAAATTCCGCTGCTCTATCGATCGCTCTATACATGCAGTCTGAAACTGCCATACTAGAAGTTGTTTGTGCACATGTCAAAATGAGGGGTGTTGTACAAAACAAATTCATCAGCGATTGGATCGTCAATAACCAATCAGAGTATCAAAGCCAATGACGTGATTCATTATTCGTGTAGGCCGGTTCTGGCCCAACCCATCGGTTTTGTGGACCAATCAGAACGGTCAGAATGGGTTTGCATTCTACAAGACGTTGGGTAGGAAAGCAAAATCCATACTCATAGTGGAGAAGAAATGCTAGTGGGCAGGGCGTTTGGCCGGAGCAATGTGGATGGGTAGTCAGGCTACCTCTACTCCTCTTCTAGACCTATACTCCTCTTACAGCCTTTCTTCATTCAGCTGACTATGCAGCAGAATCAGTGGAGGCTCCTAAGAGGAGGAAGGCGAGGACAATCCCCCTCACTGAATTTCATTTTTTAAATGTTTTATAAGGAAACAATATATTCACGTCATCAAATAATTGATAAAAACACACTGTTTTGCAATGAAGGTCTACAGTAGCCTCAGCAGCATTCTGTAGGGTAGCATAATGGTGTAGCCGGAGGACAGCTAGCTTCTGTTCTCCTCTGGGTACATTGACTTCAATACAAAACCTAGGAGGTTCATGGTTCTCACCCCCTTCCATAGACTTACACAGTAATTATGACAACTTCCGGAGGACGTCCTCCAACCTATCAGAGCTCTTGCAGAATGAACTGATATGTTGTCCACCCAATCAAAGAATCAGATAATTAATTTAGTACTGAAAGCATAAGATACAGCTAGCTAGCACTGTAGTGCATTACATGTGGTGAGTAGTTGACTCAAAGAGAAAGACAATAGTTGAACAGTTTTAAACAAATACATTTCTTCCAAAATAAAGGAGAAGCAAGCGAGAGAGAGAGAGATAGCTATATTTCGTAGTATATATCTTTTCACATTCACTTTCTTTGCTAGCATCAAATGCAGCTAGCTAGTTTTGCCTACTCAAACACCTGTCTCAAACAGAGAGGGATGCTATGTTAGCTAGCTTGCTATGGCTATCCAACACTGGAACTCTTCCAAGTCAAGGTAAGCTTTTGGTTTTATTAATTTATTGCACGCCAGTGTAACTGCTAAACTGTGTAGCGGTTAGCGGTCATGATATGAAAGGTTTGGCTTGGAAATGAAAGGTTTGGCTTGTGGTCTCCTGAGTGGCGCAGTGGTCTAAGGCACTGCATCGCAGTGCTAACTGTGCCACTAGAGATCCTGGTTCGAATCCAGGCTCTGTCGCAGCCGGCCGCGACCGGGAGACTCATGGGCGGCGCACAATTGGCCCAGCGTCGTCCAGGGTAGGGGAGGGAATGGCCGGCAGGGATGTAGCTCAGTTGATAGAGCATGGCGTTTGCAACGCCAGGGTTGTGGGTTCGTTTCCCACGGGGGGCCAGTATAAAAAATAAAAATGTATTCACTAACTGTAAGTCGCTCTGGATAAGAGCGTCTGCTAAATGACGTAAATGTAAATGAAAGGTTTTTTCGCCTTGTCACAGACAGCTGATGTGTCGTGCACTGAAGTCCACAAGCGAAGGGAAAATGTGCGAGGAGGAGTGCGTAGATAGATGTGAGAAGGAATTATATATACAACGAGCTGTTTGTATTTCTATGTGGCTGCTATGAAAGTGAACTGTGTTTGTGTGTGATCAGTGGTGTATTCATTGCGCCGATTCTGTTGAAAAACATTTCTTAAAACGAAAGCAAACGGAACAAAACGGGGATAAACATAACTGAATTTGTCCAATAGAAACTCTCATTTGCAACTGTTGGAGTAATGATTACACCCTAGATCAGCTAGATGCAGGAAAGAGTGTGCAAGGCGGTATTGAATGTGTCACTGTCTGGCACCTTGATAACTCAAAATTATCTTGACCTGTGCACCTACATTGTAAACTTTCATTCATAGGCTTGGTTGTAGCAACCTCATGATTGGTACATGGAAAATGTGAGTATCATGTAGTAGCCTAAACCTATCAATGTTACATTGAGCTGGGTGAATGGAATTTAAATGACAGTCATCCAATATACTGTAATACAAATAAGGCCATGTTCATTAAAAAAATATATTATCCTCCCTCATCTTAAACGGCACCGTCCGCCACTGAGCAGAATGTACCGTGATAGCACAATCCTTCATCGTAGACTTGGCTTGGCTCAGCACACTCTGACCCCCATACAGTACAGCACTCGACTCTTAACAATAACAAAGCAGAAATATAAACACACTGCTGGGCCGGCCTCTGGAGTGTCTCCCCTCCATCTCATCCTGCTTCAGACACAGCAGACATAACTGGGGAGAGCAGAGAGCAGCCAGAGAGCCCATTCAGTGGCCACTCAGTGTCCACCCAGCCCAGCTGGCTAATTGGGCATAAACTGTAGCCAGAGCAGGTGGAGGGCGGTGGAGGGTGGCTACTGCCTAGCCTTCTCTGGCTTCCTCCCCAGGACAACACAGGCAGTTCTGGAAGCCTAGAAGCTACACTCTGTTCCCAAGGACCCAGAGAGCACCCGGTTGGAGGATTGTGAAGTTCGTTCATCAGCTGGCAGAGGAGAGAGAGGGAGAGAGGAAGAGAGCGCGAGGGAGAGAAGCCAGACAAACTGGGCCGGTGTTCCATTGACAAATGTGCAGTCTCAGCCCAAATGAGATGGGTGTGAAATTGCCAGAGAGAGAGAAAGAGAGAGAAGGAGTGAGAGCAGTCTTGGCCAGTCCAGTCCCCCCCCCCCCGTCTCGGTAACTATGGGGTGTGAGTGCCAGTCCAGTGAAACACTGTTTCCCTATTCAGGTCCAGAGACAGGCACCAGCCCACTTTTTGCTTGCCATTACCAGTTCTGGAGGGTGTTCTGACTTTGGGCTAATTCATTTCAAGATCATTTACTGATTAATTACTGAAATAATTAATTGATCGGATTTGTTTGATTATTTTGGTTATCCTACCAAATTAATCTATGAGGGGCACCATTAAGAGATACCTTGAATTAACTCTATCAGTAGTTATCATTAACCATTATAGCAGGGTTCTTCAATTCCGGTCCTGGAGGGCTGAAACACTTCTGTTTTTTATTTCTACCTGGTAGTTAATTGCACTCACCTGGTGTCCCAGGTCTGAATTAGCCCCTGATTAGAAGGGGAGGATGAAAGACAGAGGTGTTTCGGCCCTCCAGGACCGGAATTGAAGAACCCTGCATTATAGTGTTAATACCATCAACAATATAACTGAACAAAAATATAAACGCAGCATGCAACAATTTCACATTTCAAAGAGTTACAGTTCATAGAAGGAAATCAGTCAATTGAAATAAATCTAATTCTGTGGATTTCACATGACTGGGCAGGTCAGGGCAGCCATTGGTGGGCCTGGGAGGGCATAGGCCCACTCACTTGGGAGCCAGGCCACCCACTGCGGACGCAGGCCCAGCCAATCAGAATGAGTTTTTCCCCACAAAAGGGTTTTATTACAGACAGAAATACTCCTCAGCACCCCCCATCCCAGCTGGGAGGTATTGTGAACTAGTCACGAATGCGTTCCTGCAGGACGACCCTCTGGGAGGATTCTTCGGTCTGGGTAGGATAAGTCTTTGTCAATCTGTGTTTGGTACTCCTGAGTGGCGCAGTGGTCTAAGGCACTGCATCGCAGTGCTAACTGTGCCACTAGAGATCCTGGTTCGAATCCAGGCTCTGTCGCAGCCGGCCGCGACCGGGAGACTCATGTGCGGCGCACAATTGGCCCAGCGTCGTCCAGGGTAGGGGAGGGAATGGCCGGCAGGGATGTAGCTCGATTGATAGAGCATGGCGTTTGCAACGCCAGGGTTGTGGGTTTGATTCCCACGGGGGGCCAGTATATATAAAAAAATATGTATTCACTAACTGTAAGTCGCTCTGGATAAGAGCGTCTGCTAAATGACTAAAAATGTAAAATGTAAAATCATTCGTCCAACGGGCGTGGCCGCACCTCGCAGAAACTTGATCACTCGTCTGTTTGCAAGCCCTGAAATGTATAGGTATACTCACAAGGGAAGGGCTCTGATGGCTGGACAGGGCGTCACAGAACCACCCCGTAGGGTCTAAGAATTCAACACATTTTAGGTCCAGTGAGATAAATCTGAGATTTCCTCATAATTGTCCACAGCATGTTTCTTCTGCACAAAACACAGTTTAACAGTTCCTACGATGAAAACGTAGCCTGTAGGTACCAAACACACCTTGGGTGATTTACACACTAGGTTACAGCAAAATACCAATTTACCCCTTTAAATGACATAGGAAAGGAGAAGAATAATGTCATGAGTTTTCAGTTTGATACATTATCCAGAAAACTTGCCTAAATGTCCTTTGTGCTGCTTTAGAAAGAGCAAAAAGAGCTCCCGACTCTTTCTCTCTTAGGATACAACTCCCAGTACTCAAAAGCCTGGCTGGTCAATGAACCAGTAACACATGCAGATCACAAGACAGTCTGCTGATTTGCCGAATGTGTCTGTTTTCTGTCTCCTGGCCCCCATCAGGGCCACTTAGAGTTGTAAAAGGCGAAAGAAAGAGGAGTTTATTTGTCTTGTGATTGGCTTGTAAAAGGGGGTTGTGCGGTCACAAACAGAACTGTAAATCTTGGCCTGAAATGTGGGACTACTGATCTGTTCTCCATCACCCCCCTCCACCCACCTCATGGGCTCTCGTTACAACAAGGATTTTAACCCCACTTCACCACGGCAAGATTTATGCTTTCAATTCCAGCCGGGGAATTTGTGAACATGGAGCCAAATAAAAAGTAAACAGCTCCCTCTTTTATAAATGAGACCTCAGACGCAATCAACATCTTCACGCCAATGATTCCCAGAAGGTTTCTCCACTGGGCTCAGAGTCAGAGTCCACAGAATAGAATCTAATAAAGGAGGCGAAGAAAGGATCAATATCATGACCAAGGACTTTCTCTCAGTCAGAGAGACCGGCATTAAAAATGTTCCCTGGGCATATTTTCACTTCTACCATCTCTCTCTCTCATCCACACACTCACTCTCCCTACTCTACAATTGTGCTGCTGTCTGTAATGATGAAAAATTTAAAGTCATGTGACACAGGCAGACAGACGCCATTTGCCATGCAGGGATAGTGAGGGTAGCGAGAAGTTCATTGAGGATGTATGGCGCAGCGACCATACACACACAAGCAAGCAATAACACACACACATCCTCCCTCTCCAACCCCCATCCTTTGCAGCAATGGCAGTCACGGAAACCCCATTCCTCCAAAGAGCAGGGATAAAACCCCATCCCTCTGACAGTGACTGAGCCTAAACCCTCCCCAAACTCCCTGAGGTGTTCACACCTGCAGGGAGCTATCACAGACAGTGTCACCCCCAGTGTGTTACCCATGGGTTTAACAGAGTGGGCCCAGGACCCTGGACCTTATTTAGGGAAATATCCCCCACCACAACACAGGGCTCAGATGCAGCGCACCGCAACCGCCGTGCAGAGACCATGTCATCACTTCATTATTGGCCGAGGTCTGGGGAGAGTAGGGAGGCCATATTTCACATACAGTAATCTCTCTCTCTCTCTCTCTCTCTCTCTCTCTCTCTCTCTCTCTCTCTCAATTCAATTTCAATTTCAATTCAATTTCAATTCAATTTCAATTTCAATTTAAGGGCTTTATTGGCATGGGAAACGTGTGTTAACATTGCCAAAGCAAGTGAAGTAGATAGTAAACAAAAGTGAAATAAACAATAAAGTACAAATGGGAAAATAAATAAACATAAATATGGGTTGTATTTACAATGGTGTTTGTTCTTCACTGGTTGCCCTTTTCTTGTGGCAACAGGTCACAAATCTTGCAGCTGTGATGGCACACTGTGGTTTTTCACCCAGTAGATAAGGGAGTTTATCAAAATTGGGTTTGTTTTCGAATTCTTTGTGGATCGCTGTAATCTGAGGGAAATATGTGTCTCTAATATGGTCATACATTTGGCAGGAGGTTAGGAAGTGCAGCTCAGTTTCCACCTCATTTTGTGGGCAGTGTGCACATAGCCTGTCTTCTCTTGAGAGCCAGGTCTGCCTACGGCGGCCTTTCTCAATAGCAAGGCTATGCTCACTGAGTCTGTACATAGTCAAAGCTTTCCTTAAGTTTGGTCAGTCACAGTGGTCAGGTATTCTGCCACTGTGTACTCTCTGTTTAGGGCCAAATAGCATTCTAGTTTGCTCTGTTTTTTTGTTTGTTCTTTCCAATGTGTCAAGTAATTCTCTTTTTGTTTTCTCATGATTTGGTTGGGTCTAATTGTGTTGTTGTTGTTGTTGTCCTGGGGCTGTGTGGGGTCTGTTTGTGTTTGTGAACAGAGGCCCAGGACAAGCTTACTTAGGGGACTCTTCTCCAAGTTCATCTCTCTGTAGGTGATGGCTTTGTTATGGAAGGTTTGGGAATCGCTTCCTTTTAAGTGGTTATAGAATTTAACGGCTCTTTTCTGGATTTTGATAATTAGCGGGTATTGGCCTAATTCTGCTCTGCATGCATTATTTGGTGTTTTACGTTGTACACGGAGGATGTTTTTGCAGAATTCTGCATGCAGAGTCTCAATTTGGTGTTTGTCCCATTTTGTGAATTCTTGGTTGGTGAGCGGACCCCCAGACCTCAGAACCATAAAGGGCAATGGGTTCTATAACTGATTCAAGTATTTTTAGCCAGATCCTAATTGGTATGTCAAATTGTATGTTCCTTTTGATGGCATAGAAGGCCCTTCTTGCCTTGTCTCTCAGATCGTTCACAGCTTTGTGGAAGTTACCTGTGGCGCTGATGTTTAGGCCGAGGTATGTATAGTTTTTTGTGTGCTCTAGGGCAACGGTGTCTAGATGGAATTTGTATTTGTGGTCCTGGCAACTGGACCTTTTTTGGAACACCATTATTTTTGTCTTACTGAGATTTACTGTCAGGGCCCAGGTCTGACAGAATCTGTGCAGAAGATCTAGGTGCTGCTGTAGGCCCTCCTGGTTGGTGACAGAAGCACCAGATCATCAGCAAACAGAAGACATTTGACTTCAGATTCTAGTAGGGTGAGGCCGGGTGCTGCAGACTGTTCTAGTGCCCTCGCCAATTCGTTGATATATATGTTGAAGAGGGTGGGGCTTAAACTGCATCCCTGTCTCACCCCACGGCCCTGTGGAAAGAAATGTGTGTTTTTTGCCAATTTTAACCGCACACTTGTTGTTTGTGTACATGGATTTTATAATGTCGTATGTTTTTCCCCCAACCCCACTTTCCATCAATTTGTATAGCAGACCCTCATGCCAAATTGAGTCAAAAGCTTTTTTTGAAATCAACAAAGCATGAGAAGACTTTGCCTTTGTTTTGGTTTGTTTGTTTGTCAATTAGGGTGTGCAGGGTGAATACGTGGTCTGTCGTACGGTAATTTGGTAAAAAGCCAATTTGACATTTGCTCAGTACATTGTTTTCACTGAGGAAATGAACTAGTCTGCTGTTAATGATAATGCAGAGGATTTTCCCAAGGTTGCTGTTGACGCATATCCCACGGTAGTTATTGGGGTCAAATTTGTCTCCACTTTTGTGGATTGGGGTGATCAGTCCTTGGTTCCAAATATTGGGGAAGATGCCAGAGCTAAGGATGATGTTAAAGAGTTTAAGTATAGCTAATTGAAATTTGTGGTCTGTATATTTTATCATTTCATTGAGGATACCATCAACACCACAGGACTTTTTGGGTTGGAGGGTTTGTATTTTGTCCTGTAGTTCATTCAATGTAATTGGAGAATCCAGTGGGTTCTGGTAGTCTTTAATAGTTGATTCTAAGATTTGCATTTGATAATGTATATTTTTTTGCTGTTTGTTCTCTGTTATAGGGCCAAAAAGATTGGAGAAGTGGTTTACCCATACATCTCCGTTTTGGATAGATAGCTCTTCGTGTTGTTGTTTGTTTAGTGTTTTCCAATTTTCCCAGAAGTGGTTAGAGTCTATGGATTCTTCAATTACATTGAGCTGATTTCTGACATGCTGTTCCTTCTTTTTCCGTAGTGTATTTCTGTATTGTTTTAGTGATTCACCATAGTGAAGGCGTAGGCTCAGGTTTTCTGGGTCTCTATGTTTTTGGTTGGATAGGTTTCTCAATTTCTTTCTTCGGTTTTTGCATTCTTCATCAAACCATTTATCACTGTTATTACTTTTCTTTGGTTTTCTGTTAGAGATTTTTAGATTTGATAGGGAAGCTGAGAGGTCAAATATACTGTTTATGTTTTCTACTGCCAAGTTTACACCTTCACTATTACAGTGGAACGTTTTGTCCAGGAAGTTGTCTAGAATGGATTGAATTTGTTGTTTCCTAATTGTTTTTTGGTAGGTTTCAACACTACTTTCCTTCCATCTATAGCATTTCTTAATATTATTCAGTTCCTTTGGCTTTGATGCCTCATGATTGAGTATTGCTCTGTTCAAGTAGACTGTGATTTTACTGTGGTCTGATAGGGGTGTCAGTGGGCTGACTGTGAACGCTCTGAGAGACTCTGGGTTGAGGTCAGTGATAAAGTAGTCTACAGTACTACTGCCAAGAGATGAGCTATAGGTGTACCTACCATAGGAGTCCCCTCGAAGCCTACCATTGACTATGTACATACCCAGTGTGCGACAGAGCTGCAGGAGTCGTGACCCATTTTTGTTGGTTATGTTGTCGTAGTTGTGCCTAGGGGGGCATATGGGGGAGGGGAATGCTGTCACCTCCAGGTAGGTGTTTGTCCCCCTGTGTGCTGAGGGTGTCAGGTTCTTGTCCAGTTCTGGCATTTAGGTCGCCACAGACTAGTACATGTCCCTGGGTCTGGAAATGATTGATTTCCCCCTCCAGGATGGAGAAACTGTCTTCATTAAAGTATGGGGATTCTAGTGGGGGATATAGGTAGCACACAGGAGGACATTTTTCTCAGTTGAGATCATTTCCTTTTGAATTTCTAACCAAATGTAAAATGTTCCTGTTTTGATTAATTTAATAGAGTGAGTTAGGTCTGCTCTATACCAAATTAGCATACCCCCTGAGTCCCTTCCCTGTTTCACACCTGGTAGTTTGGTGGATGGGACTACCAGCTCTCTGTAACCTAGAGGGCAACCAGTGGGTCCGTCTCCTCTATACCATGTTTCTTGTAGGATGACAATGTCTGTATTTCCGATTTCTTTGGTGAAGTCCAGATTCCTGCTCTTTAGGCCAAAGGCAGATGACCTCAGGCCTTGGATATTCCAGGATGAAATAGTGAAGGCTTTGTGTTCCATAAAGTGTCTAATGTTGTTGGTTGTGTGGTTTGGCCTCAGGCCAGTAATTGTGAGCAGAGCCTGCTGAGCATCTGGTACATGCCATTGGCTTGGGCTAGTGTAAGAGTGGGTGTTGGGCCTGTTTGCCTGCTCACGGCCTGGGCGTATGTGTGACTTTCATGTTGAGGCCCTCTTTGTGGGAGTGGGGGGGCTTGGGGTGGGTAGGAGGGGCATAGGTCTGATCTGAGGGGGCCTAAATGGGGTGTGGGCATGGTTGACTTGGGGGGGAGTTAATTGGTGGGGGTGTAGATGTGGTTGGTGGTGCTGTGGTCTGGATGTCCTCTATGGGTAGGTCCTGGGGGGGGGGTCCCGCAGGTCTGGGAGAGTGTCTCGCTGGTCTGGGCGGGGTGTCTGTTGATCTGTTGCTCCTGTGTGAGGTGTTGGGTCAGCGGTTGAGGGCGATATCCTTTAGGGTCCGGGCGAAGGTGGGCACTGCTGCCTTGTAAAGGTGGACCTGGTCATAAAGGCTGTTCACATCCAGGGTGGAGTGGTGGGCCAGGTAGACATTTGGTTTTGATGCACAGTCACGGGAAATACTTGCGTTTACCCGCTGTATAGTAGCAGGGTGGAAGTCTTTTCGTGGTAACAGGGTTGAGATAACCACTTGTGCGTTGGGGAAAGTAGAAGAAGCTTTTTCTATCACTCCCTTGAGTGATGTGGCCACCCTTTCCTGCTGTGTTCTCAGGTCGTTTGTGTGTATTATTATGTGGCTGGGTGATCCTAGTCGGTCCTCAGACAGAAGGTCTAGGGCGCGCTGGGTGTTTGGACACCAGAGTTTAGACACTGTGTGTTTTGGAAAAAGTTTATTTTCTTGTATGTATTTTCCGTTTGAGTCCATAAGGAGTACAATCTGTGGCTTGTGTATGTCCTCAGTGGGTGTGGGGGGGTCGTCATGAGGGCTATCAGGGTGTCTGACTGGGGGGTTGCTCAGAGGGGTTGGGATCCCCTGGGCTTGGGGTTCTTCATTTGTTTGTCTGTGTGTGATGTCGAGGCTATGGTCAGGGTCTAGGGTGTACTGTTCTGCTGCGGTGTCGAGACTTTGGCCAGGATCTGAGGTGGGCTGTTCTGCTGGCTTCTCTGCGGGGGTGGCCAGCTCTCTAATGGGTTGTTCTATGTCACCCGTCATCGTTCTCACCTTCTCCTCCAGCACTCTGATCCTCTCCTCTAGTGCTCTGTTCTTCTCCTGCTCCTGCTCTTTCTCCTGTTGATGTTGTCTCACCACAGTCCAGAGTGCAGACATGTCTCTCTCTACCTGCAGCTCTCCATGTCTAGTTAAGGGGGTGTTGTTGTGCGTGACTGTTGTCTGGGTCTGTGCTGACTGGAGTGTGTTCACCTGCTGTTCCAGCTCCACCTGCCTTACCTCCAGCTGGGTGAATTTATCCTTCATTTCAATGAGGGAGTAGTACTCTGTGCTGGGAAGTTGACTTTCTGCTTGGGGTTGCTCTGTGGGGTTATTTAATGAAGAGGTCTGGTCTGACCCGCTCGGGGTAGGGGTATCTTTCTCAAGGGAGAGCTTCTCCTGCTGAGCTATTTCTTTGATTAGGTGAAAGTCCAGCTGGAACTGTTTGGTGTTGCCTTGAACCAAAATGGTTCCAGATTTATAGAGATTAATATTAGACGACTCAGAGTCCTCGTTGTCCAGTATCCTGAGTTTCCACCCGTCGCTAACACCCCCCCTCTTAACAGAGGGGTAGTGTGCTAGTATAGCACTGTGCCATGCCAGGGGATGGTCTGTGTGGAAGATAAGGTTGCTTATGTTCCCATTTTTATACAAATCAGCAAAAAGTGTCTCCTGCTTCCCCAAAAGAAGTTTCAATTTGTACTATTTTCGTGTCTTGTCGTTTTTTACATTCAGAGGGTACTGTATTTTAATGACCTCTGAACAGTGGGGGGTGCTTCTAAGGCCTCTCCATTTGGTTGGGGTAGACTGTACGACTCTCCTGCCATTGTTGGGCTCAGGGGCTTTGACACCTCTCACTTCACACGTCAGTGCTAATTGAAATTGTATCTCTTTGTAAAAGCAAGTTTAAGCTTGGTAGCCTTAGCATTCAGTCCTTATAAAATAAAATATATCATTGTAATGTATTTTTCTTCTTGGTTTTTGAAAGTGAAAAATAGCTTCATTCTAAACATTACTCACTCTGTTCCAGGTTGGATGGTGTTTTCAGGTTTCTGTTTGTTTGCCAGAGCATTTGCTGTATAGTTTGAGAATAGTAATCCTTGGTAGTAGAAAGCTTTCCAGGTAATTCCGTCCAAAATCAGGTTGTAGGTTTGGAGTTTTGGTTTGGAATGAAGGTTATGTTGTGGAGGGTAGCATCCTGTATATGTCCCTGCCAAAAAATCCTACTTTATCTAACTCTAAATCTATATTTTTTGTTAAAAATGCAGGAGCAATGTCTTTGAGAGCTCTCTCTCTCTCTCTCTCTCTCTCTCTCTCTCTCTCTCTCTCTCTCAGCCCTGTCACAGACACTGACCCACAACCAGACATCCCCTCTCTACCATGCTGTGCTATACAGACATACCTACTCCATCTAAGTCAGTTGGCTCCTCACAGTACTACAGGCACTAGTCCACCTGAGAACTAATAGTCTACTTTACGTAAATCTATCAATACAGACAATGTGTTATCTACACCACCTGGAAACCAGTGGAATGGATGGCTAGATTTGCATTGCACAGTGACTTCACTTTCTATCTCAGTTGGCCATTCATAACACAGACACTAGTACTATACTATACCTAGGTGCTAGGAAAGCCATTACTGTATCTACCATCCATCTAGGTAATCAACAGGCAATCAACCCCCTCAGCATTCATAGAGAGTCACCCTGCCATTCATAAAACAGACATTACTAAGAATGTCAGAGTTAACCACACTCAGGAAATAACCCCTCATCCACAACAAAGAAACCATCACCCACCTCAGTTAACATTCACACTTATACGGCCACATGAATGGAAACGAAAACACTCTCACCTTTAGCAAGTCAACATCTCTGGATTGCATTTGTTGGCCTTGACACGTAATGATAACAATTTACTTGACAGCATCTTAAAAGGATCATTACAAAGGTGTTCTCAAGGATTCTTTCTGACACTTAAAATAATGTGAAGTGTATCGGATATGCGGCGGGCTGCGACGGGGCAATACTGGCAACCCACTTAAAATGCCACAGGCCTGCAAACATTGCCCTGAGAGGATCCAAAATGCAGCCGTCTGACAACACAACCTAATGACAGTTTGAGAGAGTGCATTGAAATCCAGTGGCGTCCATCTCCTCCGACTTTATTTTATTACTATTTAACATTTGAAGGATAAATTACCCTCTTTCAGGGGAACATGCGTCGTCCTGTTGCTGTTGATTGTCTCTCCCGTAATTGCTTTTGCAAAATGTGAATAGTCTCGCCTTTTCAACAAAAAGTGCTTTATGGATTGCACAGAGAAGTGTGATTGTCAGAGGGGAGGTGGGAAGGACAAAAAAGACATGGCAGGGGGAGAGAGAGAGAGAGAGAGAGAGAGGGAGGGAGGGAGGGAGGGAGGGAGGGAGGGGAGAGAAAGAGGGAGCGAGAGAGAGAGAGAAAGAGAGAGGGGAAGGGAGAGAGAGGGAAGGAGGGAGAGAGAGTGAAATAAATGGAAAGAGAGAGGGAGAGAGGGAGAGAGGGAGAGAGGAGAGAGAAGGAGAGAGAGTGAAACAGAGAGAGAGAAAGAGAGACCTGGTTCTCCTAATGGGATTATTTGCACTCAGCAGGTCCTTGTTAATGGCCTTATGATTCAGCAGAGCATAACAAGGCTCTATTCAACACTTCACTAACAAAACGTACAGCCGCTGAGTGTGTGGTGAAACAGAAAAGGTAAGCTAAGGCTTGCCCAATGAGGTACACACACACACCTGCTGCTGTCCTGATATGGTAACTCAGCTGCTGTCAATATGGGAGTCTGAAAGCTTGTTTAGTCATAACACAGATCAGGAAAGGACCCAGGGCGGGAAAATAAATGCCAACACATTTCCCTGATCAAACGGTGTTAAAAAAAGGGTCTGTGAACTTGGAAATACCAGATGGGGAAAATGCATTTAGGACAGGAGTACAGGGAGTGGGAGAGTGTAGAGCAGGAGGAGAGCACGTATCAGATCTGGTCCATGGATAGGGTCAATTCCATTTCAAGTTCCAATTCAAGAACTGAAGAAATCCTCATTGAAAATAAATGACACTTTTCATTTATTGAATTGGAACATTAGTTATTCACTTCACTCCCTTGATTTGACTGACTGAATTAAATGGAATTGACCCCAACCCTGGTATTATCATCAAATCAAATTGGTAAACAACAGGTGTAGACTAACAGTGAAATGCTTACTTACGTGCCCTTCCTAACACACACACTATGTATCATAATGTATTCACAAGCTATGTAAGGGGACAAAGAACCAGTCTGGATCAGCCATCAGCCCTAAAGCGGTAAGAGTTATGGACCTCAGATGATTGATTGCTATTAGGTCTCGCCAAACCATTGATCCTGCCCTCCTCTCACACCTAAATGGATACTTTTCTGTTGAACAATTGCTTGTCCAAACCACATGTCGGCTCAATAGCTGCTGTTGAGCTGTTGATAGCTCTAGTGTGTGTGTGCGTCTGTGTAAGTGTGTGTGTGCATGTGTGAGTCTGTGCAAGTGTGAGTGTGCGTCCATGCATGTGTGTGAGTGTGGGTGTCCTGGTGCTGATGGATGTGTATGGGGGAGGGGAAGGGTGACTGGATATAGAGAGGAACAGTGTGAACAGAGGAACTGGAGGTACTAGTATGTATGTACTGTGCTATTGCCACAGGCTGTCTGTCTTGTAATCTATAGATAGATCAATGGACCATTGATAGGTGGAAGTGGATCCAGCCTAATGCATAAAAGAATGTCTGCTAGTGAACATCACAGAAAGCAACTATGTTATTTAGTTTATACAGTAGATTCAAACGCTTATTCATGGGTACGGGCATAGAAACAAACCGGTAGTAACTCATTAATATAGACTTCAATAGTTCTAAATTCAAAATCCTATTGATTTAAACTGTTGTTACTCAAACTCAATCTCACCTAGCTCCATGTTTTGATTTACCCCTATAACACATGGCTTTAACACGTCCAGAGTAATGCATAAAAGTTAACAGCCTTAAAACACCTGAGCCCTATACTACAAATGTAGTTTGAGGAATCAACTTCGAGTTCAACTTGGGATAACCGGTACCACGAAAGTGGCTCACCTTTTAGCAAGGTACATTTCTATGTCAACGAATCCTTCAGATCTAACCGGCACGGGGCATGCTTACTCAGGGCTAACTACATTTATCCTGAATGAAGTGTCTGAGCTGCGAGTTGAGGACCAATGAAATCAGATTCCCTCCCTCTCAGAAAAATGGCTTCATCATCCACTTCAATTGAGGAAGACAACTGATTCAATATTTTATTAATCAAATGTGTTTTTTTTTGTGCAAATAAATTGTAATGTTAAAATACCATTCACCTTACACATTTAGTAATTACAAATGTATTTCAAACTTCACGCACAGTTAGGGCTGGATTAATGCCGGGGTTTACAGGGGAAGCCTCTGGGACCAAGCCCATAGGGGGCCGAGAGGCACAATGTTGTTGTTGTTGTTGTTGTTGTTTCAATCCAACCACAGGAGCCCACTCTCAATGTTCAAAATACACCAGAGAGCATAATTTAGCCACAGAGGATGGAATGGAAAGCTAGTTGAAGCTGGCTAGCTTTAGAAAATTCGGAGTAGATCTAGCTTGCTTCATAGTATACCCCTCTGTTTTCCAATACAGAGAATAACAAAACATAAACAATAAACTCAATTAAAATCCTGAGTATGATTCATGTATCAATTTAGTCAATGAATCAATCAAAAAATGAAACAGCTGGTGATTTATCGCAGACTGCGGTGGTAAACTTTTATGAATAACACCCATATGTTCGGAGTGCAGATCGAAGGGCAGTGTTCTGACCATCACTGTCTGTGTGTGTGTGTGTGTGTGTGTGTGTGTTTGTCACGACTTCCGCCGAGGCTGCCTTCCCTCCTTGTTCGGGCATGTTTCGGCGTTCGACATCACCGGCTTACTAGCTGCTGCCGATCCATTTATCATCACTCCATTTGTCTTGTCTTCAATCACACAAACCTGGTCCTTATTCCCTCATTAGTCATGGTATAAGTGTTCCCTCTGCTTCCTTGTCTGTGTGGGTGATTGTTTATTGTGGAGGTTTGTGAAGCTCGGTGGAGCTCGTGTATTGTGTATCGACGGGAGTATTTTCCCGTGTGCCTTGTATTTTTCAACGCGCCTGTTTTGTGCCCTGGAGAGTGTTTGATGCATTTCTGCATAAACCTGTATTTTGCGGATTAAAGCCTGTTATTCTGTGATTTACCCTCCTGCGCCTGACTTCAACACCACCTCATCACAGTGTTTATGTCTGTGTTCACATGGATGTACTCACGCATCAAATCAAATGTATTTATAAAGCCCTTTTTACATCAGCAGATGTCACAAAGTGCTATACAGTGTGTTCCAGACCGACAGGTCCCGGCTACTGTTGAAAGGGCTAGTGCAACACACACATGGGAGTGTGGGAACTAATGAGAAGAGCATGTCACAACATGTCAACCCCCTGGTCCTCACATAGCCCTCACCACTGACAGCCAGCTTATCTCTGGTCCCTGTTCTCTGAGAGGTGAGGACTGGTCAGGGTCCTGTTGTCATCTCAGAGTCCCTCACAAACAGAAGCCTAGGGCCCTAAAGCCTCTACCAGCTGTCAGAGACACTGGCTGGCTGGCTGGCTATAGAGACTGGCTGGCTGGCTGACTAGAGAGACTGGCTGGCTGGCTGGCTAGAGAGACTGGCTGGCTGGCTGGCTAGAGAGACTGGCTGGCTGGCTGGCTGGCTAGAGAGACTGGCTGGCTGGCTGGCTAGAGAGACTGGCTGGCTGGCTGGCTAGAGAGACTGGCTGGCTGGCTGGCTAGAGAGACTGGCTGGCTGGCTGGCTGGCTAGAGACACTGGCTGGCTGGCTGGCTAGAGAGACTGGCTGGCTGGCTGGCTAGAGAGACTGGCTGGCTGGCTGGCTGGCTAGAGACACTGGCTGGCTGGCTGGCTAGAGAGACTGACTGGCTGGCTGGCTAGAGAGACTGGCTGGATGGACACCAACCAGGTTGTTATTGTAAAAGAGAATTGGTTCTAAATGAGTTACATTTCAATATATTGGGTCGAAAAGGAGAGAGAGGGAAATATACTAATTTATTGTCTCCCTCTATCCCTCTCTCTCTGCAGCCCTGTGTAGCTAGCTAGACCCTCCATTACATTGGGATATTGAGTCCCCTTGGGGACAGTGATTTAGAAATGTTCCCTGACAGCCACCGTTCCAGCTGCCACCCAGAGCTGTGATCATTACCAGGTTTTACCAGGGGTCAGCTCCACTCTACATGACTGATCTACTGTATCATACATCTACAGCAACGCAGAAATACCACTCTGATTTTAATGTAGAACAGTTCCCCAGGGGAGGAAGTGGAGGGCTATTCTCTACCTCTGCTATTTCTGGTATACTTTAGTAAAAAGAAGAAAGGGAAGAAAGGGAAATGATAAAAAAATGTCCTCGCCTGTCAATCGAATAATCACCGGCAGTGAGAAAACGTAATGGTTTTGTCTTGAGTTAAGTTTCTAACAAATGTTGTGCAGTGTAGATTGACAGTACTGAGTTTATAACTAAACAGAGCCATTTTCACAGATGTTTCCACTTCAACACCTGATTGATCCACCTGAGAGCTACCTCAGCTCCACCTCAAATCACCTGGCTTTGGGCTGGTGCTCTTTACCACTATTTTTCAAACCATCATCTCTCTTTCTCTTTCTTTACCCCTCTTCTCTCGGTGATTTAGTGCAGCATTAAGGAGGGCCTCTTTACTCCCTGCACACCTCTCTCTCTCAATTCAATTCAATTCAAAGGGCTTTATTGGCACAGGGAACATATGTTTACATTGCCAAAGCAAGTGAAATAGAAAATAAACAAAAGTGAAATAAACAGTAAAATGAACAGTAAACATTACACTCACAAAAGTTTCAAAGGAATAGAGACATTTCAAATCTCTCTCTCTCTCTCTCTCTATCTCTCTCTCGCTCTCCCTTTCTCCTTCCCTCTCTACCTCCCTCCCTCCCTCTGCCTCCTGGGCTGTTTTCGTAGAGATAATAAAGCTCCACTCTATTCTGCTGGCTCGTCCCGGGGAAAACACTGACACCTGGTGTGTGTGTTTGTGTGTGTGTTTGTGTTTGTGCAAGGCTGCACTATGCATGTCTGGCCCTATGCACGGACTTCATGGGAAATCAATTTGTTCCGCCTATATGTGGCCAGCCTCTATATACTTCATTTTCTCTCCACAGACGGTATAGTGTATACTGCCTCCGTCCACCATAACACAATACCCTCATCTCTAACAGATCCGTATCAGCATCATGCTCACATGTTCATTCCTCAGCCATCAGGGAGGCTTGGGCTGCAGTGTAAATTGCAAAGGAGCACAGTGAAGCAGCAGCAGCGGCCGCAGGTGTGTAAAACGTGTGTGTTTGTATGTGTGTGTTTGTGTGTATGTATGTTTGTGTGTGTGTGTGTGGATGCCTTGGAACCTGGCCATAAAAGGTCATTAATCTCCAGGTCTGTTTACAGCGTGTTAAGTAACTGTGTGCTACACACACACACACACACACACACACACACACACACAGCAGGCCATTGTAGGCTGAGTAGCTCCAATCAAGGGTGTGTGAGGTGGGTGATGACTGCTGATTGGGGCGGGTCAGGTGATCAGGTCGCCATGGGAGACGAGGGCGAGAGGCAGAGGTGAAGTAATGAGGCGTGGGCAGCAGGTGGAGTTAGCCAATCACACTCCTTAAAGAGGCTCAGCTCCCAACGCACAGCCACATAAATCTAGCCATCAATCTCACACAACACATGTCCAGGGATGCACGCACACACACACACACTCACACAGGCACGCACACACACAAACAACAGGGTGACTTTGTGACTGAACTTTACACAAAGTGAGTTTGACCATTGTGGTTTCAACCTTCTTGGAAATTACCATTCACTTCCTGAATTTACTGCATTGAAATGGAACTAACCCAACATAGGTTTAGGGGCAGCTCCATCCTACACCCAGTGCACCCTCTCTCCCACCCCCACAAAGGGCTGCCCTCTGTGGACTAGCTCTCTCCAGACCTTGTCTCTCTGCTCCACAGCCAAGGGACCAGGCCAGGTTATGGGCTAATTATATTAATAGCCTTGATTTCATGAATGTTTCAGGCTCAATGATAGGAGCTGATGTGACAGTAGAAGGAAGGGTCCCACAGGGTCCATTAGTTAACTGTCAGAGAAGGTTGGAGGGGGAGCACTAAAGGCCTATTTCAACGTAAGATCCACATGAACACTTTATATAATCTAAAGTACACACCAGCTGCATGCAGGGACACAGGAGCGGAGTTTGTGTCTTTGTGTGTGTGTGTGTGTGTGTGTGTGCGTGCGTGTGTGTGGGACTGTGTATGTACACACATTTGAATAAAAGTGCCTGAACGATGTTGAGTGTATGCATGAGTATATAGCTGCATTTTGGTACTATATGAGCGATTGTGTTTGCCTGAGACAGGAAAAGAGAGAGAGAGTGAGAGGTAGAGGTGAAATTGAGGGGTTCGGGGTGGTGAGAGTGTGAGGTAGTCTGGAGGAGAAAATGAAATGTATTACTGGAGAATAAGGGCTAGAGGGCTACAGAACTGTTTTCACCCCCATCTCTGCAGTGCAGAGCAATTTCCATACAGCTTCCTGCCAAATAACAACATGCTGGAGGAAGGAGAGGTTGAGAGAGCAACAACTACAGTGAGAGGGGGGAGGGATAGAGATGGAAGAGAGGGAGGGTTGAGAGAGGAATGGGGGGACTAGACAGTGAGAGGGAGACAAAGAGAGAGAGGGAGGGAGGGAGAAAAAAGGAGGAGAAAGAGTGACAGGGGAAGGGAGAGAAAGAGAGAGAGGTAAAGATGGGGAGAGGGTAAGTGGGAGGGACAGGGAAAACTCACATTATGATCACTCACTCTCTCTCAGAATGAGGACAGAGAGCATAGGAAATGGGAAATGAAATACAGGTGTACACTCCTGTCAAGCATCAAACTAGCGGAGGACATTGCTCAGCAGTGGGACACACAAAGTTGGGATTCAATTTATTTTTCTTCAAATTGACCTGGGGGGATGTTAAACCCACATCAGCATTTGTTTGTCAGTTATTTTGTGAAGGGAGGGGTTCACTGAGCTACTCTATAGTATGACAGGTTAGTTTACTCACTCTGCTCTGCTGTATAGTATCAGTAGGAAGGAGGGGATGAGGAAGAGGAGGAGGAATGGGAGAAGGAGGAAGATGAAAAGTGGAGAGCAGAAGATGAGGGGAGGAATGGGAGGAGATTTTTAGAAACTGAAAAACTCTCAGTATACTGATGCAGGTCTTTAGTACACATGAAATTGTGTCATTCCGAACTTAATCCGCAACGTTACATTCCATTTTGTTGTGACTAGAGCAATACCTCTCTGTCCATTTTACAGGTAACTGCCAAAATAAAGGAAACACTTAAATGAGGTATATAAAGTACTGTTTGTCGAAAGCATGGGGTGCTTCCACACAGAAAGTTCCAGACACTTGTAGAATCTATGCCAAGGCGTATTGAAGCTCTTCTGGTGGCCCAACACCCTCATTACTTGTATCAGCAGGCTACACGGAAAATGGAACCGCTCGAGATGGCTCCAATCGTGCAAAAGGGAATATAACATTGCGGAATGACAACTTCATGTGTACAACATCTAAAGAGCTGCATCACTATAATGAGAGTTTTGCTGTTTCTAAAAGGAAGTTTTGGGGTGTTTTTGGAGATGTTGTTCATTCTTTTTCAGGGCCCCCATACTACACAATGAGAATGAGGAAATTGTTTGCTGTTTCTCTAAAACATGTGAAATCCCCCAAAAGGTGTCTGGACCTTTCTATAACATCCATTTACATAAAACATAGAGATATGGTTGTAAAAAAAATAAAACTTATCCTTTAAGGTATGTCCCCCTCCCCACAATTATCCAAGTCCAGAATACCTAAAGGCAATCACCCACCTTTTCCTTCATACTTTACTCCACTCTCTGTTTATGCCCCATACCAAACCATAATAATATGGATTGCGTGTAACAATTCCTCTTTCTCTCTCTGCAGGCTAAATAGGTTTGATGGACAGAATCTCTGCTTGTTTTCCTTAATGCACCACCAGTCCTCTTGTTTTCCTTAATGCACCACCAGTCCTCTCTTTATGCAGACATCCTTCTTAGAACAATGTGACAGCCCAGTGAGCCCACCAAAAATAATACCCTGACTGCAATTTCGTTTCAAATCAGAATGATTTGCTGACCCCTGCGCAGAGCTATATGTGGGAGGGTTAATGCATTCCCTCGGCACATCCCAAAACAAACCCCATTTGAAGAGAACAGATAAAGCCGTCACTGTCTAAGACTGAGGTTCTGTTTATGAATCTGCCAAGCAACAAGATCATAGCTACTGTATACAGCCAAGACACAAGACTCCATAGTCTGATAGCGTAGGTATCTGTGACAGTTTACCAGGAGTGTGCAACACACAAAGTGTTGCAGATACAAAAATGCCATGACTAGAGCTGACATTATTCCTTATCAGAGGGACCCCTCAAGTCTGTCCTACACTGAGTGTACAAAATACTAGGAAAATCTTCCTAATATTGAGTTGCACCCGTTTTGCCCTCAGAACAGTCTCTACAAGGTGTCGAAAGCGTTCCACAGGGATGCTGGTCCATATTGACTCCAATGCTTCCCACAGTTGTGTCAAGTTGGCTGGATGGCCTTTGGGTGGTGGACCATTCTTGATACACACGGGAAACTGGTGCGCCTGGCACCTACTACCGTATCCCGTTCAATGTCACTTCAATATTTTGTCTTGCCCATTCACCCTCTGAATGGCACACATACACAATCCATGTCTCTTAAAAATCCTTATTTAACCTGTCTCCTCCCTTTCATCTACACTGATTGAGGTGGATTTAACAAGTGACATCAATAAGGGATCATAGCTTTCCCCTGGTCAGTCTATGTCATGGAAAGAGCAGAGTTCCTAATGTTTTGTACATTCAGTGTATGTCTATCTGAATGTTCCACATTGTATACTGTACACATCTAAACAGGTGGTGGATTTTACTATGAATCTCTAGATCTTTCATTGAATGATAGGGCAAAATGTAGATTTCCACCTAAATAGACATACCCAAATGTAAATATTTTTCATGAGATGGCCATGAACAATAACTGGTAATGTTGCATAGTTTTAGAAAGGTCTGGAACTCACCTTTCTGGTAATTTTGTTTTATAAATTGCTGAGGTGTACTCACCTTGGAGATATATATATATGTTTTCCTATTCAACAAAAGTGGTGCAATAGGGCTTGAAATGACAAGACTTTCTAAATATAGTAACAATCAAATTATAAATGACTTACTATAAGAATTCACATTTTTATAACTGTTAAATAAATATGATCATACTTAGTGACAGTACAATATTGGCACTATTTCATATAACTGACGACAGAGAATTTTCTCCTAAACGTCCACTGAGAGCTCTAAATCCGGCTTGGAATATCACAGTGAGAAGAAACCAGTACTGATGGATACAACGGACAGTCCCCTTTCATATGCCGTCTCACAGGCTGGGCTCTGTCACTCAAAGGAAGAAAAAATTGATTATTTATTTGGAAAGGCCAGAAAATACGTAATTCCCTATGCAAATGTGGGCTTCGCTGAGAGAGTGGGAGTGGATAGCAGACTGATCGGGCTTTCTGGCACTATAAGACACGGGACCCTATGACGTTCACAGAACACTTTGTACACCAAAATGTCAGTCGGAACCGGTCCAGAACCGCTTAAGTCCCCATATAGGGGACTTTACATCTAAGACGTACCGGTTCCCACTGATAGTCAACCTAGTGGCCACACACAGCTGTGTATATGGGAGACCTACAGATATAAGATCTTCATTTGATCACTCTTTTGTTGCTGAGAGTTTCCTGCACTGCAGGAAATGCAGATGAGCTTTGTGAGTTACATAAATTCACTGAAAACCCACACTAACACACGGTTATATTAACAGCATTGCACTTTTCATGTAGCCTACTTTTGGCCAGCTAAAACCCTAACCCCCGATCAAGCAACATTATGGACTAAGCGTTCAAATCCTGTTGCTGCAGGATTATTTTGCTGTGACAATATAGGTAAATTAAGATCCTTAATCTGTATAGAAGATTTATTAGATTCATATATAAGAGCGGTTATGACCCATTCCCTCTATGGATCCCCCAGCCTGACACCCCTAACTGGCCCTGTGTCCGCCAAGGCCCCTCACCCCCCCAACCTCCCTCCATCTCCCTCTCTCTCTCCACGGAGCGACTCTCCCCTCGTCTCATAAATGTTTGAGCGGCCCTGCAGAAACGGAGCCCATGCATTATGTAGCGCATCTAAACGCCACATCCCAAATAATTGCAAATACAATCCAAGTCCTGGAGATCGCCTTCGAGCAGTTTCAGTTACAATTCCACAGCCCTGTTTTGCCTAAATCATAATTCCTCCCACTATACTGTATGCAGAAGGAAACAAGGTTTGCTTATTGCAGTGTTTGTGACACCGCCTGGGTTGGTAGTAATAAAGTCATGATGGATGGTAATGACTATGAAGAATCACTGATGAAGACTCAATCGCACAGAGCAGGAGAAGCAAAGGGAAGGAACATAGAGTTCTACTGTATAGCCTGCTGGAAAGAAAGGTAGAAAAAGGAAAAAATAATGAAAGAGTAGATGAAGAAAGAGAGAAAGTCAGATTGCAAGAAAGAAAGGGAATGAGAAGGAGAAAGAGAAAGTAACTATTTACATCTCTTCTCTCGTCCCTTATCCTCCCTTCAGCGCCTCACCTGGAGAGAGCGTGGTGGTAAGTCAGTACAAATGTGGTCATTGGTTTGCAGTAATATGCAATTAACCTGATTGTCTTTGGCTGTAATTAATATGACCGAGACCACAGACAGACAGACACCCTATCTGCTGCAGACGCGAGATGAAGGAAACCACCGGCAGCCAAAGCCAATTACACAGTCCTGCAGTCGGATTTCAAACTGAACACAAGCACAAAACAACACAATAACCATCCACGGAATGAACAGACAACATGAAATCAATAATGGAAAAATGCTATTCTACATTTTAAAAGCTCCAAATGAATCCCTTTTGTTTTGTTGCCAGAGACAATGAGAAATATCAGTTCTATATGATTGACATACACAAAATGTACTATGTCCCAACAGATTCTAAGCAATTACAAACTAACATTACAAATCATGTGTAATTCATCTGTTTAACATGCATTTATCAGGACTTATTGATGTGGCTGTAATGTTGATTGATCACTGATGCCTTTAGCCCACATAAGTTTAGGATGATCCCCAAATCGAAGGCTGCCGTCCCCAGACAGCCAATGTGTGTGTGTGTGTTTGTGTGTGAGTGTGTGTGTGTTTGTGTTTGTGTGGGTGTGTGGTCAGTAGATGGCTGATTGATAATCACACCCATGGCAATACCTCTCCTCTTAACCTCTGACCCTGGCCTGTGACCCCTCTGCATAAGCAGTGACCCGGAACAGCAACCCCTCCTCATTGACGTTGCATTAATGTATATGGGATCCATAGGAGCAAGGGCGTAACTTTGTGTTGCATTTTGGGGGCCAACATAAGCAATGCCATCTCAGTCTCCGGACTGGAACCTCATTGAAAACCTGTGGTTTGAAATGAAGAGGGCAGTCCATAAGTGCAGATGAAGATTATCAAGGATCTGGAAAGATTCTGTATGGAGGAATGGTCTAAGATCCCTCCCAATATGTTCTCTAATCTCATAAAACATTTGAGAAAAAGGCTCAGTGTCGTTATCCTCGCAAGGGGAGGGGGCTGGAGTACTGGAAAGGGGATCCAATAATTTGGACCGCTATCTTTATTTAGATTTTTTTGTATTACTTGTTAAACAAAATCTATTTCTTTGGGCAATTGTATTTGTTTAAAATAATATATATTTTCATGTTATGAGTAAACAATATAGCACAGTATTTGTATTATTTATTTTATACAGTCTTTTTTGCTCATCTTTATCAAGGGATCCAACAATTTTGTACCCCACTGTCTCTCAACCACAACTGAAATGCCAATAATTTCAGTATTACTTTAAACTGTTGGTATAACTCTAACAGTTCAGAAAGTCACCACCAAACCCCTGATTTAACTAAATGTAAATGTCATAACCCATTATTCTTATTTGGGTACCATTCATCACGCTTGGCATGTCATTTCTTTGTAGAACGACTTAGAGAAAGTCAGTTCTGGTGACTTTTCTACTCCAAAATGAGTACAAATAAAATGTTGCTGACACCATCTAAAATATAATTTCCCCCTCCAGAAATGAGCCTAACAACATATTGGTCAATATTATCAGGCTGCTGTGAAATTTAGAAATAAGTATTATCACCTGTAGCCCAACTGATGCAGCATAGTGCCTATAAATAAATAGGCTGAAGCATGGGGTTGCTGTATTTGTGCTAATCATTAGGTAGATCAGTGCTTCCCAAACTATTTCATCATGCCCCCCTTTCATCATGGGGGGAACATCCTGCCTCTGACTGGGGAGAGAAACAGGCTCACTTGAGCCTATTGCCTGAGGTTCACAGAAACAGCCCTTCTCTAATTATGTAGCCTACTAAAAACTAGATATTTTAAGGTTTATAACACTACCAAAGAGCCCAATATAACCGTTACCAATTACCACTCGTTTGAGAAATAGCACTCCTACACGAGATGTGCATTTCATCACTTCTAAATAGAAACTTTCTCCATTTGGAAAAAACAAAATGTTCTGTATAATGTTGAATTTGACTCTACTATTTTATTAGTTCAAGGTTAGCTCACAGATTTGAGGGTTTGTTAAGAAAAGAGAGGAGAGCAAAAGAGAGGTGATATTTTGTGTCTCCTTTCCCCTTACAAGCCTTGCTCAGGGTTGCCATGTTCGTGGTTTTCCCGCCACAGAGGAACAAACCGATTTGACACGCTAGTTTACTGGCTAGACACGATTCTACTGTCAGAATGCAAAATATGGGCGAAAATATTGCAAATTATTCGGACCCCTTCATTTTTTCCACATTTTGTTACGTTACAGCCTTATTCTAAAATGTATTACATTGTTTATTTTCCTCATAAATCTACACACAACACCCCATAATGACAAAGAAAAAACAGGTTTTTTTTAATTTTTTGCAAATGTCTTAAAAATAAAACACTGAAATATCATATTTACATAAGTATTCAGACCCTTTACTCAGTACTTTGTTGAAGCATCTTTGGCAGCGATGACAGCCTCGACTCTTCTTGGGTATGACGCTACAAGCTTGGCACACCTGTATTTAGGGAGTTTCTCCCATTCTTCTCTGCAGATCCTCTCAAGCTGGAAAAGGATGCACCTGAACTCAATTTCGAGTCTCGTAGCAAAGGGTCTGAATACTTATGTCAATAAGGAGGAGAAGCGGAGGAGACAGGTTAAAGAAGGATTTTCTGTGTGGGGGGGGTGTCATGTTTTGTACACAGTGTATTTGTATCAGCTATAGTTAAACAGTAACACTACAATGATTCTGAGTCTGGCTATGTGTACAACACACATGGATGGCAAGACAGTGACTTTCTGAAACTCATAACCTTTCCCCCTCTCCACAGTGACTTTTAACCCCTGACCCCACTCACCGATCTCACAGCTCTCTCCAGAGTAGCCCTGGGGGCAGTAGCAGCTGTAGCCGTCGCCCTCCGGCAGGCAGCTGCCTCCATGCAGACAGGGGTTGGTCTGGCACGGGTTGTCCTCAGCTGCAGAATGGAGACAGAGCAGGGGGGTTAACCGAGGGAGATGTTTGACACAGAGATGCAGTACATTAACACACACAAGCCATAAGACTGCTAAATAGTTAAATAGTTGACCAAATAGCTACCTGGACTATCTGCATTAACCTTTTTTGCACTCACTTTTTTGACTCATCACAAACGCTGCTGCGACTGTTTATTATCTGTCACTTTATTCCTAGTTTATGTACTTATGTACCTCAATTACCTCATACACATTGCCTCGGTACTGGTAACCCGTGGCCATGTACAGTGGCTTGCGAAAGTATTCACCCCCCTTGGCATTTTTCCTATTTTGTTGCCTTACAACCTGGAATTAAAATGTTTTTTTGGGGGGGTTTGTATCATTTGATTTACACAACATGCCTACCATTTTGAAGATGCAAAATAAAAAAAATTGTGAAACAAACAAGAAATAAGACAAAGAAACAGAAAACTTGAGCGTGCATAACTATTCGCCCCCCTCAAAGTCAATATTTGTAGAGCTGCCTTTTGCAGCAATTACAGCTTCAAGTCTCTTGGGGTATGTCTCTATAAGCTTGACACATCTAGCCACTGGGATTTTTGCCCATTCTTCAAGGCAAAACTGCTCCAGCTCCTTCAAGTTGGATGGGTTCCGCTGGTGTACAGCAATCTTTTAGTCATACCACAGATTCTCAATGGGATTGAGGTCTGGGCTTTGACTAGGCCATTCCAAGACATTTAAATGTTTCCCCTTAAACCACTCGAGTGTTGCTTTAGCAGTATGCTTAGGGTCATTGTCCTGCTGGAAGGTGAACCTCTGTCCCAGTCTCAAATCTCTGGAAGACTGAAACAGATTTCCCTCAAGAATTTCCCTGTATTTAGCACCATCCATCATTTCTTCATTTCCAGTTTCCCAGTCCCTGCCGATGAAAAACATCCCCATAGCATGATGCTGCCACCACCATGCTTCATTTTGGGGATGGTGTTCTCGGGGTGATGAGAGGTGTTGGGTTTGCGCCAGACATAGCGTTTTCCTTGATGCCCAAAAAGCTCGATTTTAGTCTCATCTGACCAGAGTACCTTCTTCCATATGTTTGGGGAGTCTCCAACATGCCTTTTGGCGAACACCAAACGTGTTTGCTTATATTTTTCTTTAAGCAATGGGTTTTTTCCTTCAGGGTTATCTTTGGTCTCTTTGTTGCCTCTCTGATTAATGCCCTCTTTGCCTAGTCCGTGAGTTTTGGTGGGCGGCCCTCTCTTGGCAGGTTTGTTGTGGTGCCATATTCTTTCCATTTTTTAATAATGGATTTAATGGTGCTCCGTGGGATGTTCAAAGTTTCTGATATTTTTTTATAACCCAACCCTGATCTGTACTTCTCCACAACTTTGTCCCTGACCTGTTTGGAGAGCTACTTGGTCTTCATGGTGCCACTTGCTTAGTGGTGTTGCAGACTCTGGGGCCTTTCAGAACAGGTGTATATATACTGAGATCATGTGACAGATCATGTGACACTTAGATTGCACACAGGTGGACTTTATTTAACTAATTATGTGACTTCTGAAGGTAATTGGTTGCACCAGATCTTATTTAGGGGCTTCATAGCATATGACGCACCACTTAACCATTATTTATTTTTTAGAATTTTTTGAAACAAGTTATTTTTTTCATTTCACTTCACCAATTTCGACTATTTTCTGTATGTCCATTACATGAAATCCAAATAAAAATCAATTTAAATTACAGGTTGTAATGCAACAAAATAGGAAAAACGCCAAGGGGGATGAATACTTTTGCAAGGCACTGTATATAGCCAATTTATTATTACTCATTGTGAATTTATTATTGCTTTTATTATTACGTGTTATTACTTTTCTATTATTTCTCTATTTTCTTTCTCTCTGCATTATTGGGAAGGGCCCGTAAGTAAGCATTACACTGTTAATCTACACCTGTTGTTTAGGAAACGTGACGAATAACATTTTATTTGACATGTGCAAGCGAGTGAACCCGCAACACATGAACGCACCCACCCGCACACACACACTTGAAATCTCTCTCTCAAGCACACATACACACAGACATAGATTTACACACACTAGAATTCTCCCTGTCCGGGTCGGGTGAGCTTGTATCTTGCCCCTCATACATCATTAAGTAAGCCTGGGTATTATAAATGCTGGAAAAGAGATGCAGTGCATCAGATTGTGTCTGGGCCTGGGCCTGGAAACTGGATTGGCTAATAAAACCATACTTAATATAGCTATTTCTCCACACAGCTACGAAACAAAGCCTAAAAACCTGCTGCTGTGCAACTTTCCTTGTCAAACTCCAGCACCGTCCTAAAAGTAGAGCCTATAATTACGACTTAATCTCCTCTATCTCACCATTTATCCCCAAAACATTTCCCTTGAAGAGCGGTGCTTGAAGTTATAGCCTGGCGAAATAAAACATGTTTATTACCTCGCAACAACGTGGTAATGTGCCATTAAAAGAGGTGGCTCCGAGGGTGCCTGACTGGGTGATGATCAGGTAATTTATGAGGACCCAGCTCATGAGAGAGACGCGGGTGGGCGGCACACATTGTCCTCCCCCCCGCCGAGCATCCGTCATGATAAAAGGGAGGAGGGGGGTGACAGACAGAGCAGCAGCCAATCTGTCACCTTGTGGAAAGTCACAGTCACACGGCCAGGCTGTCCCCCCGGCCTCTCTCTCTGTCTCTCTCTCCCTTTCTCTCCTTCCCTCTCACTCCCTGTCTCTCTCTCCCTGTCTCTCGCTCCCTGTATCTCTCTCGCTGTCTCTCGCTCTCGCTCTCTTTCCCCCTCTCTCTCTCTCTCCCGAACAGAGTGTGTGTCACTGAGAGGGTGAAGTGCTGTATGAAGGACCTGTCAGATAGATTGTCTATCTATCTTCTGTATTATTTCTCAATCTAAAGCTCTTCAATGTGAAGAATAGGGCTCTATCTGAGAGAGTCACTGGCACGTCATGGTTCTCTGTTAGTTGGTTATCTGTGGTAGCTCATTCCATCCACCACTAATATATTAAGTAGCATCACATATCTGACAGTGGCTTTAGCCCTGCGTGGCAGTGTGTTGGTGAACAATCCACACCTGCTCCATTTTTTATGTGATGGTTAACATGGCTGTGTGTTGGTGTGTGGGTCTGACTCCACAGCTCTAGACAGCAGGGCCCACAGCAGATGGGACTGTTTGCTCTGATAAATATCATACCCCCCAAAAATGCTATACCTCCCTGTTATTTGTAATGGTGAGAGCTTAGCATGTTAATGATTCCTTCAAGATTTTCTGAAATCATGGAAGCATCCACATGAATGTAGAAGTGTTCAGAAAAATATTACATTCTTATTTACAATAAAAGGGACTCCAAAATGACACAATACATTATTTACCATTCATTGCTGTTGGGCTCAAAATAATCCGAAAAACACAAACAAAACAAAAATGTTGTAGAGTCACAAGCTTGATGTCAGGGCTGGCGTTATGGGCGGGCCTTAGGAGGCCTGGTACGCCCTACCATACCTCCTTGTACATCCAAATAAAATATTGAAATATTGATCATTTATTTGACCGAGACGTGCGCTGACAGAACGACGCAGCTGACCACACCGCTGGCGTTACGTGCGCGAGCATTGCAAAATAAATGTACACATACATGTTATTCAATAATTTCATCCAAACTGCTCGCAAGCGTCTGTGTAGCCAGACGCAAAAACAGAACATGGTTCTATTTTTTACGCTTGTCACGCTGCAAGTTTTAGGAGCATATACCCACGTGGGTGATTGAAAGATGAACAGAGGTCCACACTCCAGTCCAGTTGGTGGTGGTAATAAACCTTAAAGTTGGTTGCCAACCACCATATAAAGTCCACAGAAGAAGAAGAAGAAGAAGAAGAAGAAGATGACTGAAGGAAGAGAGATTATTAGAAACTAACTAGGTTTCCCCTTTTATCTGTGGATTAATTGTCGGAGTAGAGAACACACCATTTTGTGTGACTCTTCTTATAAGAAGAATGGCACCGGAGGAGATGGCTGCTGTTTTACGGCCCCCTAACCAATTGTGATATTATGTGTGTTTTTTCGCATTATTTGTAATTTATTCTGTACATAATGTTTCTGCCACCGTCTCTTATGACCAAAAATAGCTTCTGGATATCAGGACAGCGATGACTCACCTCGTATTGGACAAAGATTTTTTCTTCAACGAGTCGGACGCAAAGGATATTCTACAGACACCCGACAAGGCCCAAATCCCTGTCATTCGCAGGAGAAAGAGACGGAGATACCGTGGACGTAGGTCGGGGTGCCTTGTAAGGATCTGAAGGCGAGCGAGTAATCTGCCTCTTCCATCAGTCCTATTAGCCAACGTACAATCATTGGAAAACAAGAGATCAACGGGACATTAAAAACTGTAAAATCTTATATTTCACAGAGTTGTGGCTGAACGACAACATGGATAACATACAGCTGGCGGGATATACGCTACATCCACAGGATAGAACGGCTGACTCCGGTAAGACAAGGGGTGGCGGTCTGTGTATATTTGTAAACAACAGCTGGTGCACGAAATCTAATATTAAGGAAGTCTCTAGGTTTTTCTCGCCTGAGGTAGAGTATCTCATTATAAGCTGTAGACCACACTATTTACCAAGAGAGTTTTCTTCAATATTTTTCGTAGTTGTCTATTTACCACCACAAACCGATGCTGGCACTAAGACTGCACTCAACGAGTTGTATAAGGCCATAAGCAAACAGGAAAATGCTCATCCAGAGGCAGCGCTCCTAGTGGCCGGGGACTTTAATGTAGGGAAACTTAAATCGGTTCCACCTAATTTCTACCAGCATGTTAAATGTACAACCAGAGAAAAAAAACTCTAGACCGCCTTTACTCCACACACAGAGACGTGTACAAAGCTCTCCCTCACCCTTCATTTGGCAAATCTGACCATAATTCTATCCTCCTGATTCCTGCTTATAAGCAAAAACTAAAGCAGGAAGCTAAGTGACTTGGTTAATAAGGAAGTGGTCAGATGACGCAGATGCTAAGCTACAAGACTGTTTTGCTAGCACAGACTGGAATATGTTCCGGGATTCTTCCGATGGCATTGAGGAGTACACCACATCAGTCACTGGCTTCATCAATAAGTGCATCGATGACATCATCCCCACATTGACCGTACATACCCCAACCAGAAGCCATGGATTACAGGCAACATTCGCACTGAGCTAAAGGGTAGAGCTGCCGCTTTCAAGGAGCGGGACTCTAACCCAGACCCTTATAAGAAATTCCGCTATGCCCTCCGATGAACCATCAAACAGGCAAAGAGTCAATACAGGACTAAGATTGAATCGTACTACACCAGCTCCGACGCTCGTTGGATGTGGCTGGGCTTGCAAACTATTACAGAGTACAAAGGGAAGCACAGCCGTGAGCTGCCCAGTGACACGAGCCTACCAGACAAGCTAAATCACTTCTATGCTCGCTTCGAGGCAAGCAACACTGAAGCATGCATGAGAGCATCAGCTGTTCCAGATGACTATGTGATCACGCTCTCTGTAGCCGATGTGAGTAAGACTTATAAGCAGGTCAACATTCACAAGGCCGCAGGGCCAGCCGCAGGGCCAGACGGATTACCAGGACGTGTACTCCGAGCATGCGCTGACCAACTGGCAAGTGTCTTCACTGACATTTTCAACATGTCCCTGACTGAGTCTGTAATGCCAACATGTTTCAAGCAGACCACCATAGTCCCTGTGCCAAAGAACACTAAGATAGCCTGCCTAAATGACTACCGACCTGTAGCACTCACGTCTGTACCCATGAAGTGCTTTGAAAGGCATGGCTCACATCAACACCATTATCCCAGAAACCCTACACCCACTCTAATTTGCATACCGCCCCAACAGATCCACAGATGATGCAATCTCTATTGCACTCCACACGGCCCTTTCCCACCTGGACAAGAGGAACACCTACGTGAGAATACTATTAATTGACTACAGCTCAGTGTTCAACACCATAATGCCCTCAAAGCTCATCACTAAGCTAAGGACCCTGGGACGAAACACCTCCCTCTGCAACTGGATCCTGGACTTCCTGATGGGCCGCCCCCAGGTGGTAAAGGTAGGTAACAACACATCCGTCACGCTGATCCTCAACACAGGGGCCCCTCAGGGGTGCGTGCTCAGTCCCCTCCTGTACTCCCTGTTGACCCATGACTGCATGGCTAGGCACGACTCCAACACCATCATTAAGTTTTCCGACGACACAACAGTGGTAGGCCTGATCACCGACAATGATGAGACAGCCTATAGGGAGGAGGTCAGAGACCTGGCCGTGTGGTGCCAGGATAACAACATCTCCCTCAACGTGATCAAGACAAAGGAGATGATTGTGGACTATAGGAAAAAAAGAGGACTGAGCACGCCCCCATTCTCATCGACAGGGCTGTAGTGGAACAGGTTGAGAGCTTCAAGTTCCTTGGTGTCCACATCACTAACAAACTATCATGGTCCAAACACACCAAGACAGTTGTGAAGAGGGCACGACAAAGCTTATTCCCCCTCAGGAGACTGAAAAGATTTGGCATGGGTCCTCAGATCCTCAAAAAGTTCTACAGCTGCACCATCGAGAGCATCCTGACTGGTTGCATCACTGCCTGGTATGGCAACTGCTTGGCCTCCGACCGCAAGGCACTACAGAGGGTAGTGCGTACGGCCATGTACATCACTGGGGCCAAGCTTCCTGCCATCCAGGACCTCTATACCAGGCAGTGTCAGAGGAAGGCCCTAAAAATTGTCAAAGACTCAGGACACCCTAGTCATAGACTGTTCTCTCTGCTACCGCATGGCAAGCGGTACCAGAGTGCCAAGTCTAGGTCCAAAAGGCTTCTTAACAGCTTCTACCCCCAAGCCATAAGACTCCTGAATAGCTAATCATGGCTACCTGGACTATTTGCATTGTCCCACCCACCCCCTCTTTTATGCTGTTGCTACTCTCTGTTTATTATCTATGCATAACTCTACCCATGTACATATTACCTCAATTACCTCGACTAACCTGCGCCCCCGCACATTGACTCTGTACCGGTACCCCCTGTATATAGCTTCCCTACTGTTATTTTATTTTACTGCTGCTCTTTAATTTTTTTTATATATATATTTTTTTACTTATCTATTTTTTACTTAACACTTATCTGTCTTAAAACTGCAGTTGGTTAAGGGCTTGTAAGTAAGCATTTCACTGTAAGGTCTACACCTGTTGTATTTGGCCCATGTGGTCCTCTGTAGCTCAATTGGTAGAGCATGGCGCTTGTAACGCAAGGGTAGAGGGTTCGATCCCCAGGACCCCCCATACGTAAAAATGTATACACACATGACTGTAAGTCGCTTTGGATAAAAGCGTCTGCTAAAATGGCATATTATTATATTATTATGTGGCAAATTTGAAATGGGTCAAAATTCTATAAAGATCCCGGAAAAAAGGAACTTGTGCATTTCAGGTAAAATAACAACCCAATGTTTATATCCCAGGACAAATTAGCTAGGAACAGCTAACTAGCTAGCTAAATGGCCTTGAATGTTCCATGTGTTTCGACCTGTCTCCCAAAATATAGTTGGTTCAGACTTCGTTTTGATCTTTCAACCTGCGTGTCCTAATTGCATCTGGTATGGAGGGACAAAATCAATATGCGCGCAATGGCGGACACACGTGCGTGCCCGGTCCAGTCAGCATGTGTCACAGTTAAAGCATCCAAGCGAGCGAAACAGCGCCCCTCTGTCTCAGTAGTGTGGCATGTCATAATATTTCTAGCCAGACAGCATCAGATATATGGGCCACATATAGAGGGCCGCTGTTTCGCTTGCTCGGATGCTTTCTCCAGTGATATAGTTTGGAGCAAGATACCTGCCAAAAGGTTGAATGTACGTATCGTTAGGATCGTAAGAAAATCCATACGTAAATGGTTTGGATCGTAAGAAAAGCCATGCGTGAAACATGAAACATAAACGTGAAATTTAATCTGTGAACATACAAACACCATGCGATGATTACAGACTAACATTTTAGGCTTGAACAAATCTTGTGTTGCAATTCTGACATACAATAATACCTTTCAGAGTTTTGGCAGTTTCATCTCACCAACAAAATAAATGTACAGTCGTGGTCAAAAGTTTTGAGAATGACACAAGTATTGGTCTTCACAAAGTTTGCTGCTTCAGTGTTTTTAGATATTTTTGTCAAATGTTACTATGGTATACTGAAGTATAATTACAAGCATTCCATAAGTGTCAAAGGCTTTTATTGACAATTACATTAAGTTTTTTTCAAGACCTCTGCAATCCGCCCTGGCATGCTGTCAATTAACTTCTGGGCCACATCCTGACTGATGGCAGCCCATTCTTGCATAATCAATGCTTGGAGTTTGTCCGAATTTGTGGGTTTTTGTTTGTCCACCCGCCTCTTGAGGATTGACCACAAGTTCTCAATGGGATTAAGGTCTGGGGAGTTTCCTGGCCATGGACCGAAAATGTCGATGTTTTCTTCCCAGAGCCTGTGTTGGATGTGTTGGTACCATATGAATAAAGAATGGTACCAACACATCCTCCGAGAGCAACTTCTCCCAACCATCCAAGAACAGTTTGGTGACAAACAATGCCTTTTCCAGCATGATGGAGCACCTTGCCATAAGGCAAAAGTGATAACTAAGTGGCTGTGTTCTAAGGCAAAATTGTGAGTGAGCCCACTCCCTTGGCTGAGAAGCAACCCTACACATGAATGGTCTCAGGATGCTTTACTGTTGGCATGACACAGGACTGATGGTGGCGCTCACCTTGTCTTCTCCGGACAAGCTTTCTTCCGGATGCCCCAAACAATCGGAAAGGGGATTCATCAGAGAAAAGGACTTTACCCCAGTCCTCAGCAGTCCAATCCCTGTACCTTTTGCACAATATCTGTCTGTCCCTGATGTTTTTCCTGGAGAGAAGTGGCTTCCTCGCTGCCCTTCTTGACACCAGGCCATCCTCCAAAAGTCTTCGCCTCACTGTGCGTGCAGATGCACTCACACCTGCCTGCTGCCATTCCTGAGCAAGCTCTGCACTGGTGGTGCCCCGATCCCACAGCTGAATCAACTTTAGGAGACGGTCCTGGCACTTGCTGGACTTTCTTGGGTGCCCTGAAGCCTTCTTCACAACAATTGAACCTCTCTCCTTGAAGTTCTTGATGATCCGATAAATGGTTGATTTAGGTGCAATCTTCCTAGCAGCAATATCCTTGCCTGTGAAGCCCTTTTTGTGCAAAGCAATGATGATGGCACGTGTTTCCTTGCAGGTAACCATGGTTAACAGAGGAAGAACAATGATTTCAAGCACCACCCTCCTTTTAAAGCTTCCAGTCTGAAATGCAGAGGAAATGTTTTTGGGGGATTAAGTTCATTTTCATGGCAAAGAGGGACTTTGCAATTAATTGCAATTCATCTGATTACTCTTCATAACATTTTGGAGTATATGCAAATTGCCATCATAAAAACTGAGGCAGCAGACTTTGTGAAAATTAATAGTTGTGTCATTCTCAAAACTTTTGACCACGACTGTACACCAAATGGCCTGTGAGGAGTGCTATGTGAACAAGCATAACACAGTATTAAAAAAAAACGGAAGTCAAGGAAACCGGAAAGAGTTATCCTGCATGTTTTCAAGTTAAAAGTCTCCATTCTCTATTACTCCTCAGTTGAGTTTACTTCACATTAGGTAGCTATTGTAATGGATTTGTTTGCCAGTGCAAGTATAGATAGCACTAGCTGTATTATGCCTACAACAGTGAAGTTTTAGTCCGCTAGGTGTATCTCTGGGTGACGTGGACATCCCCATGCATGCACCTTATCAAAATATGACTAATTCAATATTGCACCATCCCATTCTCTGGGCTCTGTCTGCAATCATAACCAGTAGTATCTACCAGGAATAATGAAACATAAAATAATAATAGATGTTTGATGAATCTAGGAATTATGTATGACCACTGGAGTCTTTACCACTCAAAATATTATTTTGGAGAATATTTTGATGTTTATTTCATCACTCAAAATCTTGCCAAAGCATATTCTGTAGGAGGGGTTAATATGAATTCAGTCAGTATGTCAACCATTCAGTAATTTGTCTAAGTTGCAATAGGAACTAAATGAAAGAGAATAGAACAGTTGAAATCCATGTGTATATTGAAAATGATCTACATTTTCCCAAGTACTTTAGCCTTTCAGTTTAATAACTCAATGTTTAATTTAGGCCTATCCAAATAAAAAATAGGCCTTCAACTTGTAGGCATTGCAATTTAGGTTATCAATTTGGGTACTGGTGTCTTGCGGAATAATTTCAGAACTCTATTTGTGTTTTAAAACTGTTTTTATTCTAGGGCTCCCCTTAAAAAAGACCCTAGCTCACAGGCCTCTAAATATAACCTCTAAATAATTTTTAAACAAAATACTTGAAGAAGCACGTGCAGTGGCTGATAAGGAAAACAGATCTGGCTATAGAATAGGCTATAGATAGTCTTGACCATTTGGGACACCTTGGCTTTTTTGCTCAGGACAGGTTATTGCCAAGACAATAAATATTTTATTTTGTCTCATTTATTGATATGGATATAGCCTCTTCGTGATGGGGTTGTGCAACGCAAATGGCTATATCAAGCCTACATATAAAGTGGAATCCACTAATACAACAGTCAAAATGCCTAATTAAGGCCTAATTTAAGGCCTACAGTCCGTGCTCCCAAATGTGATTAATTTGGTTACATGATCACAACAGTAGCCTCACGCGGCTATACAAATAAATTATGCCATTATATGGCCATTAAATAACACACAACAGCATGGCATATTTAGATAGTGGAATAGGCCTAGTCTAAATCATATTTACTTTCTATTTTGCAGCTCAGGCGGTTATTCTAGACAAGGCTCTTCTGTGTCTTTATCATTCTCACACAAGTCATTTGCTGAAGGCCCAAGCCTATACTACACCATCTACTGGTTTAATGTCGTTATTGAATGCAGTTCTAAAACAAGCTCTACATTTTTATTTTGGAATTGAAACCGGAAGCTGCAAAGCAACTCTAACGTCTGGGCTAGAGTTGCTTGATTGACTAGCTAACTTCAACTAGCTACATTCGGTTCATGTCCTTTGCAGATGCCACACCACTGACAAAAGTTTGTACGCATAAAACATATCTGTAACCGAGTAAAGGGAGATGTAAAGTAAGAATTGAATGTGTAAATGTTCATTCATAATCATAACATAGGGTTTGTACGTTTACAGATCTAATTTAACGTTTACGTTTCATGTTTGATACATGGCTTTTCTTACGATCCTAACAATACGTACGTTCAACCTTTTGGCAGCTCTCTCGCTCCATACTATAGTTTCAGCAGAGAGGAAGAGGCTAAGCGAGAGGGCTCACTCTCACCAAAGATCTGTCCAGTATAAATCCAATGCGTTTCTATGGGAATACTTTTCAGACCTAAGCTTGTCGCCTGCCTTCCCGCCTTTGTGGCAAAGACTCCCATTGTTAGGGCATAGACATGAGCATCTCTTCATTATATATAGATCTCTGGTTTCAGCCTCTTGCGAATTGGAGAGGAAAGTTGGCGTGTGCACAGTGCACTGTTAGGATGCTGGATTTCCCTAAAGTAAATGTATGTCTTGCAAAAATTATATAATTACTCCTGTCTAAATAAAATCATCCAAAATACTTCACCAGGGAGCATGACTTAGCCACAGAGGGTCATTCCAAAAATGTTTTCTTCAATAGCTGTGGATTGTTTCAAATCACAAGTGTGTTTGGGATGCATGCAATTTGGGTAGTGAACGTGGCTACATGTCTAGCTGATTGAGTTGCGGCTGTCAGTGAAAAGTGTCTAAAATATGTGTAAAGACAATGTGTCTTGAGTGTAATTTAAAATGTTGCATTAAGAAGAAGAGGAGGGGGGTGTGGCGAAGATATGGTGCATCTCCAGAATGCATGGTTATGTAGGAAAGTGCCCATTTGGCAATGTCTTATTTCTGATTGTCCTAACTCACCACGTACACCACTCATTTTTTTTCTTTGCCTCACACAAGTCAACAAAGACTGTTTTTTAAACATCCATTGCGAATGATAGTTCCTCAGTATTTGAAAAACCTTTCCAACACTCCCAGCCTCGATAATCACCAAGCATCGGTGTGAAAGAGCAAAATATCATGATCTGATGATCCCATAGATCCAGTGGAAACATCATAAAAAACTGCTTTCTGTCCCGAGCTCACTGGCACAGGAAACTTTGAGGGCCCGGAATAGGCTAGTTGATACAATGTTGCAAGTTTGTTAACTACAACTTCGGGCCGGACCTGTGATAATTTGATACAATGTTGAACTTCATTAGTAATAGCAAGTCAAGACAGATAGAAAGAGAGGCAGACAGGCGGACAAGAAAAATGAATGTGATTGAAAGAACCAGAATTTTCATCAGGATATTTTCTACTGTTTTTATTTGTCAGCTTTAGGCCTATGTATTTTACTTAGTTGATGATGGAAGTCATTGGCCTATAGGCTATCTCTGAGTTCTATGCTCTAATTTCTTTAGCCACCAATGGATCACAGTGTATCAATGTGTCCATATGGCAGAGGCTTGTGCTCTCCCCATAATATTATTTTACTTCAGATTTTTATGATTAAGCACATGACAATGATTTTGAGGAATGAAAATGTTATTATTGAAATGAAACTGTTCCAAGAAAATGTGCATATATAAATATTCCTAACTGGCACATAGATTGGTAGAACAAATTGTAAGCTTCCCCAAACTTGAAAATCATGAGCTGCCTATGGTCTTTACTATTACACCCATTTAAAAATGTGTGCAAGTGTAGGAGGTCCCGTGAAAAAACGGGCCCCCCTATGGAAATCAAATGCCCGTCCAACTGATTTGTTCTGGAGCCGGGTCTGCTTGACGTAGTCATTGCATGGTAGGCATATGGGACCAAATACTCCTACTTTTGACTCAATTTAATACACTACAAGTGAATTTGTGTGTGTATGTGTGTGTGAGAGAGTGCATTCTTGCCTGTATTTGTGTGGATCCTTGTGTGAGTGTGACTAACTCCTCTAGGCTAGTAAATAATATAGAGGTGAGTGTGTGTTCATTTTCCTGAGAAGATGAGGAATAGCCTCCCACCCTCTCCTGTGTTGTAGCCACTGATACACTAGTTTGAGGGGATAATAATGTGAGTGTTGGCTTTGAAAATGTATCAAAGGGATTGGAGAGAAGGAGAAAAGCCATTACAGTGTGGGGTTTTCATTTCTTAAATGAATTGCAAAAAAATTAATAAACAGTACGTGATTGGCAAGCATACACCGCTCATCTGGAAACCTTTATCAAATAAACAAATAGAAAAAGGAATACACACACACAAACTATAATTATGACATCATACCTCGCCCCCACTTTCACACCCCCACTACCGCCCCACACACCTACACACACACACTGTGTGGACACCGCAGCAGTGGTGAGTTCTCAGGCTGAGAGATATTAGCCATAACAGGCTAGTGTGAGTGTGACATTGCGCTCTCTTTGCAGAGGGCTATTTGCCCCTGCTGTCTCCCCCATCCTGTGTCCTTCCACCACAATTAGGCGGGCCAGTGACAGGCAGTGTTTTAATGGGCTGGGTGGACAGCGGTGTGGGGCTATGGAGTGGCCACGGGAGACAGGGGTTAGCCTAGTACTGGCAGCCGTCCATTGTGTGTCTGCTCCAATGCAGACGCTAATAAACACACTGACTGCCCAGGGGATACAGTGCTTTTGTCTTGTTCTGACCTATCTACTAGAGGAGATGATGTGAATAGAAAATCTCAGGCTGGCTGGCATTCTAGTTCTGTTCTGATCCACAGCAAGGGCAGTGTAGGCCTGTGCCAGAGTGCTCAGTAGAAATATTCCAACATTCGGTAGCGGTGTGTGGGCAAAATCATTGGGGAAGCCAAGCCAGGAAAAACATGCCATATTACAACTTGTGTTGTGATAATTGCATTACTTGCTCTATAACCTGTTAGTTCATGTTCCTTGACACCACGATATATAGGCCTAAGGCCGAGACAATAAGAAGACAAAGTGGCAGAATAAATTCAACCACACCTTTGTTTCATCACAAAACCGGAGAGCAACATCTGTCCAGTGAAGTCCACAAAATATATTGCATGTAACAAACTGTTACATGACCTACAGCATGGTCAAGCAAGTTAATGTTTCCGACATTTTCGGACTACTAAACAACTATTGATTTAGAACCACGGAGTTACCGCAAATCGCAAAGAAAACAGCTCAACTCTGATTGTCTATTATTTTAGAATTTTCTATCAAGGGAAGCCAAAAGGCTTCCCTTGCATTCAATGCTATGGGCGGCAACAATGTCATACACATTTTTGACCAGACAGCATCAGATAGCTGGGCTACACATACAGAGGGGCGCTGTTTCGCTCGCTCGGATGCTAATATGACGTCTTAAATCTGTTAGATAGGTAACTCTTGGTGCCACAGAGTCTGAATGCTAAGGATTCCAGTATGTCGAGGGAGCTTACCTGTGTTTATCTCAGAATGATTGATAGAAGGAATATACTGAGTTGTGTACAAGGTGATAACATCAGAGTGGGGAGTGCCCACTGATGGTTACCAGATGTTGTTGAAGAAACGTGTAACATGAAGTATATAAACTGAGAGATTTCCTTTGTCCAGTGTTCGAATGACAAGAGGCAACGCCTGTGCCGTTTGTTATGCGAACCCGGTACCGTATCTATTAAATACTTTGTATCAACCCTCCATTAGATTGTTTAAGTATATTCTTGCATCCTGAATTACTTGATACCAGAGAAACTCATCATAACAGATGCTTTCTCCGGTGAGATACATTCAGTCTCTTGCGAATTGAAGGAAATGTATGAAACACAGAGACGAAAGATACATTATTTTGTATCTTTTTTTATTTTTCTCTATGATACATTTTTTGGGGAAGCCTGGCTTTCCTTAGCATCCATGAATATACACCACTGCCAACATTTATGGTAGACATGAATTCAGACAATAACATCAGTGTCCATTATCTACATTGGAACTGTGGATGACCCATTAAGTTATCACTGGGTCGTTACATTTCTCTGGCATTGTGTGTGTATGTATCTGGTGTTGTTTAGTTTATGCACCATGACTGTGGTATTAGAGCAGAAGAGGAACGGCCACCTCTCTCAGGCTCAAATGGTTGTGTTTGTGTGTGTGTCTCCGTCTCTGTGTGGGCGTCTGCATGAGTGTGAGCATCTGCGTGTGTTTGATGTATTATTAATGCTTATACTGTCTTGTCTTAATGTTCTGTCAGCAGTCTCAGTAGTCTTAGTACACAGATGGCGAGCAGCACAATCCCATTTGGGTGTAATAAAACATGACTAATTGTGTGAGAATTGGATCAATGTCGTATTCCGTGATACCAGATTAGTAAGCTGCATTCTTTCTCTTTGAGCAGAGTTTTTGATATAGTCAAAGGACACTCAATAAAATTTCAGTTCTGTTTCTGTTTTTGTTTCATGCAGGAATAATGTGGTTGAAATTATCCCAGTGGCTCACTCTCTCTAGACCTCATTATATATATAAGCTGTTTCATATTGTAAGAGGGTCAGGTCAGTTTTGGTTCCACGCAGGGAAAATGGAACCCTAGTATTCTATTTCATCTGCTGGGTGAGAGCAGGGCTAACTGCCATCTCTGCTGAGTGCTCCCTGAAAGACTGAGTCAGAGCAGCCATTTACCTTCTTTGTTTCACTCAACACCAGCCCCATTACATATCCCACATATGTGCACAAACACACACACAAACACACACACACGTAAGAGAGATTACAGTAGTTGCATCCAATCCACTTCCTTACAGCCTCCAAGGTGAAAATGGTTTTTCCCTTGGTTGCTTGCGTGTAAATGTGTGTGTGTGTGTGTAAGAAAAATAGGGAGAGCAAAAGAGACAGAAAGAGGGTCAGGGACAGATAGACACAGAGGGAGCTATCATACTTGTTTTTCTTTGTAATGCTAGCTGCTGGCTTATGATGAATTACAGACTACTTTTAAAATAGCCACTGTATTCCATTCCATCTCTGTCTCTACTGCTCGGACTCTGACATGGCACTGTAAGGGAGGGGGTGGGGACAATGCAGATCCATGCTTACTGTTGGTCTCCAGTCAGGACTACAGTAAGCATCGTGGTTTAGCAGGACAGTGTCCTTATAAAATTGATTCTGCCATCCCCCTATTAGATTCATATACAGTATCTGTTAGGAAAATACTAGGAGTCTAGAACTGCTTAACATTAACATTACAACTTAAAGGTTGCTCATAAAAAAAAAATGATTTTAGTTTTGGGGGTGTGATTCGATGTGTCAGTTACTGATGTTTGTCCTCCATGAGACACCATTGGAACAAAGTCAGCATCACTTCCTGAAAATAGTCAGAATGAATCCAATATAACTCAAGAAAGCTGAAATTAATTTGGACGTTTTTGCAGAGGAGGTTTTAGTTGCACAATTTTACATCTAGCTAAGGTGTTTGCTGCTGATGTGCTGTGTGCTGTGTGTTCTGTGGTCAAATCAAATCAAATCAAATTTTATTGGTCACATGCGCCGAATACAACAGGTGCAGACATTGCAGTGAAATGCTTACTTACAGCCCTTAACCAACAGTGCATTTATTTTAAACAAAAAAAGTAAGAATAAAACAACAACAACAAAAAAGTGTTGAGAAAAAAAGAGCAGAAGTAAAATAAAGTGACAGTAGGGAGGCTATATATACAGTAAAATAAAGTGACAGTAGGGAGGCTATATATACAGGGGGGTACCGTTGCAGAGTCAATGTGCGGGGGCACCGGCTAGTTGAGGTAGTTGAGGTAATATGTACATGTGGGTAGAGTTAAAGTGACTATGCATAAATACTTAACAGAGTAGCAGCAGCGTAAAAAGGATGGGGTGGGGGGGCAGTGCAAATTGTCCGGGTAGCCATGATTAGCTGTTCAGGAGTCTTATGGCTTGGGGGTAGAAGCTGTTGAGAAGTCTTTTGGACCTAGACTTGGCACTCCGGTACCGCTTGCCGTGCGGTAGCAGAGAGAACAGTCTATGACTAGGGTGGCTGGAGTCTTTGACAATTTTGAGGGCCTTCCTCTGACACCGCCTGGTATAGAGGTCCTGGATGGCAGGGAGCTTTGCCCCAGTGATGTACTGGGCCGTACGCACTACCCTCTGTAGTGCCTTGCGGTCAGAGGCCAAGCAGTTGCCATACCAGGCGGTGATGCAACCAGTCAGGATGCTCTCGATGGTGCAGCTGTATAATTTTTTGAGGATCTGAGGACCCATGCCAAATCTTTTTAGTCTCCTGAGGGGGAATAGGCTTTGTCGTGCCCTCTTCACGACTGTCTTGGTGTGTTTGGACCATGATAGTTCGTTGGTGATGTGGACACCAAGGAACTTGAAGCTCTCAACCTGTTCCACTACAGCCCCGTCGATGAGAATGGGGGCGTGCTCAGTCCTCTTTTTTTTCCCTGTAGTCCACAATCATCTCCTTTGTCTTGGTCACGTTGAGGGAGAGGTTGTTGTCCTGGCACCACACGGCCAGATCTCTGACCTCCTCCTATAGGCTGTCTCATCGTTGTCGGTGATCAGGCCTACCACTGTTGTGTCGTCGGCAAACTTAATGATGGTGTTGGAGTCGTGCCTGGCCATGCAGTCATGGGTGAACAGAGAGTACAGGAGGGGACTGAGCACGCACCCCTGAGGGGCCCCCCGTGTTGAGGATCAGTGTGGCAGATGTGTTGTTACCTACCCTTACCACCTGGGGGCGGCCCGTCAGGAAGTCCAGGATCCAGTTGCAGAGGGAGGTGTTTAGTCCCAGGATCCTTAGCTTAGTGATGAGCTTAGAGGGCACTATGGTGTTGAATGCTGAGCTGTAGTCAATGAATAGCATTCTCACGTAGGTGTTCCTCTTGTCCAGGTGGGAAAGGGCAGTGTGGAGTGCGATAGAGATTGCATCATCTGTGGATCTGTTGGGGCGGTATGCAAATTGGAGTGGGTCTAGGGTTTCTGGGATTATGCTGTTGATGTGAGCCATGACCAGTCTTTCATAGCACTTCATGGCTACAGACGTCAGTGCTACGGGTCGGTAGTCATTTAGGCAGGTTATCTTAGAGTTCTTGGGCACGGGGACTATGGTGGTCTGCTTGAAACATGTTGGTATTACAGACTCAGTCAGGGACATGTTGAAAATGTCAGTGAAGACACTTGCCAGTTGGTCAGCACATGCTCGGAGTACACGTCCTGGTAATCCGTCTGGCCCTGCGGCCTTGTGAATGTTGACCTGCTTAAAAGTCTTACTCACATCGGCTACGGAGAGCGTGATCACATAGTCGTCCGGAACAGCTGGTGCTCTCATGCATGCTTCAGTGTTGCTTGCCTCGAAGCGAGCATAGAAGTGGTTTAGCTCGTCTGGTAGGCTTGTGTCACTGGGCAGCTCGCGGCTGTGCTTCCCTTTGTAGTCTGTAATAGTTTTCAAGCCCTGCCACATCCGACGAGCGTCAGAGCCAGTGTAGTATGATTCAATCTTAGACCTGTATTGACTCTTTGCCTGTTTGATGGTTCGTCGGAGGTCATAGCGGGATTTCTTATAAGCGTCCGGGTTAGAGTCCCGTTCCTTGAAAGCGGCAGCTCTACCCTTTAGCTCAGTGCGGATGTTTCCTGTAATCCATGGCTTCTGGTTGGGGTATGTACGTACGGTCACTGTGGGGACGACATCATCGATGCACTTATTGATGAAGCCAGTGACTGATGTGGTGTACTCCTCAATGCTGTCTGAAGAATCCCGAACATGTTCCAGTCTGTGCTAGCAAAACAGTCCTGTAGCTTAGCATCTGCGTCATCTGACCACTTTTTTATTAACCGAATCACTGGTGCTTCCTGCTTCAGTTTTTGCTTATAAGCAGGAATCAGGAGGATAGAGTTATGGTCAGATTTGCCAAATGGAGGGCGAGGGAGAGCTTTGTATGCGTCTCTGTGTGTGGAGTAAAGGTGGTCTAGAGTTTTTTTCCCTCTGGTTGCACATTTAACATGCTGGTAGAAATTAGGTAGAACGGATTTAAGTTTCCCTGCATTAAAGTCCCCGGCTACTAGGAGCGCTGCATCTGGATGAGCGTTTTCCTGTTGATTAATGGCCTTGTACAACTCATTCAGTGCAATCTTAATGCCAGCATTGGTTTGTGGTGGTAAATAGACAGCTATGAAAAATATAGATGAAAACTCTCTTGGTAAATAGTGTGGTCTACAGCTTATCATAAGATACTCTACCTCAGGCGAGCAAAACCTCGAGACTTCCTTGGTATTTGATTTTGTGCACCAGCTGTTGTTTACAAATATACAGAGACCGCCACCCCTTGTCTTACCAGAGTCTGCAGTTCTGTCCTGTCGATGTAGCGTATAGCCTGCTAGCTGAATGTTATCATTGTTGTCGTTCAGCCACGACTCCGTGAAACATAAGATATTACAGTTTTTAATGTCCCGTTGGTAGGATAACCGTAATCTTAAATCGTCAATTTTATTCTCAAAAGATTGAACGTTGGCTAATAGGATTGATGGGAGAGGCAGTTTACTCGCCGCCGTCGGATCCTTACGAGGCACCTGGATCTGCGTCCGCGATATCTCCGTCTCTTCCTCACGCGAATGACGGGGATCTGGGCCTTGTCGGGTGTCTGTATGATATCCTTCGCGAACGCCTCGTTGAAGAAAAAATATTCGTCCAATGCGAGGTGAGTAATCGCTGTCCTGATATCCAGAAGCTCTCTTTGGTTATAAGAGACGATGGCAGAAACATTATGTACAAAATAAATTACAAATAACGCGGAAAAACACACATAATAGTACAATTGGTTAGAGGGCTGTAAAACGGCAGCCATCTTCTTCCGGCGCTGTTCTCGAGGTAGGAGTAGATCGACCGCAGCTTTGTATCCCGTGGTAGTGGACAAGTGGGCATTGCTGAAATCAAAACCCAACCCTCAAGTAAGTCCTGACGAACACGGTTTTGGAAGATACTGACTTTATAACCTACTTGCACTGAAATAAATGTTTCTGACTAATATCGATGTCACGAGAGAAGTCAGTTCTCGAGTTCAGTTATAATTTAAGCTGGAATTCGAGGACAAATCTGTTCTATTGACACATACACACATTAATCTCTACACATAAACACAAGTAAACACAAGTACACACACACCCAAACACCATCCTCCATTACTGTGGAAGTTAATGAACCTTGTAATAGCGTTCCAGAGACAAGGATCATGGGATTTGCCTGTTCAAGTGTACCTAAAAGCAAGATAAGCCATTGCCTTTACCCAGCAACACAGCTGGGCCTGAACTTTAATGCCACACTGGAGAACATGTACTGAACCACCAATATCTCTCACAGTTAAAGGTTTTAGGATGACTACATTTAACAGCAAGTGTCTGGGACAATATAACAATCACAGTCACCATGACAACCTGGTCAACCACAACCTGAAAAATTACTCACCTATACATATTAGGTCAGTTTCCTGGACAAATATTAAAGCTACTGGACAAAAGCATGTTCATAGAAGAATCTCCATTAAAAGTACATTATAGTGCAGGACAGGCTTAATCTGTGTCCAGGAAATGGACTCCTACAGTTGTACATAAAGCTATGCTGTTATGTTTTTTTTCTGTTACTTCCTTTCTTTATTTCTGCTACTTGATATGCTGCTGCAGTATACATACTGTAACTGTTTATATAAATGTATAAACTCAAATCAAACACGCTGCTATCACCTGTACCATCGCACAGTAAATGACCTGGGGTCAGTCAGTAAGTACACGTTTCCATCTCCCTACTAACAGAGCAGGGAGGACAGCAGGCATACGATCCACTGTATCACCATGTGCTCAGACAGACACTTCACTCACTGCAGATGAGGCTATAATTACTGCAAAGGCAAGCTGAATGCACACCCAGGGAATATGAAACCTATTTCTCCTGCAATATAGATAGCACTTCTCTCTCCTCTCTGTGGTGTAGACCCAATGCAATCTCAGCTCACTGCAATAAGAGTGATTTAGAGGTTGCCGGGTTGTTGCCGGGTTCCTGATGCTAACAGAGATGAGAGAGAGGGGGTGGGTGGATGAGAGATGAGAGAGAGACTTTGACTTTTTGTCTTACTTTAATGAGACATCCTCATTACACAAAAAACACAAATACACACACCAATAAAAATGCAAAGAGAGGGGGATGAGAGAGAGAGAGAAAGAGAGGAACATAGAACGTTAGAAGACTGGTCTGCTGGTGCTGTATCAGTGCTTCATTGGATGGTTAAGCTTGGCCCTGCTGCACTGTGCCCTGTGGTGGCTGGCTGTATCATGGCGGTCAGTGTGGTCAGCCCAGAGTCTATAGAGAGGCTGACCTCTGTGGTGGGGTTGGACAGTAATCACCAAAGAGCTGTGGTCTGTTTGACCTCTGTGGATTGAGACCCTCCTTTCTCTTCGACCCAAACCTCCAGCTGCCAGTCCAACAGACCATAAAATGTATTTCTGCTGTTTGAGACTGTTTATGGGATAGGCCTACCACAGTCAATACCAGTGGAGGACAGCTCCAGTCCTGCTGGTTTTGGTGTCTCCTTAATAATTAATTGATCAATTAATGTAATTGATTGAAAAGATAGTCCACACCCGGATGTTCAGGTATGTCAGTCTTTGACTAAGAGACAAACAGTCTATACAGTGGGGAAAAAAAGTATTTAGTCAGCCACCAATTGTGCAAGTTCTCCCACTTAAAAAGATGAGAGAGGCCTGTAATTTTCATCATAGGTACACGTCAACTATGACAGAGAAATTGAGAATATTTTTTCCAGAAAATCACATTGTAGGATTTTTAATGAATTTATTTGCAAATTATGGTGGAAAATAAGTATTTGGTCACCTACAAACAAGCAAGATTTCTGGCTCTCACAGACCTGTAACTTCTTCTTTAAGAGGCTCCTCTATCCTCCACTCGTTACCTGTATTAATGGCACCTGTTTGAACTTGTTATCAGTATAAAAGACACCTGTCCACAACCTCAAACAGTCACACTCCAAACTCCACTATGGCCAAGACCAAAGAGCTGTCAAAGGACACCAGAAACAAAATTGTAGACCTGCACCAGGCTGGGAAGACTGAATCTGCAATAGGTAAGCAGCTTGGTTTGAAGAAATCAACTGTGGGAGCAATTATTAGGAAATGGAAGACATACAAGACCACTGATAATCTCCCTCGATCTGGGGCTCCACGCAAGATCTCACCCCGTGGGGTCAAAATGATCACAAGAACGGTGAGCAAAAATCCCAGAACCACACGGGGGGACCTAGTGAATGACCTGCAGAGAGCTGGGACCAAAGTAACAAAGCCTACCATCAGTAACACACTACGCCGCCAGGGACTCAAATCCTGCAGTTCCAGACGTGTCCCCCTGCTTAAGCCAGTACATGTCCAGGCCCGTCTGAAGTTTGCTAGAGTGCATTTGGATGATCCAGAAGAGGATTGGGAGAATGTCATATGGTCAGATGAAACCCAAATATAACTTTTTGGTAAAAACTCAACTCGTCGTGTTTGGAGGACAAAGAATGCTGAGTTGCATCCAAAGAACACCATACCTACTGTGAAGCATGGGGGTGGAAACATCATGCTTTGGGGATGTTTTTCTGCAAAGGGACCAGGACGACTGATCCGTGTAAAGGAAAGAATGAATGGGGCCATGTATCGTGAGATTTTGAGTGAAAACCTCCTTCCATCAGCAAGGGCATTGAAGATGAAACGTGGCTGGGTCTTTCAGCATGACAATGATCCCAAACACACCGCCCGGGCAACGAAGGAGTGGCTTCGTAAGAAGCATTTCAAGGTCCTGGAGTGGCCTAGCCAGTCTCCAGATCTCAACCCCATAGAACATCTTTGGAGGGAGTTGAAAGTCCGTGTTGCCCAGCGACAGCCCCCAAACATCACTGCTCTAGAGGAGATCTGCATGGAGGAATGGGCCAAAATACCAGCAACAGTGTGTGAAAACCTTGTGAAGACTTACAGAAAACATTTGACCTGTGTCATTGCCAACAAAGGGTATATAACAAAGTATTGAGAAACTTTTGTTATTGACCAAATACTTATTTTCCACCATAATTTGCAAATAAATTCATTAAAAATCCTACAATGTGATTTTCTGGAATTTCTTTTCTCATTTTGTCTGTCATAGTTGACGTGTACCTATGATGAAAATTACAGGCCTCTCTCATCTTTTTAAGTGGGAGAACATGCACAATTGGTGGCTGACTAAATACTTTTTTCCCCCACTGTACTTTGATATAGGATAAGTGATATTGCTTTAGATCTAGAGCGTGATGATGGCCTCTGTAAGACATATTATGTAATGCAAAGGTCTGGAGAGAGCAGGTGTGACCAGCTTGATCAAATCCATTAGTCTATGACAAACTACGATGGATGGAAGAACCAGGAGATCTATTTTGGTCTGGTGATGTCACACACTGGGGCTGTGTGTGCGCGCTCGTGCGTGCACGTGTGTATGATTTAAGAGGGACATGCAAGTGTGGAAATGTAATCAGAAAAGTTGAAATGTTGGAGTTCATTTTTCCCTTCTTAGCCATGCTTTCAGAGTGCTACAGCAAATTGTATTAAAAATGTAGGAAATTGAGCGCCACAGGGATTCATTTCCCTCTCACAGGTCCTTCTTAAATCTATTTTTGCACAGAGCCCTATTATCCCAAAGTAAAACCTTTCCATTTGCGTCAACCTCTTGCGCACACACACACACGCACACACAAACAAACACACAGCTTTATCAGAAATGCATGACACTTACAATTAGCTCCACTGGGGAAGCTCGAGAGAGTTAAAACCAGACAACACTCACTACCCGAGAGCACCTCCTAGCATCACACTAAATTAGCAGGGAGAGAAGCAGCAAGCAACATGTCGACTGGCTACTCAATAGAGGCCAATTAAAATGGCAGAGAAACAACAGTGATGGCCAAATTGCGATATTGTTACAACAAGAGCAGTTTGCAGTGAGCCTAAAGAAATAGCATTATCTGAGCTGTCACACTCCTGAGAAAATAATCCATCCTTCATTACCATCACAAATAGATTCTACTAGCTTTGTTTTTCTACTAGCAATGGTTTGTTTTCACCCCCATCTTCAGCTTTTTTCAGAGATAGGACTAGGTAGGAGAGCCATTGGAAATCATAGCAGACAGTGTACCCTTTTAGTGTATACTGTACAACATATACCCAACGTCTCGAGGAGCATACAGTCTTTTGTGTACAGTTCACAGGGTTGGGGAGTAACTGATTACATGTAGTCTGATTACAAAAAATTAACTGTAATCAGTTACGTTACCAGCAAAAATATTGTAATCGGTTTATAGACACTTCTGAAAAACTAGATGATTACTCTAACTTTTAAATTCAGAAAGGATATTTGCAAAAGAATACATTATGACACCTTTCTGTTTTCTCAATGACATTCAATTCAGCATTTAAAAATTGTGCAAGTTTGTTCCAACTGAGGGGGTCTGACCAGTAGTCAGAGACCACTATGATGACACACCAAATGCATTTGATGGATCCTTTTGTGTTATTTTTCCAAGGTGAAAGTAATCCAAAAGTAACTGAGTTAGGGTAATTTTAAAGTTACATTACTGATTACAATTTTGGACAACTAGTAACTGTAACGGATTACATTTAGAAAGTAACCTACCCAACCATGACGGTTCATACAAAACCATCAGTTATGTAGGAGGAGAGTACAGCTGTGGTTATGGCCTCGCTAGAGTTGGATCTCTGATGGCAGACGTTGCCGGCTGTTCTGTTTCTGTTCCACTATTCATGTCTGCTGCTGACAGCTTCTCTAATAGGAGCACTGCCATGCTGGAGGCTACAGAGGGCTGCTAATAGCAAAGTATAGCAAAGTGAACCAGCCCCTCAATATCTCCCGCCTCTTCCCCCTTTTACCGCCCCATTCTGTGGGTGAACTCTCTGGGTACCACCTGGCATGCCTGGCACACCATCATGCCCTCCACAGCCAGATTTCCCTCTCCCCAAGCTGGTAATTGCATGATGTGATGTGACTGCAATGAGCTCACTGCCTCCAAACTAACTGGAACGTCTTCTGAAGTAGAGGAAGCATCTCACAACTCACAAAACCAGCTGGGTTCCGTTTCTTGCCCCGCAACTAAAAAATACTCTATGAATTCATCATCTTCCCAGTGAACCTTGATTTCAGCACATCTCTAGGTAAATCTGGCTGCAAAATGCAAAACTAATATACTGTATCATTATTGGAACGTGGACAGCCTCCTTCAAATGTCGTAAGGCATACTGTATGCATAAGACAGTGGTGGTTCTATCGTTATCTTGGCATGAATGCAAGGTTCTAAGCGCTATGTGATCGCATTCTGTCAGAGAGAAATAAGAAGCGGGGTGAAGAGACAGGAGACCGGATAGGGAAACAGGTTGTCTGTGACTCTGTCTGGGTCTTTGTTCTCCTGGGGGATAGAAGCTGTGGTGAAATGATACATCAGTGGTGGAACCTGAGTCCCCATGCATAATCAGATAGGACTGAATACTTTATCCTAGCTTCCTCTGGCTCCGGCTCCATCCAGGTCAGAGCTGCAGTTTAGAGGGATCCCATTCTGCAGACGAGGACAAAGCGTCTATTGAGGGTATTATATTCTACTGACTGACAGCCCTCCGCCTGCAGACCCGCAGCTTAATTTCCTACTTCCTGGGACACAGAGGTGATGTGATTTGCAGGTTTATAAGACTCAACGCACCCGCGGGGAGCCTGTGCTGTACAAAACAATAAAAGACTGATACGGTTTTGAATGAAACACATCAAATAATAATAATAATAATATAATATGCCATTTAGCAGACGCTTTTATCCAAAGCGACTTACAGTCATGTGTGCATATATTTTTATGTATGGATGGTCCCGGTGATCGAACCCACTACCCTGGCGTTACGAGCGCCATGCTCTACCAATTGAGCTACAGAGGACCGCAATTACACTTTTTAATAGGATGACATATGGCTCGATAGAGGTCTTTTGCTACTGTCGTTTACGGCCATCTAAAACGGAATGACCGGAATAAAGTGAAGATTTTTGTAGATTAAACAGCCCAAATGTTCAGACAACCACTGAGGACATTAGATTTAATCTTGGTTGTGGTTTGTACTCTGCTGTTTTATCTTCCATAGAGACAGTTTGTTTACATAAATGTATCTAGCCCACAGGGACGAATAATATTAATTATCTTCTGTGGAATGACTGAGCACTAATTTCAAACACTCACAGCCATGCTAGGCTAGGGAAGTAATGCCAGGGGGCCGTGCTAGGCTAGGGAAGTAGTGTCAGGTAGCCATGCTAGGCTAGGGAAGAAGTGCCTGGTAGCCATGCTAGGCTAGGGAAGTCATGCCAGGTGAAGACTTAATGACCCCGAAGAAGACACAGTCGTCCACTAGAATACCGCCCACTATGATATTCCCAGTCTGAGCACCCTAATGATTATGAACTCTTCTGAATGCAACAGTACAGAACACAGCAATCAATGAACACAACCCTGAAGGATCAAACACCATATGCAGCAGCATACAGAGAAACAAGGATCTGGGAAGCAGCCGTTCACTATTCTTGTTCTCTTAGTTGAACTACAGTGCTGTAAAGAATGTCTCACAATGTGCTTTCAGGGGGCTCCAAGAAAAAACTCCATTATATTTGTAGAAGATTATTATACTATTTCCCCTCTCCAGAACAGCACAGGGATTCAGTCATTCACTATTATAATTGGAACTTGGCTGTACATCCATCAAAATATCGTTGTCACAGATTCTGCCAATGGTGTATTGTTGAAGTTAAGGAAAATTGTGTTTTTTTCTTGATAAAAAATGCAATAGTGTAACAGCCCTTTCAGTCTGTTTCAGTGAGAGTTTTTGTTTCAAAATGGAATTAAAAAACTTCTGTAATCTCACAAACGCAATATTGGTGACACTTCCTATGAATACCCTCTTCGTAAGGGTTTTTATTATGCATAATAAAATCTGTTTGTGATTATTATGTATCATGCATTGGATCCAAAGCAGGGGTGTCAAACTTATTCCAAGTAGGGCCTAGTGTCTGCAGGTTTTTAGTTTTGCCTTTCAATTAAGCCCTAGACCTTAACTCATCAAGTACAAGGGAGGATCGAAAACCCGCTGACACTCAGCCCACCGTGGAATACGTTTGTCACCTGTGATCTAAAGTGTTATAAATGTGCCTATAATGCAGAGGGTACACATGGTGTTGCCCTCACAGTGCTTTGCATCATAATGTTATATAACCTTTCTGTGAGTAGCACTTGAAGTTGCTCCACCACGGGACCATTTCTCTCAGAGAAGCAGTACAGATACATCAACACTATGGATGGAGCTTCAGCGCTTACACAGTGGAGAGGAAGTCTTCCTACAATACACTTACTGCATACAGATCCAAAATAAATTAAATATCTCATTTGGATACTTTTCCTTCAATAGGATGTCCTAAAATAAGACATGATTCTCTTTGGGACTTCTCTATATAAAGCCACATAAGGAAACCCAGCGGGATCCTGAACCGGGAAGAGCACAATTGTGTATTAGTGAGGCGGCAGTGTCTACATAACCCAAAGAGACACTCACCAGTCTGCTCATTCTCAACACTTTGGTTCCTTCCTTTGTTTCCCCTTGTTACCAGAACACAAAAGGCCAATGCTCTGCACAGTTAGCGTAACCCTCTTTATCTTTTCCTCCTCCATGGAGTACAGTTTCCCCAAGGTGCCGCTTTAACAAATCCCCATTCATTAAATAAGCACCCGGCGAAGGGGATGGGATTATATCTAGCATGAACGTTTGAGATGGAAAATGGCCATGGAACAGAAAAGAGGACTGGAGGGAAAGATGGAGAGGAGAAACGAGGGAATGGTAGAGGTTTTGTGGTGAAGTCGTGTTAATGGTGGTGATGAGTGTAGGGATTCTTGCTGAGGTTAGCTAAGGGCCTTGGGGGCCAAAATGGGCCATTGATTGTGGCGTGCCTCAACACCAAGGGCCAAGGAGGCTCTCTAAACATTATTACGAAAGGAGACATAACAATTAGCAGAGGAGTAATAAAATACACTCTGCTCCAAATTAGTGGATTCTGATATTTCAGACACACCCATTACTGACAGGTGTATAAAATCGTGCGTACCGCGTAAAAAAAATTGTCTTTCCTCGGTTGCAACACTCACTATCGAGTTCCAAACTGCCTCTGGAAGCAACGTCAGCACAATAACTGTTCGTCGGGAGCTTCATGAAATGGGTTTCCATGGCCGAGCGTCGGCTGGAGTGGTGTAAAGCTTGCCGCCATTGGACTCTGGAGCAGTGGAAACGTGTTCTCTGGAATGATGAATGAAGTTTCACCATCTGGCAGTCCGACGGATGCATCTGGCAGTCCGACGGATGAATCTGGGTTTGGCGGATGCCAGGAGAACGCTACCTGCCCGAATGCATAGTGCCAACTATAAAGTTTGGTGGAGGAGGAATAATGGTCTGGGGCTGTTTTTCATGGTTCGGGCTAGGCCCCTTAGTTCTAGTGGAGGGAAATCTTAACGCTACAGCATACAATTACATTCTAGACGGTTCTGTGCTTCCATCTTTGTGGCAGTTTGGGGAAGGCCCTTTCCTGTTTCAGCATTACAATGCCCCTGTGCACAAAGCGAGTTCCATACAGAAATGGTTTGTCGAGATCAGTGTGGAAGGACTTGACTGGCCTGCACAGAGCCCTGACCTCAACCCCATCGAACACCTTAGGGATAAATTGGAACGCCAACTGCGAGCCAGGCCTAATCGCCCAACATCAGCGCCCGACCTCACTAATGGTCTTGTGGCTGAATGGAAGCAAGTCCCCGCAGCAATGTTCCAACATCTAGTGGATAGCCTTCTCAGAAGAGTGGAGGCTGTTATAGCAGCAAAGTGGGGACCAACTCCATATTAATGCCCATGACTTTGGAATGAGCAGGTGTCCACATACTTTTGGTCATGCAGTGTACATAAACTGGAAGGAACTGGAAGAGGCACCCTGACAGAAACAGGACAGAGAAAATCAATACTCTAGGTCTATGGGTACAGCACAGCCTCTCACAGAGTCAGACAGACACCACAGTCTCAAGGCCTCGTACAAAGGCTGGAGACAAAATCCGCAGACAGGGGCCATACAGTATGGCAAGCTGTTTTCTCCAACCCAAATGTAACACTCCAATCCAGGGCTTCTTGGTTATTAATGTGCGGTGGGTCTGATCCATCTAAGAGCCTTGGCAAAGCTTTAGCCAAGGAGGCCATAATTCACAGACATCCTATTTCCTGTTTGCCACCTCTCAGACAGAGTCTAAGATTGGAGATGGTAATTTAAGGGTCCGACAGACAGGCTGCACACTGTAAGCCTCCTTCTCCTTCTGCTCTATCACTCTCTGCACACGAATGCCAAATTGGGAGTCTCTGTGTAAATTTCGTGCAGGGTTACCTTGTGAAGTATGAAGCAGATCGTAAACAAGGAGGAGGATATATGGCGGAAGACTTTTACAAGTCATTTGCAGTATACTTGAATATGAAATAATATAGTTTCACCTCCATTTCCAGATACTCTGTCATAATGTCACTGAGTAAATTTGCTTTAGATCATACATTATGCAAATGAGGAAGAGTAATTAACCCCTTAGAGTCTATTGATGCACTGGTGAGTACCTGTCACGCCCTGGCCTTGAGAGGCCTGTTGTCTTTAGTTGGTTTGGTCAGGGCGTGAGAATCTATGCTGGAAATTTTATGTTTGTGATCTAGGTAGTGTATTTCTATGTTGGGCCGGGTGTGATTCCCAATCAGAGACAGCTGTCGCTTGTTGTCTCTGATTGGGGATCATACTTAAGTAGCCTGTTTGCCTACCTTAATTGTGGGATCTTGTTCCGTGTTAGGCTTGTATGTGTTTAGCCTGAGGACTTCACGTTACGTTGTTTCTTGTTTCTTGTTTTGTTTAATGTTTATTTGATTTAATAAACATGTTCGCATACCACGCTGCACCTTGGTCTGACCCATCTCTCAACGATCGTGACAGTATCAGTCAAAAGTTTGGACACACCTACTCATTCAAGGGTTTTTCTTTATTTTTACTATTTTCTACATTGTAGAATAATAGTGAAGAAATCAAAACGATGAAATAACATGTGGAATCATGTAGTAATATATTTCAAATAGCCACCCTTTGCCTTGATGACAGCTTTTCACACTCTTGGCATTCTCTCAACCAGCTTCACCTGGAATGCTTTTCCAACAGTCTTGAAGGAGTTCCCACATATGCTGAGCACTTGTTGGCTGCTTTTCTTTCACTCTGCCGTTCGACTCATCCCAAATCATCTCAATTTGGTTGAAGTCGGGGGATTGTGGAGGCCAAGTCATCTGATGCAGCACTCCATTCCTTCTTGGTAAAATAGCCCTTACACAGCCTGGAGGTGTGTTGGATCATTGTCCTGTTAAAAAACAAATGATAGTCCCACTAAGCCCAAACCAGATGGGATGGCGTATCGCTGCAGAATGCTGTGGTAGCCATGTTGGTTAAGTGTGCCTTGAATTCTAAATAAATCACAGACAGTGTTACCAGCAAAGCACCTCCACACCATAACACCTCCTCTTCCATGCTTTACAGTGGAAAATACACCGTCCAAAAATCTCCAATTTGGACTCCAGACCAAAGGACACATTTCCACCGGTCTAATGTCCATTGCTCGTGTTTCTTGGCCCAAGCAGGTCTCTTCTTCTTATTGGTGTCCTTTAGTATTGGGTTCTTTGCAGCAATTCGACCATGAAGGCCTGATTCATACAGTCCCCTCTTAACAGTTGATGTTGAGATGTGTCTGTGACTTGAACTCTGTGAAGCATTTATTTGGGCTGCAATTTCTGAGGCTGTTAACTCTAATGAACTTGTCCTATGCAGCAGAGGTAACTCTGGGTCTTCCATTCCTGTGGCGGTCCTCATGAGAGCCAGTTTCATCATAGCGCTTGATGGTTTTTGCGACTGCACTTGAAGAAATGTTCAAAGTTCTTGAAATGTTCCGTATTGACTTACCTTCATGTCTTAAAGTAATGATGGACTGTCGTTTCTCTTTGCTTATTTGAGCTGTTCTTGCCATAATATGGACTTGGTCTTTTACCAAATAGGGCTATCTTCTGTATACCACCCCTACCTTGTGACAACACAACTGATTGGCTCAAACGCATCAAGAAGGAAAGAAACTCCACAAATTAACTTTTTACAAGGCACACCTGTTAATTGAAATGCATTCCAAGTGACTACCTCATGAAGCTGGTTGAGAGAATGCCAAGAGTGTGCAAAGCTGTCATTAAGGCAGCTTGAAAAATCTCAAATATAAAATATATTTTGATTTGTTTAACACTTTTTTGGTTACTACATGATTCCATATGTGTTATTTCATGGTTTTGATGTCTTCACTATTATTCTACAATGTAAAAAATTGTCAAAATAAAGAAAAACCCTTGAATGAGTAGGTGTGTCCAAACTTTTGACTGGTACTGTAAGTAACATCCCCATCAAAATCTGTCTGTTTAAGGATATTTCTGGTGGAAGGTGGCCGAGCTACATTGATGTTTGTCAAACCATGAGACATCCCAAAAATCAGTCTTCTCACGAAAACGTCTGTCGAATGGTATAGGACAGACACTTCAAAACCTTATTCCTTATGATTTATTTTTTGACTGTCTTTTTTGCCATTTATTAATGTGTTATTCAATGCGTTTCTATGGGATTTGGTGCTAAAGGCCAAATTCAATATTTTATCAAATATCGATATAGTTTTTTATACCTAAAAAGGGTCCTAAAATTCTAAATGAAATAGCTAAATGATCCATGGTATGATCTTCTTAAAGCAATTCCCCCAACATCGTTAGACTCTAGAGAATTAAAGGGAAATTCCAATTAAATGTATGCATGTTTACATTAGGCCTAAATACTCTAGTGTATTAACCTGTCCTGATTTCAATGTGTGTGTGTGTGTGTTTGTGTGTGTGTGTTTATGTGTGTGTGTTTGCGTGTGTGTGTATATGCGTACGCGTATGTGTCCATGTGTGTGTCTGGGGCTCCTGGACTACACATGTGTGATTATGCATATTTATCCCATCGGGAGCCTGGTGTATGTGGGTCCATCTGTATCTGTATGTGTTTAGCTGGAGGGCATGTGAGGCAGAGAGATGGGGGAGTGGTAGTGAAGTGGAGTATTGGTTGAAATAGAGCCTAGCTGGTCTTAAAACCATGTTATAAATGGATAGTTAGTGTTAGTATTTTAGTAGGATCCCCAATAGCTGTTGTTGAAGCACGCAAAACATAAAACATGACATAATACAGAACATCAATAGACAAGAACAGCTCAGGGACTGAACAACACAAATTTAAAATGAGAACAATAGAACCAAAAAAGGTCCTCCGGACAGTTACACATACATACATACATACATTAGTACATATACATATGCCTATGAGTTAATTAGGTCAGAGGCTGTGAGATGTTTTATTAATTTTTTTTAAAGCACATTTTGCAGTTTGCTTGAGTCATTTGAGATAGAAGGGAGTTCCATGTGATCATGTCTCTATATAATACTGTGCCTTGCCTTGAATTTGTTCTGGATTTGAGGACTGTGAAGAGACCCCTGGTGGCATGTCTGGTGGGGTAAGTATGTCTGTCAGAGCCATATGCAAGTTGATTATACAGACAATTTGGAATTTTCAACACATTAATTTTTCCAAAAAAAAAACAAGAATTGATGCAGTCAATCTCTCCTCTACTTTGAGCCAAGAGAGACTGACATGCATACTGTTGACATTAGCCCTCTGTGTACATTGAAGGGCAAGACGTGCTGCTCTGTTCTGGGCCAGCTGCAGCTTTTCTATGTCCTTCTTTGCAGCAGCACTTGACCATATCACCGGGCAATAGTCAAGATTAGATCAAACTAGAGCCAGCAGGACTTGTTTGGTCGACGGTGGTGTTAAAAATGCTGAGCATCTCTTTAGTCTTAATCACAGACAGACCTCTCACTATCTTTACAACAATTGAATCAATATGCCTTGACCATGACAATTTACAGTCTAAGGTGACACCAAGAAGTTTAGTCTCGTCAACTTGCTCAACAGCCACATCATTCATTACCAGATTCAGCTGAGGTCTAGATCTTAGGGAATGATTTGTACCAAATACAATACTTTTAGTTTGAGATAATATCTCAAATTATATTATATTATGTTCAGGACTAGTTTATTACTAGCCATCCATTCTAAAACTGACTGCAACTCTTTGTTTAGGGTTGCAGTGATTTCACTAGCTGTGGTTGCTGACATGTATAAGGTTGAATCATCAGCGTACATAGGCACACATGCTTTAAGGCTATAGGTAGATCATTAGTAAAAATAGAAAACAGTAAAGGGCCAAGACAGCTGCCTTACGGAATACCACACTTTACATGTTTTACATTAAATAATAATAATAATAATAATAATATGCCATTTAGCAGACGCTTTTATCCAAAGCGACTTACAGTCATTAGAGAAGCATCCATTAAAGACAACCCTCTGCTAAAGGGGAGGGGGCTAAGACCAGCACATTACAACACTACTCTATACTGATATCATGATGAGATAGATAGAGAGAGAGAAGGAGAAAAAGAGAGCGAGCAAGAGCGAGAGAGAGAGAGAGAGAGAGAGAGAGAGGTAGCGATAGGAAGACAGAGAGAGCGAGGCTATTTTTCCAGCACAGATCTGGGCTGTGTTGTGGGTCTCGGGGGACAGTGTTACTGCAGTAGCTGATCATTGATTAAAGGGGCTTATGAACTTCCACCTGCAGCAGTAAGAGAGGACAAACACTGCCCCTCCTCCTCCTCTCATCCCCTTCTCTCCACTCACCCTGGGCCCTGATCTACCCTTTTATTTACCTGCTCACTTAATCCAGCTGGATGTGGTTAGATGTAGGAAACTAAGTGGTACAGAGTGATAAAGGATGTTTGAGGCATGCATTCCAAGATATGCAGCTACCAGATGTGTTATGCTGCATTATTCAATCAAAGTCATTTATTCTACATAGGACATCAGTGTTCCTTTCCCGGACATGAACTTTGCACTGAAATAGGTTCTAAATATTTCACTAGAACTTTCTAAGCAGGAAGTCAGCCCTACTGTATGGATTTCAAACGAAGCCACGAGACAAAACTCTTCAACCAAGGATGTTACCTTCCCTTCCTGCCTTCATTGCAGAGTAAAAAATGCATGGGTGAGGCTTAGAACCCATTCCCATCAGGGTGACTCAATGTTTACAAGTCTACACATGCTGTATCCTTCTGAACATGGACAAAGGGCCTTTCTCGGCGAGAGACGGGGGGAGGGAGAGTCAATTACAGCTTGCATCTTCTAGCTTCTGTCAACATTGATTTGCCGGGGCCTAAGATCTCAGCCTCTCACAGCCTGCCTAATTGCACTAACCCTGACCCTCTAATTACTACACTAAGGCTGCTTCCATTGAACCAGTTCACAGCCCCTCTTTGTTTACAGCTGCACTCTCTGATGCCCAACAGAGAGGAAGAGGGATGGACAGGAGTATATATACAGTGGGGGAAAAAAGTATTTAGTCAGCCACCAATTGTGCAAGTTCTCCCACTTAAAAAGATGAGAGAGGCCTGTAATTTTCATCATAGGTACACGTCAACTATGACAGACAAAATGAGAAAAAAAAAAATCCAGGAAATCAAATTGTAGGATTTTTTATGAATTTATTTGCAAATTATGGTGGAAAATAAGTATTTGGTCAATAACAAAAGTTTCTCAATACTTTGTTATATACCCTTTGTTAGCAATGACACTGGTCAAACGTTTTCTGTAAGTCTTCACAAGGTTTTCACACACTGTTGCTGGTATTTTGGCCCATTCCTCCATGCAGATCTCCTCTAGAGCAGTGATGTTTTGGGGCTGTCGCTGGGCAACACAGACTTTCAACTCCCTCCAAAGATTTTCTATGGGGTTGAGATCTGGAGACTGGCTAGGCCACTCCAGGACCTTGAAATACTTATTACGAAGCCACTCCTTCGTTGCCCGGGCGGTGTGTTTGGGATCATTGTCATGCTGAAAGACCCAGCCACGTTTCATCTTCAATGCCCTTGCTGATGGAAGGAGGTTTTCACTCAAAATCTCACGATACATGGCCCCATTCATTCTTTCCTTTACACGGATCAGTCGTCCTGGTCCCCTTGCAGAAAAACATCCCCAAAGCATGATGTTTCCACCCCCATGCTTCACAGTAGGTATGGTGTTCTTTGGATGCAACTCAGCATTCTTTGTCCTCCAAACACGACGAGTTGAGTTTTTACCAAAAAGTTATATTTTGGTTTCATCATATGACATTCTCCCAATCCTCTTCTGGATCATCCAAATGCACTCTAGCAAACTTCAGACGGGCCTGGACATGTACTGGCTTAAGCAGGGGGACATGTCTGGAACTGCAGGATTTGAGTCCCTGGCGGCGTAGTGTGTTACTGATGGTAGGCTTTGTTACTTTGGTCCCAGCTCTCTGCAGGTCATTCACTAGGTCCCCCCGTGTGGTTCTGGGATTTTTGCTCACCGTTCTTGTGATCATTTTGACCCCACGGGGTGAGATCTTGCGTGGAGCCCCAGATCGAGGGAGATTATCAGTGGTCTTGTATGTCTTCCATTTCCTAATAATTGCTCCCACAGTTGATTTCTTCAAACCAAGCTGCTTACCTATTGCAGATTCAGTCTTCCCAACCTGGTGCAGGTCTACAATTTTGTTTCTGGTGTCCTTTGACAGCTCTTTGGTCTTGGCCATAGTGGAGTTTGGAGTGTGACTGTTTGAGGTTGTGGACAGGTGTCTTTTATACTGATAACAAGTTCAAACAGGTGCCATTAATACAGGTAACGAGTGGAGGACAGAGGAGCCTCTTAAAGAAGAAGTTACAGGTCTGTGAGAGCCAGAAATCTTGCTTGTTTATAGGTGACCAAATACTTATTTTCCACCATAATTTGCAAATAAATTCATTAAAAATCCTACAATGTGATTTTCTGGAAAAAAATGTCTCATTTTGTCTGTCATAGTTGACGTGTACCTATGATGAAAATTACAGGCCTCTCTCATCTTTTTAAGTGGGAGAACTTGCACAATTGGTGGCTGACTAAATACTTTTTTCCCCCACTGTAAGTATTTGATACAACAGAAAAGCAGAACTTAATATTTGGTACAGAAACCTTTGTTTGCAATTTCAGAGATCATACGTTTCCTGTAGGTCTTGACCAGGTTTGCACACACTGCAGCAGGGATTTTGGCCCACTCCTCCATACAGACCTTCTCCAGATCCTTCAGGTTTTGGGGCTGTCGCTGGGCAATACGGACTTTCAGCTCCCTCCAAAGACTTTCTATTGGGTTCAGGTCTGGAGACTGGCTAGGCCACTCCAGGACCTTGAGATGCTTCTTACAGAGCCACTCCTTAGTTGCCCTGGCTGTGTGTTTCGGGTCGTTGTCATGCTGGAAAACCCAGCCACGACCCATCTTCAATGCTCTTACTGAGGGAAGGAGGTTGTTGGCCAAGATCTCGCGATACATGGCCCCATCCATCCTCCCCTCAATACGGTGCAGTCGTCCTGTCCCCTTTGCAGAAAACCATCCCCAAAGAATGATGTTTCCACCTCCATGCTTCACGGTTGGGATGGTGTTCTTGGGGTTGTACTCATCCTTCTTCTTCAGTCTCATCAGACCACATGACCTTCTCCCATTCCTCCTCTGGATCATCCAGATGGTCATTGGCAAACTTCAGACGGGCCTGGACATTCGCTGGCTTGAGCAGGGGGACCTTGCGTGCGCTGCAGGATTTTAATCCATGACGGCGTAGTGTGTTACTAATGGTTTTCTTTGAGACTGTGGTCCCAGCTCTCTTCAGGTCATTGACCAGGTCCTGCCGTGTAGTTCTGGGCTGATCCCTCACCTTCCTCATGATCATTGATGCCCCACGAGGTGAGATCTTGCATGGAGCCCCAGACGGAGGGTGATTGACCGTCATCTTGAACTTCTTCCATTTTCTAATAATTGCGCCAACAGTTGTTGCCTTCTCACCAAGCTGCTTGTCTATTGTCCTGTAGCCCATCCCAGCCTTGTGCAGGTCTACAATTTTATCCCTGATGTCCTTACACAGCTCTCTGGTCTTGGCCATTGTGGAGAGGTTGGAGTCTGTTTGATTGAGTGTGTGGACAGGTGTCTTTTATACAGGTAACGAGTTCAAACAGGTGCAGTTAATACAGGTAATGAGTGGAGAACAGGACGGCTTTTTAAAGAAAAACTAACAGGTCTGTGAGAGCCGGAATTCTTACTGGTTGGTAGGTGATCAAATACTTATGTCATGCAATAAAATGCAAATGAATTACTTAAAAATCATACAATGTGATTTTCTGTATTTTTGTTTTAGATTCCGTCTCTCACAGTTGAAGTGTACCTATGATAAAAATTACAGACCTCTACATGCTTTGTAAGTAGGAAAACCTGCAAAATCGGCAGTGTATCAAATACTTGTTCTCCCCACTGTGTATATATATATATATATACACACCGGTATAGATAGATTAGATTAATAGATAGATAGATTAGATTAATAGATAGATGAGAGAGAGAGAGAGAGAGAGAGAGAGAGAGAGAGAGAGAGAGAGAGAGAGAGAGAGAGAGAGAGAGAGAGAGAGAGAGAGAGAGAGAGAGAGAGAGAGAGAGAGAGAGAGAGAGAGAGAGAGAGAGAGAGAGAGAGAGAGAGAGAGAGAGAGAGAGAGAGAGAGAGAGAGAGAGAGAGAGAGAGAGAGAGAGAGAGAGAGAGAGAGAGAGAGAGAGAGAGATAGAGATAGAGATAGAGATAGAGATAGAGATAGAGATAGAGATAGAGATAGATAGATAGATAGATAGATAGATAGATAGATAGATAGAGAGAGAAAGAGAAAGAGAAAGAGAAAGAGAAAGAAAGAGGGAATTGGAGGGAGAAAAAGAGGAAGAGAGAGAGATGGGAAGAGAGTGAGAGAGACAGTGAAAAAGACAGACAAAGAGCATGGGCAACATCATGAAATAGATAATGGGGCCTCAGCTCCCCTCCTACGTATTAGCAGCATATTATGATGAGGAATAGATGATATGATTATACAGCATGATTACATAAAGGCTGATAATGTTGAGGATAATATAGACAAAATAAAACCTACCTGAAGGGATGAGGTCATAGCCCCAGGTGGGCACAAAGACACCAAAGGGGGTCTTCCCTGTCTTCTCTGTGATCACAGGGGTTTTGTCCTCTTTAGATTTGGGGTTCATCCCTCCCAAGGGCTTCCACCCTTTTCCCACCACGAACGACTCTGAAACGGCCAACCTGGACTCGGCCTCACGATCGCTGCTCTTCAGAATGGACACTGGAGTGGTCAGTTGAGTGGAAGCTGTGGTCGTTTGTGGTCCATCTCCAGTCAGAGGTGTGGTACTGATTGTCTTCTCTCTCTCCACCGGAACCCATGCGATGGAGATCGGTGGCTCCTTGGTGGAATCTGTTCTCTTGGTGTCTGCTGTGGAGGTTTTGATGGTGGTCAGGGGCTCCATAGGGTCTGCAGGACTGGAGGTCACCCCAGGTGTGGTGGGCTCATCTGGGCTGCTTTGTCTCTCAGTCACTCTGGCTGTGTTCAGGCTCTGCTTCCTGATCACAGGGGGGAAGCCATCTTTCTTACTGGAGGTGGCTGGAAGCAGTTTCTCAGTGGGGCGTCGGACATAGACAATCTCTCCTCTGGCCTCCTCAGCGGTTCCCCCCGGACCCTGGCTGGAGCCAGCAGCAGAAAAAGCAGCAGCAGCTGCAGGTGAGGTGGTGGGCTGGTTCACCAGCTGCCACTGGGAGATAGTGGTGTGTTCTGCTACAGTCTGGCTCTGGGTCTGGGTGGGTTTCAGTCCAGACACAGGAGGCTTTGTGCTGCTGCTGACATCACTGGCTGGGTTGGTGTTACCGTTAGATCCAAAGCCTCTTGGTAAGTGGTTCGCTCCTCTCCCGCTTCCCTCAGTCTCTGTCTCTTTATCCCCCTCCTCTCTCTCCAGGATGGCTCGGGGGATGCTGTGGTCCTCATCCTGGTCCCTCCCCTCACCAGAGTAGTTCTCTAGGTTGGTAGGCAGGGTCATGACCTCCAGGGGCCCCGCTTTGGCCTCCATTGGCTCCCAGGTGGAACTCTTCCCCAAGTAGGCTACGTGTCCCTGTCCCGGGTCCCCCAGCTTGGAGCCCTTCATGGCCTTGAGGGCCCATCTCAGCTGGCTACCTGTGGCTGATGCCGGGGCCCCTGGGGATGAAGCCAGCTCGTACCTGGTGCCATGGAGGGGGCCTCCTGATACATTCACAGCCTCCACGGCCTTGCTACTACCACCAGGCCCCAGTGCTGTGAATCCTGCAGGGGGACAACACACATTCATTAGCTTAGCGTGGGAGGAAAATCGGTTGTATTATTTTAATTAAATGCACACTGAATTAGCAATCATAACATACGGCTGCCACGCTGCCTCCAGAGCAGCAGTCATTATATTTAAATAATTCAAATCAATAGTTTCATTATATATGATCCTTTTTATATTATTTATCCATTCTTATATCTTTATACCCAGATGTGTGGCATTGTTTACAGTGTTTTCCATATCCAAACAGAAATCAAGTGTAAGACATTAAATGGTGATTGGTTGTTGTGTAGCTCCCCAGGAAGGATGGTTATACATTGTTATGCTGGAGGCAAACCCTCAGTCACGGCAACAGTGTACTATAATTCCTGCTATATCAGTGAAAATATTTATTCTCATTTATTCCCATCGTCGTTCAAATAATGGTGCAGCTGTTTGTATTCCAGCACAAAGCGCAGTAGCACACCCACACCGTGTGTCAGGATCAGCACACACATGAAGAGAAACTGGCCAATGCAATTTTACACTTCATACTCTGTCACTTTTCTCATTCCATTGACACTCTCCTAGGCCTCAAACCAAGCTACACTCAACCAATCCCTATATAAAACAGTAAAAACGTTAAAAAAAAAAAAAAAAAGTACAATTAAAACACTGTCCTTCATTGAAGCATTGGTCTTCACAAAGTTTGCTGCTTCAGTGTTTTTAGATATTTTTGTCAGATGTTACTATGGTATACTGAAGTATAATTACAAGCATTCCATAAGTGTCAAAGGCTTATATTGACAATTACATTAAGTTTATGCAAAGAGTCAATATTTGCAGTGTTGACCCTTCTTTTTCAAGACCTCTGCAATCCGCCCTGGCATGCTGTCAATTAACTTCTGGGCCACATCCTGACTGATGGCAGCCCATTCTTGCATAATCAATGCTTGGAGTTTGTCAGAATTTGTGGGTTTTTGTTTGTCCACCCGCCTCTTGAGGATTGGCCACAAGTTCCCAGGATTAAGGTCTGGGGAGTTTCCTGGCCATGGACCCAAAATGTCGATGTTTTGTTCCCCAAGCCACTTAGTTATCACTTTTGCCTTATGGCAAGGTGCTCCATCATGCTGGAAAAGGCATTGTTCGTCACCAAACTGTTCTTGGATGTTTGGGAGAAGTTGCTCTCGGAGGATGTGTTGGTACCATTCTTTATTCATGGCTGTGTTCTTAGGCAAAATTGTGAGCGAGCCCACTCCCTTGGCTGAGAAGCAACCCCACACATGAATGGTCACATGCTTTACTGTTGGCATGACACAGGACTGATGGTAGCGCTCACCTTGTCTTCTCCGGACAAGGTGTTTTCCGGATGCCCCAAACAATCGGAAAGGGGATTCATCAGAGAAAATGACTTTACCCCAGTCCTCAGCAGTCCAATCCCTGTACCTTTTGCAGAATATCAGTCTGACCCTGATGTTTTTCCTGGGGAGAAGTGGCTTCTTTGCTGCCCTTTTTGACACCAGGCCATCCTCCAAAAGTCTTTGCCTCACTGTGTGTGCAGATGCACTCACACCTGCCTGCTGCCATTCCTGAGCAAGCTCTGCACTGGTGGTGCCCCGATCCCGCAGCTGAATCAACTTTAGGAGACGGTCCTGGCGCTTGCTGGACTTTCTTGGGCGTCCTGACGCCTTCTTCACAACAATTGAACCTCTCTCCTTGAAGTTCTTGATGATCCGATAAATGGTTGATTTAGGTGCAATCTTACTAGCAGCAATATCCTTGCCTGTGAAGCCCTTTTTGTGCAAAGCAATGATGACGGCAAGTGTTTCCTTGCCGGTAACCATGGTTAACAGAGGAAGAACAATGATTTCAAGCACCACCCTCCTTTTAAAGCTTCCAGTCTGTTATTCTAACTCAATCAGCATGACAGAGTGATCTCCAGCCTTTGCATCCTCGTCAACACTCTCACCTGTGTTAACGAGAGAATCACTGACATGATGGCAGCTGGTCCTTTTGTGGCAGGGCTGAAATGCAGTGGAAATGTTTTTTTGGGATGAAGTTCATTTTCATGGCAAAGAGGGACTTTGCAATTAATTGCAATTAATCTGATCACTCTTCATGACATTCTGGAGTATATGCAAATTGCCATCATCAAAACTGAGGCAGCAGATTTTGTGAAAATTAGTATTTGTGTCATTCTCAAAACTTTAAATTCCAGACAATCCAGCAAGTGCACTGAAATTCCAATTCTCTTCAATGCTTTTCAATGAGAAAAAAATTCAAATGGAATTGGAATTTGGTTTACTTTCTGACCCCAACCCTGCTCTACACCATTGCTTATTCAGATTAAGCACACCACTATGCTCCTTCTAGTTAATATACTACACCATACTGTATCTACACAATGAATTATTCAGACAAACTGTGTGGGTTGGTTTTCAGTGGTGCGTCTCTTCAGGGTATTACTGTATTAGACAGTAGGGATGTAAAGATTCACAGATATGCATTTGTCCCTGGTGCATTAGTCTGCGGATCCCAAACCGATCCAAACGTAGCATCAGTCACAAAATAGATTCAAACGTTATGAATCGCTGGTTATTTTAGTTGTTGTTGTTGCTCATATTAAATTCTTTCTACCTTCCAAAAATATATCTAATCTTTTGTGACAAGTGATGCGTCCTCTCCTTCAGTGTTGAACTGCATGTAACTGTGTTGACAGTCATTGATCTACAAGTCATTTAGCATGCCGAATAACCCCATCCAATATCAGTAGCCTAGTCAAACTGCGCACTGTGCCCAGCTTCGCACACTTACCAACGCGAGGTAGGCTGCCTGTTCCTGATCTTGCACAACTGATGTGCACCTTCAGCATTCAAATGCTAAAATGGCTTTATGTGATATTAGGCTTTATTAGTTGAGTGACAACCTATGTAATTTGCTAGGTTATTGTTATCTATACGCTGTTGAAATTTGTGTTTTTCCATAATAAAAGTAAGCTACCGGAGACACATCTCTCATCTGGCTATATCTGCTAAAAGGGGCTTACAATATATTTTATTTTGATTGTTCAAGTTCAGCATCAGCAATAGTTTTGGTAGTTTTGCTTTAAACAATCAGTGTATATGGTCATTTTCAGATATACAGGGTAAAGTTGATAATTTCATAATGAGGACAGCAATCACTTTTGCTAGGCGCACTGCATGGCCAAAGCGAGAGGAGAAGAGAACTCTGTTTAACAGCCAAATGGTCAAAACCATGGGGGTGAAATCCAAAGTTGTGCTATATATTAATTGGCTAATTTGTAAACGAAAAAACACTTAATCTGCAAAAATGACAAGTTAATTAGTGGGTGATAGTGATTTCAGAACAAAGGTGAGGGGACAAAAAACAGGCTTCATTGCCCACCCTAATCTGATAGTGGGGTGGTAGATGCCTAGTCTCCCTTATGGCTCAGCTCAGGTGCCTACATACACTATAGACATACATCATTTACACACATACACCACACACACACACAAACACACACAGATCCAGCTCAGAGAGGCCCAGCTCAAACTCCATCTGCAGATTTTAATTTAGAATGGAAATTCATGTGTTTATGCAACAAATGTTAGTGCATCGAACCAAATCAATTAGTTTTCTAATCAAACCGAATCGCACCAAATAGTTTAACTAAAACGTGTTGTTCCTGTATCGTATCAGAAAATATGTATCTAGATACAGTTGAAGTCGGATGTTTACATACACCTTAGCCAAATACACTTAACCTAAGTTTTTCACAATTCCTGACATTTAATCCTAGTAAATATTCCCTGTTTTAGGTCAGTTAGGATCACCACTTTATTTTAAGAATGTGAAATGTCAGAATAATAATTGTATTTATTTAGCAGACGCTCTTATCCAGAGCGACTTACAGTTAGTGCATACATTATTTTTTATTTTTTCATACTGGCCCCCCGTGGGAATCGAACCCACAACCCTGGTGTTGCAAACGCCATGCTCTACCAACTGAGCTACATCCCTGCCGGCCATTCCCTCCCCTACCCTCAACGACGCTGGGCCAATTGTGCGCCGCCCCATGGGTCTCCCAGTCGCGGCCGGCTACGACAGAGCCTGGATTCAAACCAGGATCTCTAGTGGCACAGCTAGCACTGCGATGCAGTGCCTTAGACCACTGCGCCACTCGGGAGTCCAATAATAGAGAGAATGATTTATTTCAGCTTTTATTTCTTTCATCACATTCCCAGTGGGTCAGAAGTTTACATACACTCAATTAGTATTTGGTAGCATTGCCTTTAAATTGTTTAATTGGATCAAATGTTTCGGGTAGCCTTCCACAAGCTTCCCACAATAAGTTGGGTGAATTTTGGCCCATTCCTCCTGACAGAGCTGGTGTAACTGAATCAGGTTTGTAGGCCTCCTTGCTCGCACATGCTTTTTCAGTTCTGCCCACAAATGTTCAATAGGATTGAGGTCAGCGCTTTGTGATGGCCACTCCAATACCTTGACTTTGTTGTGGTTAAGCCAGTTTGCAAGCCTTCCCCTTTTTCCTCCAAACATAACAATGGTCATTATGGCCAAACAGTTCTATTTTTGTTTCATCAGACCAGAGGACATTTCTCCAAAAAGTACGATCTTTGTCCCCATGTGCAGTTGCAAACTGTAGTCTGGCTTTTTTATGGCGGTTTTGGAGCAGTGGCTTCTTCCTTGCTGAGCGGCCTTTCAGGTTATGTCGATATAGGACTCGTTTTACTGTGGATATAGATACTTTTGTACCTGTTTCCTCCAGCATCTTCACAAGGTCCGTTGCTGTTGTTCTGGGATTGATTTGCACTTTTCGCACAAAAGTAAGTTCATCTCTAGGAGACAGAACGCGTCTCCTTCCTGAGCGGTATGACGGCTGCGTGGTCCCATGGTGTTTATACTTGCGTACTATTGTTTGTACAGATGAACGTGGTACCTTCAGGCATTTGGAAATTGCTCCCAAGGATGAACCAGACTTGTCTACAATTTTCTTTCTGAGGTCTTGGCTGATTTCTTTTGATTTCCCCATGATGTCAAGCAAAGAGGCACTGAGTTTGAAGGTAGGCCTTGAAATACATCCACAGGTACACCTCCAATTGACTCAAATTATGTCAATTAGCCTATCAGAAGCTTCTAAAGCCATGACATCATTTTCTGGAATTTTCCAAGCTGTTTAAATGCACAGTCAACTTAGTGTATGTAAACTTCTGACCTACTGGAATTGTGATACAGTGAATTATAATTGAAATAATCTGTCTGTAAACAATTGTTGGAAAAATTCCTCGTGTCATGCTCAAAGTAGATGTCCTAACCGATTTGCCAAAACTATAGTTTGTTAACAAGAAATTTGTGGAGTGGTTGAAAAACGAGTTTTAATGACTCCAATCTAAGTGTATGTAAACTTCCGACTTCAACTGTATGTATCGAATCGTCTTGAAAGGTAAAGATGCACATCCCTATTAGACAGCTACAGTGCCTTCAGAAAGTATTCATACCCCTTGACGTATTCCATATTTTGTTGTGTTACAGCCTGAATTCAAAATTGATTAAATATATATTTTTCTCACCCATCTACACACAATACCTAATAATGACAAAGTGAAAACATGTTTTTAGAAATGTTAGCACATTTAATGAAAATGAAATACCTCATTTACATTAAGTATTCACACCCCTGATTCAATACTTTGTAGAAGCACCTTTGGCGGCGATTACAGCTTTGAGTTGTCTTGGGTATGTCTGTATCAGCTTCGCACATCTGTATTTGGGGATTTTCTCCCATTCTTCCTTGCAGATTTTCTCAAGCTCTGTTAAGTTAGATGGGGAGCGGCGGTGAACAGCAATCTTCAAATCTTTCCACAGATTTTCAATGGGATTCAAGCCTGGGCTTTGGCTGTACTACTCAAGCACTTTCACATTCTTCTGAAGCCATTACAGCGTTGCTTTGGCTGTATGCTTGGGATCATTGTCCTGTTGGAATGTAAATATTCGCCCCAGTCTAAGATCGTTTGCACTCTGAAGCAGGTTCTCATCAAGGATTTGCCTGTATTTGGCGCCATTCATTGTTTCTTCTATCCTTACCAGTCTCCCAGTCCCTGCTGCTGAAAAGCATCCCCATAGCATGATGCTACCACCACCATGCTTCACGGTAGGGATTGTGTTAGACGGGTGATGAGCTGTGCCTGGTTTTTGACAGATATAGTGCTTTGCATTGAGGCCAAAGAGAGTTGTCTTATCAGACCATAGAATCTTTTGCCTTATGATCTGTCTTTCACATGCCTTTTTTGCTGATGGAAGCCACTCCTGAGAAAAAGGCACATGACAGCACACCTGGAGCTTGCAAAAAGGCGAGTGAAAAGCCCAGATTGGTGGTGCTTTAGAGACTGTTGTTCTTCTTGCAGGTTCTCTCATCTCAGCCAAGGAACTCTGTAGTTCTATCAGTGTTCATTGGGTTCTTGGTCACCTCCTGACCAAGGTCCTTCTTGCTCGGTTGCTCAGTTTGGTCGGACGGCCAGCTCTAGGCAGAGTCTGGGTAGTTCACATTTTTTTCAATTTCCCAATGATGGAGACCACTGTGCTCTTGGAAACTTTCAACACTTTAGAAATTGTTTTATACCCTTCCGCACATACATTCGGAAAGTATTCAGACCCCTTGATTCTTTCCACATTTTCTTACGTTACAGCCTTATTCTAAAATTGATTAAATAGTTTTTTCCCCTCATCAATCTACACACAATATCCCATAATGACAAAGCAAAAACAGGTTTTTATATATGTATTCAGACCCTTTACTCAGTACTTTGTTGAAGCACCTTTGGAAGCGATTACAGCCTCGAGTCTTCTTGGGTATGACGCTACAAGCTTGGCACACCTGTATTTGGGGAGTTTCTCCCATTCTTCTCTGCAGATCTGATATAGAAATTAAAATATATACAGGTTAAAAGTAATGACTAAATGTTCCACCCTTAAATATAGTTGTGAAATGTTCTTGTTTTAAGTATGATTAGTACTTTCTTAGTAGTGACTAATTATTACACTCCGAAACTGTGTGAAAAGTGTTAGAATCATAAGACTATAAAGTGATAATATGTGTAGCTTAGTTAGAAGTACAATGAGGCAGTCAGAATATTGTGTGTGTGTGTATGTGTGTGTGTGTGTGTGACCTGATGGTCAGGAGAGCAGTTTTCAAGTGGAACACTACAACCCGCCTAAAGAGGGGTGGGATTTTTGTATGACGTGTGCGTATAAAAATATTGTACGACCATTTTGTGGCAGAATTCTCAATGAATAAAGGCCTGACTATGCATACCAGGACTCTGTCCGTTTCTTGATCCAAAAGCATTACAACCTTTTGGGAGACCCACAAAGACACTGAAATAGTTAGTAAATAAATTATCTTAACAGCTTGGTCCTTTCGAGCCGGATTCCAATACCTGCCTCTGTCATTCCAGGTAACTCTGAAAACCGTCGACGGGCGAATGATACATTCGTAAATAGAAAGACCTGCCCTTTGGCATTAAGGGTTAAAACAGGCCAGAGGACCCCTGATTCATGACAGAGACGGTGACGGAATCCAAACCTACATTGAATCTCGGCTGCAAGGAAAAGGTCGGTAGTCTTTATTCATTAATTGGGGCAGTCTGGGATTGCTCAGGGTGGGTCTGTAACGATTCACAGTAATAGGCCATTACCAAAATAAACTACCCTGTATTCAGAGAACCTGTAGTAGATTATAGAACAGTAATGTTCAACAAATAATCCGGGATAAAGAAATACAGTGAAAGAGAAGTGAAGAGAAGGTTAATATAATTGAGTAAATTTGGACGGTTAAGATCACTAGGAGAGGGAGAACCCATTTCTGTTGTATGAGACTGTCAGGAATTGTCAAGATTACATTTGAGGGGATAAATTCCTCTGTAACGGTATGAGATAATTCTGGGGGACTAGTCAAGACTACCTATACAGGGAGGGGTGATTCCAGGTGTTGTGTGAAATTGTTTTGAATTACTTGTTATATTGAATTGTTATATAGAAGAGATGGCTAAGGGATTTTTAACAGTACCAACCATGGGGGGCAAACCCTCACAAGAGGTCCCAGAATTTACTGGGGACGAGAAATACATGGAAATGCGAGACAAACGAAATGTGTATTATGGACCTAATAGGAGAAAGAAATATGGCTTTGAAGGGGGAACTCAGAAAACTTAGAGAAAGAAGGGAGAATAATAGACAGGACCGAGTAAGAAAAGAACAGAAGGGAGCAGAGTATTTAATAGCCACACTAGGCGAGATAGCGGGTAAGGGTAGAAACCCAGGAAAGAGTGAAGGCTACAACGGGGGGAATAAGTGCTTTAACTGTAACAAGGGGGGTCCTTTTGCAAGAGAGTGTAAGGCACCTTGTACTTACTGTAATAAGACAGGGCATCAATCCCGAAACTGCAGAAACATAGGAAAAAACAGACAAGGGCAAGGACAAAAAATAATAGGAGGGATATGAGAAATCTTGTTGGAGAAAAAGGTCACGTGTACGGGGTTGAGCATATAACGTCAACACATTGTATTTCGGTCAAGCTTCAAGGGGGTAATTAGATTTGAGAAATGTTGACAAGTAATGTTAGATGGAAAGTCAGCAATAGAGGATAGAGATTGTACAGGGTTTCCTGTGTGAAAAAAGTAATAGAAATTGGGTGATGAGAAATGTTGAATTGCATTGTTTAAGCAAGAATGGTATTAAATTCATGCTTTCTAGTTATGTGTATGCAAATATGTTATTCGTTTTTGGTGGTGTGTGGATAGAATTTACTAATGCCAGGATTTAGTAAACGAAGCAGAGAGATGTAGTGAGAGCAGTGGAAGGGATACCCCACCCTAAGACGGGGGTACACCAGTTCAGAAGAGATATGGAAGGGCTGACCACCAGCTTTAAGCTGAATACAGGTGAACTAGAGAGGGCAGTCAGACAGATAGTGTGGAAGGACTGGGAGGCAGTAAGGGGAAACTGGGTTGGGAACGCGCCGTTGTTAGAGTGGGAAGAGGGAGGGGCTTATGGAGATAAATTGGCACAACTCTGTGATAATCTGAGAGAATATTATCACAGACATGCAGACTTCTCCAAAGTCCACGAGTGTAAGCAGGGAGACAGTGAGACTATTAGTCAATAACTAGAGAGACTGAGAGATGTGTTCAATGCAAACAGTGTATTTATTAAACAATAGGTATATATTTTAATAAATTAATGCAACAGGTTTAAATCAGTAGATTACCGGAAGGTGGTTATGGGCTTGTTATTTATAGGTTTAGTGAATTTAATGAAACATGGAGTTATCCGATGTGTTCTGGGGGGGGGAGTTTTTTAGTTTTTTGTTTATTTCCCAGGACTGAGGAAAATCCCCTACAGTATATGTTAAGGAACAGTAGGAGACAACGTAGCAAACAATTTTTAAAATATATACCTGGAATAAAATATCACTGCTTACTTAAAGTGGGGAAAAAAAGTATTTAGTCAGCCACCAATTGTGCAAGTTCTCCCACTTAAAAAGATGAGAGGCCTGTAATTTTCATCATAGGTACACGTCAAATATGACAGACAAAATGAGGAAAAAAAATCCAGAAAATCACATTGTAGGATTTTTTATGAATTTATTTGCAAATTATGGTGGAAAATAAGTATTTGGTCAATAACAAAAGTTTCTCAATACTTTGTTATACACCCTTTGTTGGCAATGACACAGGTCAAACGTTTTCTGTAAGTCTTCACAAGGTTTTCACACACTGTTGCTGGTATTTTGGCCCATTCCTCCATGCAGATCTCCTCTAGAGCAATGATGTTTTGGGGCTGTCGCTGGGCAACACGGACTTTCAACTCCCTCCAAAGATTTTCTATGGGGTTGAGATCTGGAGACTGGCTAGGCCACTCCAGGACCTTGAAATGCTTCTTACGAAGCCACTCCTTCGTTGCCCGGGCGGTGTGTTTGGGATCATTGTCATGCTGAAAGACCCAGCCACATTTCATCTTCAATGCCCTTGCTGATGGAAGGAGGTTTTCACTCAAAATCTCACGATACATGGCCCCATTCATTCTTTCCTTTACACGGATCAGTCGTCCTGGTCCCTTTGCAGAAAATCAGCCCCAAAGCATGATGTTTCCACCCCCATGCTTCACAGTAGGTATGGTGTTCTTTGGATGCAACTCAGCATTCTTTGTCCTCCAAACACGACGAGTTGAGTTTTTACCAAAAAGTTATATTTTGGTTTCATCTGACCATATGACATTCTCCCAATCCTCTTCTGGATCATCCAAATGCACTCTAGCAAACTTCAGATGGGCCTGGACATGTACTGGCTTAAGCAGGGGGACACGTCTGGCACTGCAGGATTTGCGTCCCTGGCGGCGTAGTGTGTTACTGATGGTAGGCTTTGTTACTTTGGTCCCAGCTCTCTGCAGGTCATTCACTAGGTCCCCCCGTGTGGTTCTGGGATTTTTGCTCACCGTTCTTGTGATCATTTTGACCCCACGGGGTGAGATCTTGCGTGGAGCCCCAGATCGAGGGAGATTATCAGTGGTCTTGTATGTCTTCCATTTCCTAATAATTGCTCCCACAGTTGATTTCTTCAAACCAAGCTGCTTACCTATTGCAGATTCAGTCTTCCCAGCCTGGTGCAGGTCTACAATTTTGTTTCTGGTGTCCTTTGACAGCTCTTTGGTGTTGGCCATAGTGGAGTTTGGAGTGTGACTGTTTGAGGTTGTGGACAGGTGTCTTTTATACTGATAACAAGTTCAAACAGGTGCCATTAATACAGGTAACGAGTGGAGGACAGAGGAGACTCTTAAAGAAGAAGTTACAGGTCTGTGAGAGCCAGACATCTTGCTTGTTTGTAGGTGACCAAATACTTATTTTCCACCATAATTTGCAAATAAATTCATTAAAAATCCTACAATGTGATTTTCTGGATTTTTTTTCTCAATTTGTCTGTCATAGTTGACGTGTACCTATGATGAAAATTACAGGCCTCTCTCATCTTTTTAAGTGGGAGAACTTGCACAATTGGTGGCTGACTAAATACTTTTTTTCCCCACTGTATATGAAGTAAGGGATTAAGTTTGACAAATGAGTGAAATATGACATTAAGAAGGGTGACAGGAACACTATACGGGGAAACAGATATTTCCTATGTTCTTGATTATATTTTACATTTTGGCCATTTGGCAGACGCTCTTATCCGGGGCGACTTACAGTTGGTGAGTGCATATATTTTCATACTGTAAAGAAAGGAACAATCCTACGAGATAATGTCTGGCATAAGGATAAATTATTAAATTGATTAAAATCACTGTTTTGATATGCGGAAATATTGACACATGGGTAAAACAATGTGTCAATAGGGGGGATAGGTTAGATGGTAGAGCAGGTTAGGAAACACTTTGTGGCCTATGGTATAACGAATTACAAAATATATATATATATATTTTAAAGTGTTTGGAAGACCTTACAGAATGCCACAGTTGGCAGGACCAGAACAGGCAGACATAGAACTAGAGAATACACTAGCAGAACACATAAGAAAATTGTTTGTTTACCATACCCGTATGTCTAAGAATTTGTGTCCTACAGGAGAATTAAAGGAGAAGGTGACTCATAGTATACAACCTGGAGACTGGGTGTGGATCCAATCGTTGAGGAAAAAGGATTGAAAGCAGTCACGCTGGGAGGGACCATACCAAGTCCTATTGGTAACTGCCTTTGCTATAAGAATAGCTGAGAAAGCCACTTGGGTCCACATTACCCACTGCAAAAAGGTAGGCCCACATACCAACACCTTTGAACACACACACAGAGTTAAAGAGAAGAACTGACCCACTAGGGTTCGGGGGTAAACTCTGTTAACGAAGAAACCCTACCCCGACCTTTCATCACTGTGGGGTGTTTATAGAGGTGTGGGTATGGGGAAGTACCAGGCAGGTGGGTCAGGGACAGGATTGGGATGGCGGTTTTGGGGATTTTGGGGGACTCTGAGCTGCATCATCGTGTTAACCATATTATGGATTAATCCAGGTCAACCTAAACAGGAAAATGATTAACAAAATAATACCAAGGCACTGATTCGATCTCGTAGAAATACTGAAACCAAGAAAGACTATTGGGGGAATGATTATTTTATAGTAAAAGTCAGTTTAGGACAAGATGGGGGATTCAAGATACCATTCGACTTCTCCCATGAAGAGATAGGAGGTTTTGGGGGCTTTGGTAAGAAGGGGGCGTGTACAAGAAAATTAGGTCCTAGAAGGTATGGTAAATACATTTGCACTGGGGAACGCTCATGTCCTTGGGCAAGGGTGTTTAAACATACCTGGGGAACATACTATGAGAATGGGATGGACGCAGTACACCGATGGGGAATTAAACAAACCCATGATAAATGTAAAACGGAACTGGTGATAACGGTAAAGTCAATTATGCAAGATGACATAGCAAGGAACTATTGGGTCTGTGTTGATGATTTCGGGGCAGATATATGTTTGAGGTTAATTTTTCAGGAGAGAAATTAATCTTCCACCCCCGAGACAGAACAGCAGGTAGATCTAATGTTATCACCAGAGGTATCAAAAAATAGTCTAATACCCCTTGGAAGGCCCTCAGAAGGAATCCTAAATAGCACTAAACCACCAAGGGTAGAAGATTTCCTCTTGCAGTAAATGAACCAAGGAGAAGTAGAAGGAATTTCAAATGAGAACTTCTGGGTAAGGTGGATGAACTACACAGCTAGGGCGTTGGGTCAAACTAATTGTTATGCCTGTTCAACAGGTAGGCCAACCCTTCTAACTGCACCTATGCCTCAGACCATGTTCTCTTGTGTGATAGATTTGGGATCAAACCAAACCTCAACTAATTGTTCTGATATTAAAATAACCACTCTTAAAAAGGATAATACTAAAGCACCCCAATTCACCATGACCCCCGGAGATTATCAGTGTTATAGACACCAAAGTAATGCGAATCACAGATCAAATTGGAGAAGGGTTTACAACAACGTTTTTCTGATGGGTTACAATTGATAGAAATATTGACTGGATTAATTACATCTACAAAGGTTTGTTAATTAGACAAGGGATGCAGTGAAGGGAATTTCAGACCAACTATCCGCCACCTCACTCATGACCTGACAGAATAGTTTGGCTCTCGATATGCTTTTAGCAGAGAAGGGCGGATTTACAAGATGGTGGGAGGTCATTGTTGTATGTTTATCCCCAACAATACAGCCCCAGATGGTACAGTAACTAGAGCACTGGCAGGTCTCACTGCATTAAGTAAAGAATGGGCTGAGAACTGGGGGGTGAATACATCAATGACTGGTTGGTTTGATAACATGTTTGGAAAATGGAAAGCTATTGTTGCAACTGTTTTGGGTGCAGCTATAGCTTCTATGGGTATGTTTGTTCTTTGTGGATGTTGTCTTATTCCCTGTGTCCGAGGGTTGGTGAGTATGGAGTATGCAGTATGCAGTATCACAGCAGATGGTGAGATACGGCCCAATCCCGGACTCCGACCTAAGGAATGAAGAATATGACCCACCAGGCTTGGTGGAGGACGATGACGATTCAGATAGTTTGAGACTGGATGAAACTTTTCTTAGTTCTAATGTGTGAAGGTTGCAGTGAAAATCTAACGAAGAACTGTGACTGGATGTTTTCCTAGAACTATAAATCTCTAGTTTAAAAGTAATTGTAATGATTTTCTGTGTATTAAAGTGTGGATAATTTAGTCAAAGGGTGGATTGATATAGAAATTAAAATATATACAGGTTAAAAGTAATGACTAAATGTTCCACCCTTAAATATAGTTGTGAAATGTTCTTGTTTTAAGTATGATTAGTACTTTCTTAGTAGTGACTAATTATTACACTCCGAAACTGTGTGAAAAGTGTTAGAATCATAAGACTATAAACTGATAATATGTGTAGCTTAGTTAGAAGTACAATGAGGCAGTCAGAATATTGCGAGAACGGCGATAACTGAGGAGTGCAGGGAGTAGACTATGATAAGAACATGTGTGTGTGTATGTATGTGTGTGTATGTGTATGTGTGTGTGTGTGTGTGTATGTGTGTGTGTGACCTGATGGTCAGGAGAGCAGTTTTCAAGTGGAAAACTACAACCCGCCTAAAGAGGGGTGGGATTTTTGTATGACGTGTGCGTATAAAAATATTGTACGACCATTTTGTGGCAGAATTCTCAATGAATAAAGGCCTGACTATGCAGACCGGGACTCTGTCCGTTTCTTGATCCAAAAGCATTACAACCTTTTGGGAGACGCACAGAGACATTGAAATAGTTAGTTAAATAATTCTCATAACAATATTCTCTCAAGCTCTGTCAGGTTGGATGGGGAGCGTCACTGCACAGCTATTTTCAGGTCTCTCCAGAGATGTTCGACCGGGTTCAAGTCCAGGCTCTGGCTGGGCCACTCAAGGACATTCAGAGATTTGTCCCGAAGCCACTCCTGCGTTGTCTTGGTCGTTGTCCTGTTGGAAGGTGAACCTTCGCCCCAGTCTGAGGTCCTGAGTGCTCTGGAGCAGGTTTTCGTCAAGGATCTCTCTGTACTTTGCTCCGTTCATCTTTCCCTCGATCCTGGCTAGTCTCCCAGTCCCTGCCGCAGAAAAACATACCCACAGCATGATGCTGCCACCACCATGCTTCACCATAGGGATGGTGCCAGGTTTCCTACAGATGTGATGCTTGGCATTCAGGCCAAATAATTCAATTTTGGTTTCATCAGACCAGAGAATCTTGTTTCTCATGGTCTGAGAGTCTTTAGGTGCCTTTTGGCAAACTCCAAGAGGGCTGTCATGTGCCTTTTACTGAGGAGTAACTTCTGTCTGGCCACTCTACCATGAAGGCCTGATTGTTGGAGTGCTGCAGAGATGGTTGTCCTTCTGGAAGGTTCCCCCATCTCCGCAGAGGAACTCTGGAGCTCTGTCAGAGTGACCATCGGGTTCTTGGTCACCTCCCTGACCAAAGCCCTTCTCCCCCAAATGCTCAGTTTGGCCAGGCGGCCAGCTCTAGGAAGAGTCTTGGTGGTTCCAAACTTCTCCCATTTATGAATGATGGAGGCCACTTTGTTCTTGGGGACCTTCAATGCTGCAGACATTTTTTGGTACCCTTCGCCAGATCTGTGCCTCGACACAATCTTGTCACGGAGCTCTACGGACAATTCCTTCGACCTCATGGCTTGGTTTTTGCTCAGACATGCACTGTCAACTGTGGGACCTTATATAGACAGTTGTGTGCCTTTCCAAATCATGCCCAATTAATTGGATTTGCCACAGGTGGACTGCAATCAAGTTGTAGAAACATCTCAAGGATGATCAATGGAAACAGGTTGAGCTCAATTTCGAGTCTCATAGCAAAGGGTCTGAATACTTATGTAAATAAGGTATTTCTGTTTTTCTAAAAACCTGTTTTCGCTTTGTCATTATGGGTTATTGGGTGTAGATTGATGAAATAATAATATTTAATACATTTTAGAATAAGGCTGTAATGTAACAAAATGTGAAAAAGCCAAGGGGTCTGAATACTTTCCGAATGCACTGTATATGTGGCATTACAATTCTATCTCTGAGATCTATGGACAGTTCCTTGGACTGTTGTAGTGACAGCTCAAAGATGATCAAAGGAAATTGGATGCACCTGAGCTCAATTTGGAATGACATAGCAAAGGGGTGTGAAAACTTATGTAAATGAGTATTTATATATTTCATTGTCAATAAATTTACAAACATTTACATAAAAATGTATTCCCTTTGTCATTATGGAGTATAGTGTGTAGATGGGTGAGAAAAAAATATATTTAATCCAATTAGAATTCAGGCTGTAACACAACAAAATATGGAATAAGTGAAGGGGTATGAATACTGTCTGAAGGCACTGTATAGAGTGCCTCACACCCAGCTTCTAAGCCTAGCTCAACACAGAACAGCAGAGCTAGCTCTCTGAGGTGCAAAGGACCACAGCAGGGGCTCTGGTTGTACTACATAATACAACAAATTACTGTGGGTAGAAACATACACAAATATGTCAACAAATGAAATATAAAAAATAAAAATAAAAAATAAATTATTCAGGTGTCTGCATGTTGCCTTCACCTATGTACTATATGAGCGCTGGTTCATTTACATAAGAGATGTAGACTGTGTTATTATCCAATTAATAATGGGAATAAAGGTACTTAACCACTTTGCCTTCACATACTGATGAGATATTGAGTGATTAAATTAATTAATCAAGTCTGATGATCTACTCTAATGGCTGATATACTAAATAAAAATAGCATATTATACACGGTATGCGTTATGATAATTTCATGCTAGGCCCAGTTTTACGAATGTCATATTTCACTGCTATCGTTTTCTGTGAGTTTTGGCTTACAGTAAGTCAACACAAAACAAACATCATGGTACTGTGATAAATTGCCTACAAATGACTAAATCGAGGCAAGTCAATTATGCGCTCCATTGTGTGTTTTCAGTGACAGCGGTGCTGTATATCAGCTGTTTATCCGTCTCTTTCTGGGGTAAACCAGCAGAGTCAAACCCTGAGGTCACAAAGCATAATGGGAGAAGGGTTGAAGCCGTCTCCGGGACACAGGGTACTAACCCTAACCCTAACCCTAACCCTGTTGTAAGATACGGCATCTAATAAACACACACACACACGGACGCGGACTCACACAGAGACTCACACAAGGCCTCACATACACACATGCTAGCACACACCCACACACACTAGTGTAGCACATGGGGATGTATGAAATGTACCCCTCAGCCTAAAGTGTCCCCACTTGCGGCAGTGAATAGCTAGCTTTTCATGTGGCGTGACTGGTAACACGCTTCGGGAGGGTGGTCACGTGTGCTAGCAAAGCAGAGGTCCTGGGTTCGAGCCTCGGTTTGAGCCGAATCAGGAGGAAGCGGTACTCGCTAAGCAAGCAGCGTGACATCCGTTGTACTAACACACACAGACTAACACACACACGCTAGCGCACACACACACGCTAGCACACCTACGCTAGCACACATACACACACATACAGTAGGATATGGCGTCTAGTAAAGACGACAGGGAAAAGTTATTATGTGGCGTGTGAAACATGTCACACTCATCTATCTGGAGTGTCAGTGTACGAGTGTGAGGTTTTACCACAATGATTTATTCCCACGATGCTTTGCTAAGACTATGTGGGAAAACAGGGATTGAGGTTGAAGTGTCAAGATTCACATGCAATGTCTTTCCTGACACCTTGCTCGAGACGTGCTTCTTCACAATTCTCCACCCTAGCTTCCCGCCAGTCAGAATCAAAATGGCAGCATCTATAATGAAGATTTCAGAGATGCAAGCAACAGCCCGCAGCGCTCATTTGCCACTTTAAGAGGATATATCAATTGAAACAGCATCCTAAAAAAAATTACACGATTCAAAAGCCCCTTCCTGATGCCTCCTCTTCTCCTCTCTTCTTTTTGTCCTTCGCGGTTTCCCTCCGCTCGTCATCGCCATTGATAATGATCGCCTACGTTCACCCAGGGCCGTCCTAAATGGGGGAGACGTGGATGGCAAAGAGTGCGACAATGAGCACCTAGCCAGCCCTGCATTAATTGGAAAGAGGCTGTGAATAATGTACGCAGGCTAAAGCTATATTTTCATCCAGCATAAAACATTAACGCCTTGGGGTTGGCGTTTCGGTTTCAAGGAGTCCAGGCCATAGAAGCCTTAATTGGACCAATTTAAACACCTCTGTGCAAGACTTCAGCTCTTTCTCTCTATTCTAGCCCTGGTGACTGGGTTGTGTAAGTGGTGGCCGTGAGATGAAACATTGCCTGGTTGCCTGTCTGTTCCTCCTTCGCACAGCAGAGGAATCACAGCTATCGATTGTGGTTTAAAGTCGCAGGGCTCTCAAGTGGGGAATAGCCCAATATGGTGACCTTTACAACCCACACGCCTCGCTCAGCTCTGTAGAGAATTAACTGGGGTTTGGATGCTACCAGGGTCCCTGAGCCAACAGACACAGAAGTAGACATGAACACACACACACGCACACGTACACCTACACATGGACGTAGACATGTACACAGTGACACACAGGCGCGCATGCGCCCACACACACACACAGCATGGTGCCCTGATTCCAGATAGACCTTATTTTTATCTATTTACATCAGCTATTGCTTTGGCCTGCTTCGCTCTATGCTCTAATTTTCCTCTTTGCACTGCGTTTCTCACCTCAGCTGGAAGCAGGCTTAGTGAAGGATGGCTCTAAACGGGTGCTAATAGACACCCAAAGTGCATGTAATTTCTCCCTAGGAAAACCAAGAAGGAAACGTGAGTGATGCTTTGATACTCTGGAAATTCTACCATATGTGACACAGAGACAGTGTCTAGGAGCAACAAACTGAGAAAGGTTGTAATGCCGAATGTAATTTTAATTTTTTTATAATAATGAAGTATTTTCCTATTTTACTTCCATTGTCCTCCAAAGAGTGGCTGAATGTTTCTCCCATAAATATTGTCCTGAGACAGTGTTTAACAGTATGAAACAAACCTTCGTTTTACAGGACCTGAGCTGGCATCCATAGAAACCATATTTTCAATGTACTACCTTCGTAAACAGCCCATTTTCAATTTCACACAAGCCATTGATTTGGAAGAAAACATTGAGGCCGGGCGATATGCCTCAGAAATAGGAACGCAAAAAGAAAATGACTTTTAGAGAGAAAAGGTAATGAACTACATTATAAAGAGACAGGGTGTACTCAGCCAACCCACATAGCCTCTCTGATGGATGGATTGCAGGTGGCTCTTACCATTAGAGGAAGAGGCTGAAGGGTTGGTTAGGGATGTGCTTGGATCCTTCCTCCCTGGCTGGGTGGCTGTGTACAGGGTCACAGGGCCAAGTGGGACTAAGGGGACCACCTCTTTCTCCTGCTCAGACAGACCCTCCTCTGAGCTGGTGAGCCCACCGGTGGATGTCTTGAGTGAGGGGCCTCCGCTCCGATGCTCCATGATGGCATTGTCCTTACTTCCTTTGCTGCCGAGCTTGGGCCTCCCTTCGGTGGGGTTGACCTTAGCCGACCCTGGGGGTGCCTGGTCCTCCTCTGCTTCTGTCCCCTCGGGCAGTGAGGCAGGTGTGGCTGGGGGAGGGGCCTCCGTGTCGGTCTCCATAGAGCCCGTCCAATACTTGAAGGGCTTCATCAGGTTGTTGACGAAGCTGTGGAGAACGCTATTGGTAGTCTGGGCCTGGAGCGTTGGAGAGGTCTGGGAGGACAGAGGGGAGTCCGATGTCCCGAAACGCCCCTCCTCGTCCCCCTCATCCTCCACCTCCTCCTGGGCAGAACCTCCGTGGGTCTCCAGACTCTCCAGAGCAGACAGACCCAGGGTACTGGTCTTAGTCTTAGGGCTGGAGGAGGCGTCCTGAGGGGCTCCAGTCTTGGATCGGTCCTGGGTCTCCTGGTTCTCCTCTCCCCAGCGCTGGGGACTCTCCCCTGGCTGGAGGAGGATTACCACGTGCTCCTCTGAAATCTCAGATGACACATTGCCTCCAGCGATGGAGCTGATTCCCTCCTTGTCCAGGTCCACGATGCCAGTCCAGGTGGAGAGTTGGGGGAAGGGGTCAGAGCGCTGGGGCTCAGTGTCTGAGGAGTTGTTCTCTGGCTCTCTGTATTGGAGGAACCCCACTGACTGGGCTGCCTGGACTCCTGCTTCACGTTCTGTAATTATATCAAAAATATATTAGCATTCTTATTTGCTTTCCTGGCAATAAGGCATGGGTTTTAAATAATAATATTTGCAATAAGCTGTGACTCATCCACATTCTTATATGTTGATGACCTCTATTTTTGATTTTGCTTTCAATAATAAAGTATAAATAATACATGTAGACATGTTCCTCCTCTCTCCTTGGGTTACTTTATTTTAGGGCAAAATCTAAGATAAAACTTAATTACGTCTGTATCAATTTAGTCCCTGTCAATCATCCTCCATGTCACGCCGAGGAGGAAATGCAGCCTAATGCAGATCACACGCTGCACAAACACAATCAAATCCAAGCACACAGCACACAGGAGTGTACAGTCATTCCAAAGTGAACTTGAAACTAAGACAAATCACCAGCGGTCCAGTAACATTATAAACACTATAGAATGACACTGCAAGGACATTGAGGCTATAGCCAGTGTACAGATCACTGCTGGGTCTCTCTAAGTCTGTATTGAGAGCTTGCAGATGCTGATACCAGACACTGGCTGGTTGCTACAGTAGAAGATTTCAGATCCCAGAAGGGACCAAAATGTCACTGAATCCCCTCTGTATTAATTCATGCATGAGACAAACAACACGCACTAATTAATGGGAATTAAACAGGACGGTTGCCATGGTGATGGTGACCCTGCCGTTACCTCGGTAGCAGTAGGCGTCGAAGCGGGTGGTGGTTACTGGGAAACCGGTGCGGTTGGGGTTGTGGTAGACAGTGCGCACCCCTGGATCATCCCCACCACAGTTGCGCCGGGGAAGGTTTATGGGGTAGCGCACGCTGCCATCGGCCAGCCAGCCTGGGTCACACTGGTCCAGGCCGGCCTGCCAGGCTAGGTAAAGCTGCCCTGCCGTGGCCAGCTGGGCACTTAGAGAGTGGCAGTGGGTAGAGGCTGTGGCCAGGCTCAGCTTCTCTGGTACAGACGAGTGGAACACCTCACCTGGGAGAGGAGGATGGAGATGGAGAGATGGAGGTATAATGAGGTAGTGTGGGGGGAAAGAGAGATAGGTGTGGGAGGTGGAGTGGTACGGGAGCAATGGGGGAGGATGGGAGTACCATATGAAGAAGAAGGGGAGATATAATTACAATAAAGTATGAGATGAATAGAGAGATGTTGAATGTAATATGAGAAGTGATGACAGACAAGATTGAACAGGTCAATAAAGCAATTTCACAGAAGAACCATAGAATACTCAGAACCACTGGACATCCATCCTGTGAAGCTAGATAGCCCAGTCATATGCAAGGTATCAAGAATGACACTTCTCATAAAATTACCTCATATACTTCCTGCTACAGTATCACAGTAGCATTATTAACTGAAACGTCTGGCTCTGCACAGTAACAAATTACCCAGGTTCCCAAGTGCTATTTTAAAGGCACCTGCTGTGAATAGGACTCGATCCTCCTGTAGAAGTTTCCTCTGATCCTGGCCACGGCAGTATAACTCACCACCCAGCTACAGCTCAAAAGTCAGGCGGTTCCAGCATCGTTGCTCCTGGGGCTTTGCAGGGTCATGCATGACTAAAACCTAATTGACGCCTCCCTCCTACCTTGCAGTTGCTTGGCAAAGCAGTAGACATCAAACAGCTCTTCAGGGGCCTGATTGCCGTAGTTGCGCACTCCAGGTGAGTCCTGCCTGTCGCCATAGCAACCCGGCCTGGGCGACTGGATAGGGTACCTGAGGAGAGCGAGAGAGGGAGGGAGAGGAGGGGAGCCAAAGAAAATCAGGAATTTCTCCAGAAATCTCTCGGCTGGGGGGGCGAATAGGCAATCTATATCCGGACTCCGACTGTGCAATTACTCTGAAGTACATTGATTCAAACAGCATTGAGGGTACAGCCTAAATGCTGATTAAGAGATTATGTATAGAGGCATGCAGGGGCTTATGGAGGACAACAGGAAGGAAGAAAGGCTTATTACACACTCAGTAGCTACAATCCTGCATGCGCTCGGTTTGCAACCGTTTTCGTCAGACAATGTTATAGCTAAATCCCCCATCTCAGCCTTCCATCCTGGTCGCTGATGTCTCTATTTTTACATTATTAATTGCACGTTTGCCTCCTCATTGATGTGTAGCCAAGTAGCTCTGGAGATGGACCAATTATATGTGTGCCAGGTGGGGAGGAGAGGATAGGAGAGGATAGGATGCAGTTCTCTGTCGAGGAGAAATATGCAAGCTGCTTCTCCAGTGCAATTATTGGGCAGACGTTTGAGATAGAGATGTGTCAAAATATCCACATCTTAACTGTACTACACACACTGACTATCTGTCATCAACATACATAACGGGAGGCGGCAAGCTGAAACACAAACATCAACATTAAAGGTAGTCGAGGGATAGTTGTGGCTGAAATGGCGGAGCGTGATGACAGAGCTAGCCTCTGAGATGTAAACAAGCAATTACATCCTTTGATACGAGAGATTCAGGAGTTTATGAGGGGACCATTGGTGTCAAAATACTTTGCATACCTTACTTTCTGTTGGTAATTTCATTCCCTGGTTCCTTATCTGGGCCACAGAGGCAACAGAGACATTTTGTGAAAGCTATCTAATTGCCTATCAAAGCCCTGTCATTTTTAGTTAGTCTGAAGTAAACGTATACTTTGCCACTCTTCATAAAGATGTATTACCTCTGATACTTACTCGTCAGAGATATTGCTTTACATTGTTGCAGTGTATCGTAAGTAAGTATCATAAGTAAACAATTTGTACAACCCTATAAGCACCGACCTTTCAGGGGACAGGTGCTCAAAATGAAAAAAGTGAATTATGAAAAAACATTCATAATTCATATCTTGAAATTCATAACATGACAAATGCCGCTGTAGTGGAAAAAATGTATATACTGTATGTGAGCATAGGCCTATTTATTTCTGCAACAACAAACTCACTCATCATCACCTATTGTAAGCAAGCTAGTTGCAGTGCCTCCTAAAGACATGATTGACATCGGGAAAAGAGGGTGGGGTATCAGCTGATCATTGGTGTTGATTGATGTAACTCTGCTAGTTAGCTAGCTCGATTTATTTGATTGATTGTGATTTACCTCTCTATGTCTCTCTGCCTCTCTCAGCCAACCAGACCGAATATTGATGATGATGTAGGCTAAATCAAGTGTTATCAAATGTTAATCAAATGTTATGCTGTTGTGGCATTATTTTTGATATTTAAACTAGGTAGCTAGCTACACACACTCGACCGGTGACCGCATCTCTCAAGCCATGCACGTTTGGATACCGGACGCGCGCAATCTCCGTTCCGAACAATGACAAAACATTTAAATACATTTTTGGGGGATGGATTATACCACCACCCCAAAGGGCACTTTGGAGACTGGAAGGGCAAAAGGGCATGTGCTCTGGACAAGTAGAGCCCTATCTGCGCACGTGCCTACCTATAAGGATAGTGGCTATGCTGTGGTGTGTTTTGCTGAGTCGAGCTTCATGCCCAGTCGTTTTGCCCTTACCTCACGCTCTGGTCAGAGAGCCAGCCGGCATCACAGTTGTCATACCCGTCGGCGAAGGTGGCCTGGAGCTGAGCGGGCGTGGCGATGACAGCCGAGTTCTCCAGACACACCCGCTGGGCGTCGGGGAAGGACAGGGCGTAGCGGTCGTGGGGGGCACGGTAGTGGAACACCACACCTGAGGAGAGGATGCAGAGGTGAAAACACGTAGGGCGACACCAGGGTAATATGGAGACATGGACGCACGCTTGTACGCAGGCACATTCACACACGCACGCACAATCTCACACTGGCACACACAGGTGCGCGCGCACAGACACACGGCTCAAACCCTACATCATCATGTACTTCAAATGTTGTATCTGTATCTGCACAGAACGTTGGAAAACATTTATAAAACTACCTCCGAGCTCAAAGTTAATTTGCATCAGACAGGCTTATCTTTAGGGGAGAGATCTTGTCCTTGGATACAGTGGATGACAAACAGCAACAATGTTTGCTTTACTGCTTTAGCTTACAGTCCACAGCAATACTATAGCTTGTTTTCATAGCCAGAAAAGAAAACAGTGAAATAAAGAGAGATAGTCAAAGAGAGATAGATAGTGAAGGAGAAGCGAGATAGAGGAAACAAAGGAAAGAGACGAGTCCCATGCGCTCATTCCATGACCTGTGAATGGCCAGGATTCCTCTCCATTGTGCCGAGAAATGAGAAGGGAATTGCTTTTGAAGTGTCCATCTCATATTTCCCCACCAAGCTAGCATCACTAACCTCCCCCGCATGTGGGGCCACACATCAAATCCCAGTGGAGCCCACTACATGAAAGCCTGTAGACAGGGAGGCTGAGGGAGGCCGGGATACAGCTCCAAACATGGGCTCCTTTATCTTATGATGCTTTGTGCAGTATAATGACAGAAACTCCTCTGGGCGCGGGGCCAATTTGAGCAATCACGCTGCAGGCTAGTCTCGGAAAATGAGCCCGTATCCCTGTGGTATGACAGACACACCCACACTTATACACATGAAAGCACACACACACACACTGTCACGACTTCCTCCGAAGCTGCCACCTCTCCTTGTTCGGGCAGGCTTCGGCGTTCGTCGTCACCGGCCTTCTAGCCACTGCCGCTCCTTTTCTCATCATTCCATTTGTTTTGTCTTGTTTATTACACACACCTTGTTCATATCCCCTCATCAGTACCTGTATAAGTGTTCCCTCTGCCCCCTTGTCTTTGTGTGTGATTGTTTATTGTGGAGGAGAGAGAAGCTTGGTGGAACTCCGTGTATTTTGTATCGCCGGGAATATTCCCTGTATGCCTTGTATTTCCAGTGCACCTGTTTTGCGCACTGGAGTGTTTTGACGCATTTCTGCGTAACTCTGTGGTTCAGAATAAATCCTGCGCCTGACTCATTCAAATCACCTCATCACAGAATCACACACCCAAACATGGAGTCAGCAGGAGAGGAGCACCTGCCTTGAGTCGTGGCACGGGTCTGGGCGCATTCGAATATGCTAACCAGCTTGGGAGAAGCGATGGATCGGGTTCTCCAGGTCGTCCAACGCCTGAAGAGGAGAGGACCGGATCTTTCGGGACCTGCTGAGCGACCGGATCCAGCCACCCTCACCCCAGCACCCAGAGGGATCCATATATCCCGACCACAGGGATTCCTCCTACAACTGGAGTTGTACTATTCGAACATCAGGCCGGCTCCATCGGAGCGGGAGAAGGGGTCCGCCCTCATCTCCTGCCTCTCGGGAAAAGCCCTGGAGTTGGCCAATGTGGTCTGGAGTGAAGGAGGAGCCGCGTTGGACAACTACGGGGAGTTCGCTCGCCTCTTTCGGGCCATCTTCGATCACCTGCACGAAGGTAGAGAGGCTGGTCCACCTGAGGCAGGGGACGAGGACCGCGCAGGACTTCGCCCTGGAGTTTCGGACTCCGCCTTGGAGTTTCGGACTCTAGCGGCTGGGTCCGGGGGGAACGAGCGGGCCCTCATCGACCACTTCCGGATCGACCACCCCCCCAACCCGGATAAGGAGTTGATGAAGCTGGGTGGAGCGGTGATCTGGGAGAGTGGAGGACGACAGCGCCAGTGTCACTCTCGTGGCACGACAGGACATTCTCCTGCACGCTGTTGTCAGCGTTCTTTTGGGTCTGGACATGGCAGGCAGGGCACTCTCGCGTCACCCCAGGTGTCGAACACCCATACTCGTTCAGAGCCCTCTGCTGCGCACTGTACCCTTCACTTCCACTTTCCTGATTACACAGTAGTTCCCCAGTGCTGGTTGATTCAGGTGCAGCTGGGAACTTTATGGACAGGTCATTTGCACATAGTCTAGGCATTACATTGGTTCCCCTATCCATTCCACTCCCCATCAGAGCACTTGACAGTCGACCATTAGGGTCCGGGTTCGTTAGGGAAGTTACAGCACCAGTCACTATGGTTACGCACGAGACACAAAGAGAGCAAGTCACCTTTTTTATTATTCAGTCTCCTGATTTCCCTGTTGTGTTAGGTCTTCCCTGGTTAGCACTACACAACCCCACATTTTCATGGCCGCAGAGGGTTCTCACGGGGTGGTCGCGAGAGTGTCAGGATAGGTGTCTAGGTGTTTCTGTTGGTGCAACCACGGTTGAAAGCCCAGACACTACCTCCACCGTGTGCATTTCCCCCGAATACCTCGATTTGGCGCACACGTTTTCCAAAACGCAGGTGACCAAATTACCACTTCATCGGGCAGGGGATTGCGCGATAAACCTCCGGGTAGACGCTGTGCCTCCCAGGATTCATGTGTATCCCCTGTCACAGGCTGAAACGGAGGCGATGGAGACATACGTCTCCGAGTCCCTGCGCCAGGGGTTCATACGTCCCTCCACTTCGCCCGCCTCCTCAAGTTTTTTTTTGTGAAGAAGAAAGACGGAGGTCTGTGCCCTTGCATTGATTACCAAGCACTGAACAAGGGGACAATACGTTATAGTTATCCTCTACCCCTCATTCCATCTGTGATTGAGTCAATGCATGGGGTGCACTTCTTCACAAAATATGATCTCCGGAGTGCGTACAACCTGGTGCGTGTCCGAGAGTAGGACGAGTGGAAGACAGCATTCAGCACAACCACGGGGCATTACGAATACCTGGTGATGCCGTACGGTTTGATGAATGCTCCATCAGTCTTCCAGTCCATTGTGAACAAGGTGTTTCGGGACATGCTTGGTCGCGGTGTAGTGGTCTACATCAATGACATTCTGGTGTATTCCGCTATGCGCGCCGAGCATGTGTCCCTGGTTCGCAAAGTGCTGGCCCGACTGTTGGAACATGATCTTTATGCCAAAGCAGAAAAGTGTCTGTTTTTCCAACAGTCCGTCTCCTTCCTTGGATACCGCATTACCACCTCAGGTGTGGAGATGGAGGGAGATCGCATTTCAGCCGGGGTAATTGGCCGACTCCAACCATGGTTAAGGAGGTACAGCGCTTTATTGGCTTTGCCAACTACTATCGAAGGTTTATCCGGGCCTTTGGCAAGGTCGCAGCTCCCATCACATCTCTGTTGAAGGGTGGGCCATCCCGGATCCGCTGATCTGCTGAGGCTGATAGGGCCTTCAGTAACCCGAGGGTTCTGTTCACCTCAGCCCTGGTACTGGCCCATCCCGATCCATCACTACCGTTCGTAGTGGAGGTGGATGCGTCCGAGGTAGGGATAGGCGCTGTCCTATCTCAACGCTCGGGCACGCCACCCAAGCTCCGCCCCTGTGCCTTCTTCTCCAAGAAGCTCAGCCCGGCGGAGCAGAACTTCGGCGAAACACCCTTTCCTCATCTGGACGGACCACCGTAACCTGGAGTACATCCGGGCAGCGAGGAGGCTGGGCAGCCAGGCCTGGTGGGCCCTATTCTTCACCCGGTTTGATTTTACACTATCATACATCCCGGGTACGAAGAACGTGAAGGCAGATGCACTGTCATGGCTGTACGATACAGAGGAGAGGCCCATAGACAACACCCCCATACTCCCGGCCTCCTGTATTGTGGTGCCGGTAGTATGGGCGATGGACGCGGACATAGAGCGGGCGTTACGCACAGAGCCATCTCCACCTCAGTTTCCAGCTGGGCTGCAGTACGTGCCGTCTCCTGTCCGTGACCAGCTGATCTATTGGGCACACACGTCACCCTCCTCTGGTCACCCAGGTATCGGTCATTCAGTGCGCTGATGACCAAAAAGTACTGGTGGCCTACCTTGGCTAAGGACGTGAGGGTGTATGTCTCCTCCTGCTCGGTGTGCGCCAAGAGTAAGGCACCTAGGCACCTCCCAGCGGGTTAGTTACAGCCCTTACCAGTTCCACAACGGCCATGGTCCCACCTGTGTATTGACTTTCTCACTGATCTTCCCCTCTCTCAGGGTAACACCACCATCCTGGTCGTTGTGGACCGTTTTTCAAAAGCCTGCCACCTCCTTCCTCTGCCCGGTCTCCCCATGGCCCTGCAGACTGCGGAGGCCCTGTTTACTCCCGTCTTCCGGCACTATGGGGTGCCAGAGGACATAGTGTCTGACCGGGGTCCCCAGTTTACATCCAGGGTCTGGAAGGCGTTCATGGAACTTTTGGGGGTCTCGGTCAGCCTGACCTCTGGGTTTCACCCCGAGAGTAATGGGCAGGTGGAACGGGTGAATCAGGATGTGGGTAGGTTCCTGCGGTCCTACTGCCAGGACCGGCCGGGGGAGTGGTCAGTGTTCTTGCCATGGGCAGAATATGCCCAGAACTCTCTCCACCACTCCTCCACTAACCTATCGCCCTTTCAATGTGTTTTATGTTATCAGAAGGCCAATGCTGACCGCCACTGCAGTGAGGCTCCGGTTTTGGTACCGGGTGATCGGGTCTGGCTCTCGACCCGGAATCTGCCCCTACGCCTGCCATGCCAGAAGCTGAGCCCACGGTTTGTGGGGCCGTTCAAAGTCCTGAGGAGGATAAACGAGGTTACATATAGGTTATTACTCCCTCCAGATTACCGTATTAACCCCTCGTTCCATGTGGTCCGCTCCAGGAGTCTGAGGTGCGGGAGGTTCCTCCGCCCCCTCTGGACATCGAGGGGGCCCCAGCTTACTCTGTCCGTTCCATCCTGGATTCGAGGCGTCGGGTGGGGGGCCTTCAGTACCTCGTGGAGTGGGAGGGGTACAGTCCGGAGGAGCGGTGCTGGGTTCCGGTAAGGGATATCCTCGATCCCTCCCTATTGCGTGATTTCCACCGTGGCCGGTGTCGGCGCGCTGCTGGAGCTGCACGTCGGGGGGTGGTACTGTCATGACTCTCCTTGTTCGGGCAGGCTTCGGCATTCGTCGTCACCGGCCTTCTAGCCACTGCCGCTCCTCATCTCATCATTCCATTTGTTTTGTCTTGTTTATTACACACACCTGGTTCATATCCCCTCATCAGTACCTGTATAAGTGTTCCCTCTGCCCCCTTGTCTTTGTGTGTGATTGTTTATTGTGGAGGAGAGAGAAGCTCAGTGGAGCGCCGTGTATTTTGTATCGCCGGTAATATTCCCCGTATGCCTTGTATTTTCCAGTGTGGCTGTTTTGCGCACTGGAGTGTTTTGACGCATTTCTGCGTGACTCTGTGGTTCAAAATAAATCCTGTTATTCTGTGATTTACCCTCCTGCGCCTGACTCCTTCAAATCACCTCATCACACACACACACACACACACACACACACCCCGCTACAGCCCTCCATCCTGTTTCCATATACTGCTGTACTGTACACTCCAGCTCAACTTTGTAGCAGGAGCCGTCTCTTTCATTCAGGCTTTTCATTTCTCTTCTCCCAGGGTCTCTGTTTAGGGCTCCTTCCCGCCGAGGCTAGGAGCCAGGCCAAGCACAGAGATGCTAGCTGCTACCGTTCTGGCGCTTGGGAGACAAATGGGTTTCTGAGGAGCACCATGGGGGGGGGGGTGCCCCGTCCCATTTAACAGGAGGGTCACATTTCCCACAACTACTACACTCTATTTCTACCAAGCCATAACACATACGAATCAAATCAAATGTTATTGGTCGTGTACACATATTTTGCAGATATTATCACAGGTGCAGCGAAATGTTTCTTGCTCCAACAGTGCAGTAATACCTAACAATACAAAACAATACACATAAACAAATAAATTAATATCAGAATGAGCAATGTCAGAGTCCGGAATATAAATATATACACTGAGTATACAAAACATTAAGAACACAGACTGACAAGGTGAATCCGGGTGAAAACTATGATCCCTTATTGATGTCATTTCAATCAGTGTAGATGAAGGGGAGGAGACAGGTTAAAGAAGGATTTTTTAAGCCGAGACAATTGAGACAGTGTGTATGTGTGCCATTCAGAGGGTGAATGGGCAAGACAAATAATATAAGTGCCTTTGAATGGGGTATGGTAGTAGATGCCAGGTGCATCGGTTTGTGTTGAACTGCAACACTGCTGGGTTTTTCACGCACAACAGTTTCCCGTGTGTATCAAAAGTCTTCCAGTCAACTTGACACAACTGTGGGAAGCATTGGAGTCAACATAGGCCAGCATCCCTGTGGAATGCTTTCAACACCTTGTAGAGTCCATGGCCCAACGAATTGAGGCTGTTCTGAGGGCATTAGAGGGTGCAACTTAATATTAGGAAGGTGTTCTTAATGTTTTGTACACTCAGTGTATGTATGTGATGGGGTGTATAGACATTATGGAAAGTATATGAATAGAAAAGGTGTGTACAGCATTAGTTATATAGGATGAGCCTTGACTAGCATACAGTATATACATATGAAGTGGGTAAAACAGTATGTAAACATTATTAAAGTGACCAGTGTTCAATGACTCTAAGTACATAGGGCAGCAGTCTCTAAGGTGCAGGGTAGAGTACCGGGTGGTAGCCGGCTAGTAACAGTGACTAAGTTCAGGGCAGGGTACTGGGCGGAGGCCGGCTAGTATTGACTATTTAACAGTCTGATGGCCTGGAGATAGAAGCTGTTTTTCAGTCTCTTGGTCCCAGCTTTGACGCACCCGCACTGTCTCCGCCTTCTAGATGGTAGCGGAGTGAACAGGCCGTGGCTTGGGTGGCTCGGGTGGCTGAGGTCCTTGATGATCTTCTTGGCCTGGAGGGCAGGCAGTATGCCCTCGGTGATGCGTTGGGCTGACCACACCACCCTCTGGAGAACCCTGCGGTTGCGGACAGTGCAATTGCCGTACAAGGCGTTGATACAGCCCGACAGGATGCTCTCAATGGTGCATCTGTAGAAGTTTGTGAGGATCTTAGGGGCTAAGCCAAATTTCTTCAGCCTCCTGAGGTTGAAGAGGCGCTGTTGCACCTTCTTCACTACACTGTCTGTGTGGATGGACCATTCAGGTTGTCAGTGATGTGCACGCCAAGGAACTTGAAGATTTTCACCCTCTCCACTGCGGCTCCGTCGATGTGGATGGGGAATGCTCTCTCTGCTGTCTCCTGAAGTCCAGGATCAGCTCCTTCATTTTGTTGACATTGAGTGAGAGGTTATTTTCCTGGCACCACGCAGCCAGGGCCCTCACCTCCTCCCTGTAGGCGGTCTCATCGTTGTTGGTAATCAGGCCTACCACAGTTGTGTCATCTGCAAACTTGATGATTGAGTTGGAGACTTGCATGGCCACACAGTCATGGGTGAACAGGGAGTACAGGAGGGGGCTGAGAATGCACCCCTGTGGGGCCCACGTGTTGAGGATCAGCGTAGCGGAGGTATTGTTGCCTACCTTCACCACCTGGGGGCGGCTCGTCAGGAAGTCCAGGACCCAGTTGCACAGGGAGGGGTTCAGACACAGGGCCCCGAGCTCAGTGATGAGCTTGGAAGGTACTATGGTGTTGAAGGCTGAGCTGTAGTCGATGAATAGCATTCTTACATAGGTATTCCTCTTGTCCAGATGGATAGGGCAGTGTGCAGTGCGATGGCGATTGAGTCATCCGTGGGTCTGTTGTGGCGGTATGGAAATTGTAGTGGGTCTAGGGTGTTGGGTAAGGTGGAGGTGATATGTTCCTTAACTAGCCTCTCACAGCACTTCATGATGACAGAAGTGAGTGATAGTGATTTAGTTCAGTTACCTTCGCTTTCTTGGGTACAGGAACAATTGTGGACATCTTGAAGCAAATGGGGACAACAGACTGGGATAGGGAGAGATTTAATATGTCCGTAAACACTCCAGCCAGCTGGTCTGCACATGCTCTGAGCACACCACTCTGCTCCAGTCTCTGGAGAGAACAGGAGAGCACAGATACTGAGATAGCTGTATATAGCTGTAGATAATAGAGTGATGCCCTTGTTGTAACACAGTAACACAGTATACAACACTAATACAGTCCTGCCTGTGCGGAAAATCGAATAGACCTACATAGCAGAGATCATCACCTGTGTGTAGATACAGTATGTCTATTTGTGGATCACCACTTAAGCCGGCCTGACATACTGTATCTCATGACTGTGGCTGACAGCGAGGATCAATGTCTGGGCTCTAATTGGGGAGACAGACAATTGACCATGCAATATGGGCCGAATGGACAGAGAGAAAACCTAATCAGGGCCTAGAACACACACAAACAAGCCTATCCTGGCCAGAATTAATATGACTGTTGAGCATGAAAAACCCTGCAGCATTGCAGTTCATGACACAAACCGGTGTGCCTGGCACCTACTACCCGTTCACTTAAATATTTTTTCTTGCCCATTCACCCTCTGTACTCTGTATGGCACACATACACACGTCTCAGTTGTCTCAACGCTTAAAAAACATTATTTAACCTGTCTCCTTCCCGTCATCTACACTGATTGAAGTGGATTTAACAAGTGACATCAATAAGGGATCATAGCTTTCACTGGATTCACCTGGTCAGTCTATGTCATGGAAAGAGCAGGTGTTCTTAATGTTTTGTATACTCAGTGTATATTTAACACTTGGAGGAGTTAGTATTGGGTGTTCTGCAATGTAGCGTTACTTGCAATTAACGCTAAGTCCGGGAAAATGTTCGGTGCGCTCCTAGATGGACCAACCAGTAACGGGTTTCTCTTTCTGAAGGAGGAAGGGGGTTTTATGGCGTGCTAATTGATTGGCTGGGAGGGGGGACATGGTCTCCTGAGCACCGAGCCAGGGGTCTCTACAGGAGCAATAAAGTGCTCTAACAGAGAGAATAGAGAGAAAGGAAGGAGAGAGAGGAGCTGTGGATGGAGAAAAAACACAGTCCTTGATGTCATAATCATTGAGTGAGAGAGCCACTGTCACACACACACACACACAGGCACGTACACATTCACACACACACGGGAACACACACGCTGCATGCACACACAGACACACACACAGAGACACACACACACACACAGTGGCTATATCGTGTAATAATAGCGCAGCGCTATATCTGTGCTATTCTCACTGGGAGCCCATGGAGCTAGTGTACAGTATGTGGGTGAGTGAATGAGGCTACTGGGCATAATGTGGAGCTGAAGCTCAGCAGACTGCTGGCAACATTGTGTAGATCTAGGTGAGTAAAGAGCAGCACTATAAAGCCAATGCAGAGAGCAGAGTGCCACTTCCCTTTAGTCATTACTCTAATAGGCGTTTATTAAAAACAGCAAGTGACCTGGAAAAATCTGTTTCTCAGCTGAAAGATTTTCATTTGGTAATTACTATGATACTATTAGCTGATATGGCATATAATATCCACAGGACCTCACAGTGAAGAAGTGGGTGGGTTCAACATAAACTACAGCCCAGAGACCTCAATGTAACACTAGATATCAACACACTTTATTTTCTCATTAGGTCTATTTGCTTTCGTGGCATGAAATGGACCTAAGCGGTGGGGTCAACGATCTGTTACTCGGTCCAGTTGGCAGACATTGTCACGTTCCCCAGACCAGACATTCCCACACAGTAAACAAACCCACTGGCTTAAATAATGATTCCATTAGCAATGCCAGGTAGAGCTACAGTCAGGGTCGTGTTCATTAGGGACAAAACACTTTAAAGCGTTTTGCAATGGACAATGAAAATGGGCATTTCTTATTGGACGAGTCCAGGTTGTCTCTCCCTGTTTTGTTACGTTTACTTCCTGTTTGGTGCCTATTGAACGCGACTCAGGTGTAATGAGTATAGCAGGGGTCAGCTTTACCTGTGACCTCCAGGGGCACGGTGTCCTGTTCATCATTGATGCCCACCACCACCTCACAGCGGTACATGCCCGAGTCACTGGAGCGCAGACTGCTGAGTGCAAGGCTGGCGTTGTAACGGTTGTCCTGGTAACCGGGCAGGGTGACACGCCCCTGGAATGCCTTCTTAACCTAAACCACAAAAAGACAGAACAGTTATGAACACACAATTAAAGCAAAATGAAGCATACAGTATGAAAGACAACAAAGATGGCAATGAAAAAGAAAAAGGACATTCCACTAAATGTTTGCTGGTCCAATTATCACAGTTGGCAGCAGAAAAGCGGAAATGTATTTAATCTTATTTTCATAGAAAGAAGAAAGGATTGTGCAGCACATACTGTATAGTTACAGATTCTGCTTTTAAATAAGTTGAAGCTAAGTACTGGCTAGATGGCCCACACACTCTTCATATACGTACAACCGACATTTTGTATTCTTCCCACTTCGTCAATCTTTACCTTGACCACGTTGTACTTGGCGACCAGGATGGACTGTTCCTTCTGCCGACCGTCGTCGCCCCTCTGGCCCCACACCTTGGTCCACTTGATGCGGGGGGGCTCGTGGGTAGGGGTGGGGCGCAGGGTGAAGACACAGGGCAGCAGGACGGTGTTGGCCAGCTGCTCCCTCACCCTCTGGTGTGTCACCTTCCTCATGTTCACCACCGGGTCTGACCACACCAGGCCTGGAGAGAGGAGAGGATGAGGAGGAAGAGGAAGAGGAGGATGTGGAGGAGGAGAGATACACAGGCAGGTCTACAGTGTCAGACAATTGTTTCTGAACCGTGAATATGAAACACTGGAAATGGAGGCTAGGTCTACTACGGTATAATACAGACGCTTTTTTTTTATCAACGTGTTATCAAGACATGTGTGTTGGTACTGGGCTGGAAGGGGATCACTGATATACAATACTATCGCATGCTATTTTCTTTGGCATGGAGAAAGGTGGGGATCGATTCCTGTGTATCTATTGGGGGATGTGATGGATTCATCTTCTTGCTCTTGTTTAATTAGCCCTGCAATTGTAAAGTATAAAACAAGAGAATGGTCTCTATCCTATATGACTGATTATTGGTCATTGATTCTTCAGATAAAGACATGTTCAAACATAGTGCTACAGTACAGATGGGAAGATGAAATGTCTTTTCAAAAGCCATAAATCAAACTCTGTATGAAGTCAACAGTTTGATCTGTTCTAACCTCATAGCCCATCTCCATGATTGATTATTGGACCGTTTTAATCATAACAAATGAGGGTTGTCATAAAAAAAAAAATGCCACACACGCTACAACAAGGGTCTCCAACCTTTTCTAGCATGAGCTACTATTTTTTTATATACCGTAGCTTTCAAACAAGCACATTCCTCTCTTCTCCTCTACCCTGCAACTCTTCCCCTGGTCCTTCGTGTACAAGATATGTGTTTTCTGTCAATATAAATAAAAGAATGGTTAATAAACAACTCTAAGGGGGCCCTATAAAATCATATTTAGTATTTTCCTGAATTCTGTTTCTCTTTCCTGTTTTTTATTACTCCCCAACGGGCTCGGGAGAGGCAAAGGTTGAGTCATGCGTCCTCCGAAACATGACCCGCCAAACCATACTTCTTAACACCCGCTCGACTTAACCCGGAAGCCAGCTGCACCAAGTTAATTGCGCATCTAGCAAGAGAGGAATGGGTCGGCCTAGCGATGTTTCTGCTGTTAGGTCTACTGCTTCAGAACATGTCATGGCAGAGTTTGGAAAACAATCACCACCCAATTGATACAAATAATCATGATATACAGTGGGTATAGAAAGTCACCACCCCCTTCCAAAATGTTCACCTTTTGTTGCCTTACAGCCTGAAATGAAAACACATAAAATCAGACTTTTTCCGTCTTTATTTACACACAGTAACCCACAATATCCAAGTTTATTTTTTTTTTTTATAAAAAAAAAATCTGAAAATTAATCACAATTAAAACAGTAAAATACCCTATTTGGTTAAGTGAACACCCCCCTGAGTTAATACTTGGTGGAACCACCTTTTGCTTGAATTACAGCCATGAGTCTCTTTGAATACGTCTCTACTAACTTTGCACTCCTAGACTGCGCAATATTTGCCCATTCTTCCTTGCAGAATTGTTCAAGCTCAGTCAAATTGCATGGTGACCGCTCATGGACTGCACTCCAAGTCATTCCACAGATTCTCGGGGCTCCGACTAGGCCACTCAAGGACATTCACCTTCTTGTCCTTGAGCCACTGTACGGTTGCTTTGGCGATGTGCTTTGGGTCATTGTCATGTTGAAACGTGAACCATCTTCCCATTTTCAACTTCCTGGCAGAGGGCTGCAGGTTCTCCTCAAGAACCTGTCAGTATTTTGCACTGTCCATTTTCCCTTCTATCCTGACAAGTGCTCCAGTCCCTGCTGAAGAGAAACACCCCCACAACAGGATGCTGCCACCGCATTGCTTTACTGTAGGCATGGTGTTCTTTGGGTGGAAAGATGTATTGGGTTTTCGCCAGACATATCGTTTTGCATTCAGGCCAAAAAGTTCAATTTTGGTCTCATCTGACCACAGCACCTTTTGCCACTTGGCACACGGAATCTACAATGTGCTTTTTGGCAAAGCTCAAACAAGACTTGATGTGGCTTTTTTTGAGGAGTGTTTTTTTTCTTGCCACCCTCCCATAGAGGCCAGATTTGTGGAGTGCTTGTGATATTGTGGTCACATACACACATTGACCAGTCTTTGCCACAAAGGCCTGAAGCTCCTTCAAAGTCGCCATTGGCTTCTTGGTGGCCTCTCTGATCAGTCTCCTCCTTGCCCGGTCATCCAGTTTGGAGGGACGGCCTGATCTTTGCAGGGTCTGGGTGGTGCCATACATTTACATTTACATTTTAGTCATTTAGCAGCAGGGGGGTAGAAGGATTACTTTATCCTATCCCAGGTATTCCTTAAAGAGGTGGGGTTTCAAATGTCTCCGGAAGGTGGTGAGTGACTCCGCTGTCCTGGCGTCGTGAGGGAGCTTGTTCCACCATTGGGGTGCCAGAGCAGCGAACAGTTTTGACTGGGCTGAGCGGGAACTATGCTTCCGCAGAGGAAGGGGAGCCAGCAGGCCAGAGGTGGATGAACGCAATGCCCTCGTTTGGGTGTAGGGACTGATCATACGCCTTCCACTTCTTAATAATGGTCTTAACTGTGCTCCGAGGGATAGACAAAGCCTTTGAAATATTTTTATATCCATCCCCTGACTTGTGCCTTTCCACAACTTTATATCGTAGATCTTTTGAAAGTACCTTTCCGCCCATAGTGGATTCTTTGCTTTGAATTGCGCTACTAAGCAGTGGAGTCCTCTATGAACAACTGATTTTATTCTGAACTAATCAAAGTCACTACAATTGATCACAGATGGAAGCCAATTAGCTTGATTTGTGATCTGGAAGGTGGTTGGTTATACCTCAGCAAGTTTGCAATTGCAATTCTAAGGGGGGGTGTTCACTTATCCAAATAGGGTATTTTACTGTTTTACTTTTAATTAATTTTCAGAGTTTTTTAGATTTTCAAAAAAATAGATATTGTGGGTTACTGTGTGTAAATAAAGCCGGATTTTATGTCTTTCATTTCAGGCTGTAAGGCGACAAAAGGTGAACATTTTGAAAGTAGGTGGTGACTTTCTATACCTACTGTAGTTCTGTCAGGTAAGCCAACTTTGCATTTAATTGAGAAGGTTTTGGAGGAAAGTCTTGGCATCGCTAACTGGCTACATTTAGAGTGATAAACAAACAAAGAAGACAGAGGGGCAATATTGCTGGAAAATAATTGGCAGATATTGTGTTACGTTTGGCTTTTAAGCCAACAGTGGTTAACCAAGGGTGGGATAATGTGTGGCTTTGATTGGATAGAACCCAGGAGCTTTATGTTTATGACAGTTTGCGATGGAACACATGATAAAATGCATGTACTTTCAGAATTGATTGGCGAGCTGCTCATAGGTGGGCTCTGCGTTACTTGTAGCTCGCGATCTACCCGTTGGAGACCCCTGCTCTACAGTCACGTAGGATAGAGATATAGACTGTATCTCTATCCGTTCATACAGTTCACCTTATTATAAATGAGGCTTACATTGTAAGCTACTGGCTTTTTTTCTCTCCTGCACTCCTCCTCCCTCCACCCTTCCCCTGCTCCTCCTGAGACCATTCCCAGCCCATAGTCATTAGGTCATGTGGTAGTGTGTTGGGATGTGGAAGTATCGACAACATCAGCCACCAGTGCCTGGGAAGGCCAGCAGGGAATACAGGCACACACACACTCTCCCCCAGACTTAAAAGCCCTCCTTAGTATAAAAACGTTCAATCAGCAACTCACTCACTGTGGGACCTCTCTTATAAGAACATTAATTAATAACAGCATTGAGATCTATCAGATAGGCTGTATCGTTTGAGTGGAACCAGGAGAGAAATGCTAAAACTCTCTTATTTCTTTCTCGATTGCCCAGGCAGCAGTGGGGAAACATAGACTGCTAGTGTCACGTTGTTATGAATGTAGAGGGGGAAGGAAGGAAAGAAAGAGAGCGAGAGAACTGGAGGCAGTGGTTGATGGTAGGAAGTAGGGGGAAATGAGGGTATTGATTTATTTTCATTACTATCCGTTTCCTCTACACCTGCAGTGTGTCGACTCGCTCCCCGCTCCTATTTCATCTGATTAGATTTCATGTAAAGTGTGGCGGAGCAGGGTTGTGGCATCGCCGCTGGTGGAATGTGTCTCTCCTGGCTGTCTCCACAGTAATTAAGTAGCTGATTGGAAGAGCGATGCTTCCCGAGATCGTCACAGACACGCCGTTGTGCTTTTCTCTCTCCCTTCCCTTCTCTTTCCTTTCTCATTCCCTTCTTCATACGACCACCAGGCCACAGAAGCTTTTTATTTTTGCCTCTGTTCATTTATTTGGTTTTCTTCCGACAATCTATTTTTCTTCCGTTTCCCTTTTTGAAACCTGGCTCGATGTTTTCGCTCGGCTTCAGCTAGCAATTTCATTACATTCAGTCTGTGACGGCAATTCAATTTGCCCTCTGTTGCCTCATTTTCGATTCCCATTGAATTATGCCCAATGCCGGATGGATAAGAGTGGTGTGTGTATGTGTGTGCCCTCCCCTCACAGCCCAACCGTTACCCTTGGCCTGGCATTCAGCCCCAACCCCTGCTTGAGAACATCTCATCTCTAATTCACTATTCATGGTACCCTAAATACACACATGCTACTCACACACATACACACGCGCGCTTTTGTGGGAATATATCATTTTTCTGGCTGATGGTTTATTGTGTCTTTGAGCACGCCAGAGCACACAAATAGCAGACGAGACATGTGAATAGCTGTCAGTGCTCGTTGCTACATGCTTTATATGCTTTACCCGTGGCTTCCTAAGAGGCTGACTGCCACTTGGCGAAGAGCTTAACATTAGCTCCTCTCCATCTGTCTGTGTGTGACATGCTCAACACTCCAAGACGCCCACGGTGCTGTGTTTGACTCCCTCACCTAGCTGATCTATTCTAAACTGTGTCGCTGGCGCTGCATCCGACGGCATGAAAGGTGATTCATGTTTAAAAAGGCCTTTTTCTTTCAGCACACTCAAGTGATGCTCCGCCTGCCTAAAGAGCTGTGACCTGTGAGGAAAACATGGCCATCTCTTTTCAAAGAGGGGCGTTTAATGGGGCTAGGAAATATCAACACGAGCTCAAGATGGAAACAGAACTTTGTGAACTACAGGTTTTATACTGACCATCTTTGTGTGGCTGTGTGCTGCAGAAGGGGCTTTAAACCATATCTATTATGAGACAGATTTGATTACCAGTATGTTACGAAGTCAACAAGGTTACAAGGAATTTCCAGAGATTTCTGTGGCATTGAAGACAATTGACCATATCAGGAGTGTCATATGGGTCATTCTCGGTTCCTGAGACAGAATGTTCCGGTAGGTACAGTTTCTCCGTGTTACATATGAGACCGTCCACATTCTGAGTACAGAATGTAATGTGCTTCAGTCTGTCAGGGAAAATGGTGGCACTTCTGAACTTTGTTCATTTGGTAGCAGCAGCCCAATTTCCTCTTTCCACAGAGGGGAGTAACGCAGTAAAAAGATGAAGAGGTTTGGGGTTGGCACTCTGCTCAGAACATGATGGTGAGGATGGCAAAGGGAGGAAGGGGGGAAGGAAAGAAAGGAGGAAGATAGAAGCAACAGTGTGATTTATAGAAGGGAAATGGAGTAATGTAATTGAAAAACACACACATGCATGTGCACACACACACTAATTTTCTCTATATACAGTGGGGGGAAAAAGTATTTAGTCAGCCACCAATTGTGCAAGTTCTCCCACTTAAAAAGATGAGAGAGGCCTGTAATTTTCATCATAGGTACACGTCAACTATGACAGACAAATTGAGGAAAAAAATCCAGAAAATCACATTGTAGGATTTTTATGAATTTATTTGCAAATTATGGTGGAAAATAAGTATTTGGTCACCTACAAACAAGCAAGATTTCTGGCTCTCACAGACCTGTAACTTCTTCTTTAACAGGCTCCTCTGTCCTCCACTCGTTACCTGTATTAATGGCACCTGTTTGAACTTGTTATCAGTATAAAAGACACCTGTCCACAACCTCAAACAGTCACACTCCAAACTCCACTATGGCCAAGACCAAAGAGCTGTCAAAGGACACCAGAAACAAAATTGTAGACCTGCACCAGGCTGGGAAGACTGAATCTGCAATAGGTAAGCAGCTTGGTTTGAAGAAATCAACTGTGGGAGCAATTATTAGGAAATGGAAGACATACAAGACCACTGATAATCTCCCTCGATCTGAGGCTCCACGCAAGATCTCACCCCGTGGGGTCAAAATGATCACAAGAACGGTGAGCAAAAATCCCAGAACCACACAGGGGGACCTAGTGAATGACCTGCAGAGAGCTGGGACCAAAGTAACAAAGCCTACCATCAGTAACACACTACGCCGCCAGGGACTCAAATCCGCAGTGCCAGACGTGTCCCCCTGCTTAAGCCAGTACATGTCCAGGCCCGTCTGAAGATTGCTAGAGTGCATTGGGATGATCCAGAAGAGGATTGGGAGAATGTCATATGGTCAGATGAAACCAAAATATAACTTTTTGGTAAAAACTCAACTCGTCGTGTTTGGAGGACAAAGAATGCTGAGTTGCATCCAAAGAACACCATACCTACTGTGAAGCATGGGGGTGGAAATATCATGCTTTGGGGCTGTTTTTCTGCAAAGGGACCAGGACGACTGATCCGTGTAAAGGAAAGAATGAATGGGGCTATGTATCGTGAGATTTTGAGTGAAAACCTCCTTCCATCAGCAAGGGCATTGAAGATGAAACGTGGCTGGGTCTTTCAGCATGACAATGATCCCAAACACACCGCCCGGGCAACAAAGGAGTGGCTTCGTAAGAAGCATTTCAAGGTCCTGGAGTGGCCTAGCCAGTCTCCAGATCTCAACCCCATAGAAGATCTTTGGAGGGAGTTGAAAGTCCGTGTTGCCCAGCGACAGCCCCAAAACATCACTATTCTAGAGGAGATCTGCATGGAGGAATGGGCCAAAATACCAGCAACAGTGTGTGAAAACCTTGTGAAGACTTACAGAAAATGTTTGACCTGTGTCATTGCCAACAAAGGGTATATAACAAAGTATTGAGAAACTTTTGTTATTGACCAAATACTTATTTTCCACCATAATTTGCAAATAAATTCATAAAAAATCAAAAACTCATTTTGTCTGTCATAGTTGACGTGTACCTATGATGAAAATTACAGGCCTCTCTCATATTTTTAAGTGGGAGAACTTGCACAATTGGCGGCTGACTAAATACTTTTTCCCCCACTGTATAAAGTGTCTCTACTCTGGCAGCATAAGAGGCAGAGATGGGAAAATGTTGGTTCTCTCAGGCTCAGTGGAGTGAGTCAGCAGGCCTGAGGGGACACACATACACGCTCTTCTCCTCCCTTTCCTCTACCTCCCACAGGGAAGTGGCACTCATCAGTGTGTTTACTGCACACACACACACATACACACACACTGTCCCCAAGGACTATCGCGTTGCAATTTCTGGCCCACCTCGCCTATAGCTGGGGTAAATGTAATACAGCCAAACGTATGTTTAAGCTGAGAAGCACCGATAATGCTCCAGCTGTATAATCATGAGGCATGACAGTGTTTGCCAAACCCTGTTCCACTTTCCACTTGGCCATTACCATTGTGTTGCCCGTGTCCCCACAGCACCCAAACAAATGTGCAGTGAATTACGTTAAGTTGTAACCACTGTTCCCTTTCTGTCAACTTTGTTTTGTACAAATGTGTTTCTTTGTTTCTCTTCCCTTACCCAGATTGTATTTAGTTTCTACCCCGACCGCAACAATTTGTGACACGAAATCAAAATGCAGATACACTTCTTAAAAATCCAAATGACTGCTTAAAGCAAAGGAAAGCGATAAAAAATGTCTCTATTCCTACATGGTTAAATAATGAATGTAAGCGCTGTGGCCCCATCGCAGTAGATATACCAAATCTGCATTTAGATGGAAATGTTTTTACAAGCAGAACCGCTTTGAGACCCTCCTTTGTTTGGAAATCCGCCTGTTTTTCATTTGACTTTTTCATCTAAATGAGGCCCAATCATAGACTGCCTAACCTGTGGAGGAGAGGAGCGAGGGAAGAGGCGAGGCAAAAGAGGACTGAGCGAAGAGAGAGCAAGAGCGAACGAGAGCATGAGGCGGAGAGACAGGGAGAGAGGAACATGTCTCTCGGTCTCTCTTCTTGTGCTGAATCACACAACATGACTTTCTGATCTGTGATTGTCAACTTGGTCACATTTGTCATCTTCATTTTTTTGAGCGGCAGGAAATTATCAACTGGAGGCAGAAAGAAGCCTTTATCTGCCTCGAGCAGAGAGAGGCTGTTAATGCATTCTTCCACAGTCATAAGTGCACAATGGCCGACATCTCTCTTTTCTCTCCCTCTCCGCCAGGTCTTACCTGTAACGAGCTTCTCAATGATAAAGGCCCCATTGTCTCTATTAGACCAGCAACACGGCTCTGAACTGATCAAGTGCATCATTGGCATTGACTAACGATGTGTCCGGTGTTTGCTTTGTCATAAATCAAGAAACATCTTCTGTCTGAGCTTTCTCTCTCTCTCTCTGTCAGGTGTCGAGATCACAGGAAGTTTTGCTCAAGAGCAGTTTGTCAGGATGAAAACGATGTTAGAGTTATTCTAGGGGTAACTGGAGGACCTGTATGAGAGTTTGCACTCTGGCTAAAAGGAAAGGTGACCGGTGTGTAGGATAAAAAATTGAGAGAGTTCAAAAGGTACTCTCACATTTTTGTACAGCACTTATGAAGGCATAAGGCTGAACCTTATGCTCTTTTTTGTTTTATTTTTAGCACTTTGCACTGTCACCCTTTGTATTCTTTCGACCATGGATTAAATTAAGTATATTATCTTTGCATCTCGGTGTCACGTCTCCTCCCGTTGCTCCCCTCCGGCGCTCTGATTCGCCGGTCTACTGAGTCACCGGTCTGAGCGCACCCCCTCGGCAACACCGGAATGGAAACCCAACGCACCCTAATCACCTCCAGCGCACCTGCACCTTATCATCTCATCACCACCACTATATAGCCCTGGACTGTTCAGTGTTGTGTTGTGTGTGATTGTTAGTGTCATGTCGTGTACTCGCTCGTTGTTGTTCTCTTGCTCAGTGTTAAGTAAACCTTTACATTGTTGATTCCTGCGTCCTACCACTTCGTATCCTCAGTACTCGTCACACTCGGCTTGGTTTGAGTGCGAGTACCTTTTTAAATCTTTAATGTTGCTTACCATGAACTGTTGTGTGATAGAGACTGCCACAAGTTCTTATTTAGAATGTGCTAACAAAACTGTTTATCCGTTTCTTTTTTATATAAACGCCTGGGTCTATCTACAATACATACAGGGACAAGTACTTGAACAACCCTCATCATGCTCTTCTAAGGAAAGAGAGAACAATAGGCATACAAGAGAGAGGGAAAGAGAGCGAGAGAAAAAGAGCGAGACAGATAGATAGAGAAAGAAAGAAAAAAGAGAGATACAGAGAGAAAGAAAAGAGAGAGAGAGGGGGGGGGGTGTTGAAGGTGTTATCTTGCAGATGCTAACTCCCCCAAACCAGCCCTAATGATAACCATGGCAACAGAGACACCACAAGCTGAGACCTGGAGGTGGGGTTTTAGGGGAAAACACATCCTCTGTCTTTCAATGCAGGTTGGAATTTATTGTCATGAATCTTGCCCTGGAGGCAGCTCTTCAGAGTGGTCCCCAACTGGCACAGCCACAAAATCAGATTATAAACCTAACCCTAACCTAAACCACACTCCCCTACCCTAACCTTAAATTAAGACCAAAAAGCACAGTTTAGAATTTTTACAATTCAGCCAATTCTGACTTTGCAGCTGGCCCAACTAGTGTAAAATCGCTCAGTTCTGCCTGCAGGGCAAGAATCATGACAATAAACGTCTGTAGGTTTGTAATCTAAATGGAATAAGGGGGAGTCGCTTTTTGACAGAACACCACCGCCTCTCTACCCCCTCCGCTCCACTCCTTCATCCCTCCACCCCACTCCTCCGGCCTGCTACCTCTCCTGCAGTCAGAGCTGCCCACCTGACAGTAGATTAAACTACTGTGTGTGTGTGTGTGTGTGTGTGTGTGTGTGTGTGTGTGTGTGTGTGTGTGTGTATGTGTGTGTGTGTGTGTGTTTGTGTTGTAGCAAGTGCACAGTGGGCCTCCCACATGCTGGTACTCTCTCGCATAAAATCTTCTCTCTGGGACCCAATCCCCTCCTCCTTCCTCTTCTCCTCTCCCCCCTCCTCTAGCTATGAATAATAACCATGCCCGGCGATAGGGGCCTGCGTCTGTGACCTGTCCCAGCCCTGTCCCATCCAGCCACATGTCGGTTTAGTGCCACTCGGAAGCTGCTGGCGTGACAAATGCCCGCGCCCTGTGTGGCGTAATGATACATTTATATGAAATGGCACAGGGCCCAGTTCCCCACGTCCCCCCGTCCTCATCTCTGACCCGTCGAACAAACACATTCACCAGAGGAGCTTTTCATGCCAGCCACCCATCTGTGCCCACTGCCCCCTGCCTCCCTCTGTCTCCCTCCATCACCCATTTCCATATTCACTCACCTGAAAAGGAGGAAGTTAGAAAAGGGGGTGGGGCAGAATGCATATTTTTGCACGACAGACATAGAGGCTAATGCGTGTTAGTAAGAAATTGGGCATATGACCCGAGGGAGGTACTTTATTGTGCTTATGCTATGTGTGACTGCTGAGCTTCTTGGGATACATAACATGCAGGCTATTACAACTACAATAACTGCCATTACACCTATGTACACACACAAAAACACTCAATCTGCTTCAGTCACGTCTCTCGTGCTGAGGGAGTAGCTTGCTGAGTCACAGGCCCACAAGCCTTGGTGTTCCTCAGGCCTCACAATGCTCTGCTGTTTATCTTGACATAAGGCAGAACAATGGTGTGCAGATGGCAGCAGACGGAGCAGGGAGACAGGCGGGCACAGGGGGCATGGAGGGAGCACAGAGGCGCTTTGGTCTGGGTTCCCTCCTGGTAGGACTGTGGATGCAGTCCTACCAGGAGACCCTTCCAGACCCTGCACTCTGGATAATGCATGGGTGTGTGTGTGCAGTGTGTGTGTGTGTGTGTAGTGTGTGTGCGTGTGTGTGTGTGTGTGTGTGTGTATACCACTGTCCTGGGTCTCTCATGTAGGGGCTGTGAGTGTGTGTACATGGCTACTCCAGCCCCTGCAGACCCCTGCACTGGCCAGATAAGACTCTCTGAGTAGGACTGGTCCAGGATCAGCTGTTGTCTGCAGGGAGAGACTCTAATCCCTGACAGCTCATGATGTCAGACCTGCCAAAGTGTTCTCAAGGAGAATGAGAGAGAAACACGCACTGACACATAGTCAGAGGGTAAAAAAGACCTTACCCAGGCATCTTCCAAACGATTGCCTGACTTAAGAGTGATGATGGTGGAGGACTAAATTGTCCTGCCAAATGACTGCTCTTGCTGTAATGAGCAGGGACAGCTCTGACACACTGACACACAGCATAGCACTCAGGAATTCACATCCGGTCTTAGAGCAAAACATATTATATTTGACTAAAATCGATGCCACTCCATTTAGTATGATATGTAACTTCACACAATGTGCCGAATACAACAGGTGTAGACTTATCTTGAAATGCTTACTTACGAGCCCATTCCCAACAATGCAGAGTTAAAAAGTAAGACAAATATTTGCGAAATAAAAAAGGAAATAGTAACACAATAAAAACAATAACGAGGCTATATACAAGGAGTACCAGTACCGAGTCAATGTGCAGGGTACGAGGTAGTTGAGGTAATTGAGGTAATACAGTATGTACATGTGGGTAGGGGTAAAAGTGACTAGGCAATCAGGATATATAATAAACAGAGTAGCAGCAGCGTATGTGAAGTGTGTCTGTGTGAGTGTGTGTGTGTGTGGCGTCAATATGCACGTGTGTTTTGTGTGTGTGTGTGTGTGTGTGAGCGTATGTAGTGTGTGTGTGTATATGTGTTGGAGAGTCAATGTAGTATGTGTGAGTCTGTGGGTAGAGTCTAGTGAGCCAGTGCAAGAGAGTCAGTGCAAAAAAATTAAGATACAACAATAAATAATAAAAGGGGGCCAATGTAAATAGTCCAGGTAGCCACTTGGTGCTCCAGTAACGCTTGCCGTGCGGTAGCAGAGAGAACAGTCTATGACTTGGGTGGCTGGAGTCTTTGAGTTCAGCCCCAGTGATGTACTGGGGCCGTACACACCACCCTCTGTAGCTCCTTGCGGTCAGATGCCGAGCAGTTGCCATACAAAGCGGTGATGCAGCCAGTCAAGACGCTCTCAATGGTGCAGCTGTATACGTTTCTGAGGATCCGAGGGCCCATGCCAAATCCTTTCAGCCTCCTGAAGGGGAAGAGGCGTTGTCGTGCCCTCTTCACGACTGTGTTGGTGTGTTTAGACCATGATAGGTCCTTAGTGATGTGGACCCCGAGAACTTGAAGCTCTCGACCCGCTCCACTACAGCCCTGTCGATGTGAATATCGGTGTGTTCGGCCCTCCATTTCCTTTAGTCCACGATAAGCTCATTTGTCTTGCCCACGTTCAGGGAGAGGTTGTTGTCCTGGCACCACACTGAGCACGGACCCCTGAGAGGCCCCCTTGTTGAGGGCCAGCGTGGTGGATGTGTTGTTGCCCACGCTCACCACCTGGGGGCGGACTGTCAGGAAGTCCAGGATTCAGTTGCAGAGGGAGTTGTTTGGTCCCAGAGTCCTTAGCTTAGTGATGAACTTGGAGGGCACTATGGTGTTGAACGCTGAGCTGTAGTCAATGAACAGCATTCTCATGTAGGTGTTCCTTTGTCCAGGTGGGAAAGGGCAGTGTGGAGTGCAATAGAGATTGCGTCATCTGTGGATCTGTTGGGGCGGTGTGTGAATTGGAGTGGGTCCAGGGTTTCTGGGATGATGGCATTGATGTGAGCCATGACCAGCCTTTCAAAGCTACAGATGTGAGTGCTACGGGGCTGTAGTCATTTAGACAAGTTACCTTGGCGTTATTGGGCACAGGGACTATGGTGGTTTGCTTGAAACATGTAGGTATTACAGACTGGGTCAGGGAGAGGTTGAACATGTCAGTGAAGACACTTGCCAGGTGGTCAGCGCATGCTCTGAGTACGGATCCTGGTAATCCGTCTGTAACCTTTCTCACATCGGCTACAGAGAGTATGATCATACAGTCATCCGTAACAGCTGGTGCTGTCACACATGGTTGAGTGTTGCTTGCCTTGAAGCGAGCATATAAGGCATTTAGCTCGTCTGGTAGGCTCATGTTACTTGGCAGCTCTCACCTGGATTTCCCTTTGTAATCTGTGATAGTTTGCAAGCCCTGCCACAGCGTCAAAGCCAGTGTAGTATGATTCGATCTTAGTCCTGTATTGACGCATTGCCTGTTTTATGGTTTGTCTAGCATTTTGCCCCATCCTAAATTGGTTTAGACATGATTATTTTGCCCCCTGCCTGAGTATAGAGAGCAATATGGTGTCTCCTAATGCCCTGGAAGAGGTGGTCTTCACTAATATATCCCTTCAACAATGTAAACTACGCTTTGGTACTATTATTGCACACACAATTTCTATTTGGCGCAAAATTGTAAAACAATGTAACTGGGAATGAAAATGGCCCATACTCCAATGTTTCACAATAATGGCTTGCGATCTGGAGGGCGGCCTTTTGCATCCCCTCAATGGTCCAAATGTGGAATCCGTACCCTTACAGATATCATGGACATAAATGGTTTGAGAACATTCCAAAATTTGAAAGATACATACACATTACCAGGCAACTCCTTTTTTCTATATTTACAATTTAGGTCAGCTATGCTGGCCTATGGAGTCCCTTGGGAAACCCAACTACCAAACCATTCAATGATGGGATTTATAAATCAATTATCTGGGTTCCCGAAAGGACTGACCTTTATAATATATAAACAACTTTTGGAAAGCTCATATTCTGAGCTAGCCATTAAAAAAGTTTGGTCCACAGATCTAATGGCATCTGAACAACCCTTTAACTGGAACTGAATAGGGAAAAATATGACCTTGGCATCCCGTAATCAACTTATACATTTTAAGTTCATTCACAGACTGTATTTAACACCAAGGAGACGTTTTACGATGATATTGACTCCAACTCCCAAGGCATCCGCATGCTTCTCAGCCTAAATAGTTCGGAACAGTTCGTGCATATATTATGACAACATTTTGTGACGTTTTTGTTCATTTTGGTCTTCGGCAAAGGTTTTTTCGGTTGTTCGTGCACACTACATTTTTTCTCGCGGCAATCCAAAGTCAGAAGCTGAAGTCTACACCCCTTCATCAGTGATTCATCACAGAGCTCTGTGTATGATGGAGCGAAATGCTAGTGCGTGGAAATACAATTAAAACTTTGGTACGGATAGTATTATATTTTAATACTTTAAAAAGTACTATATTTTACTAAATCCGGGACACTCAAATTAGTATGATATGTTACAGTAGGGATTCTTCAATGAAGTGTTTGTTGTCATTCAACGAGAGACAAATCGTTTTCATGCAAATTTTTTCACTTCAGAAATACTGCACCAAACATCTTAGTATACTACCTATTGCATCTCAAAATGTACAAACAGTACTATTGCCAATTTTTTCTCATTTTTCAAGCGAAGATCTTTTAAGGGAGTATACGAGCACACTAGCCGAGTTTCACCTAGCCGAGTTTGGCTAGGCACCAGCCGAACTGAATAATGTTGACGCCCTAAATCAGGTAGGCACATTCCTTCATATGATTTATTTTTTTAATTTTTTTATTTTTTTTTGTCATTTAGCAGACGCTCTTATCCAGAGCGACTTACAGGAGCAATTAGGGTTAAGTGCCTTGCTCAAGGGCACATCAACAGATTTTTCACCTAGTCGGCTCGGGGATTAGAACCAGCGACCTTTCGGTTACTGGCACAATGCTCTTACCCACTAAGCTACCTGCCGCCCCATATGATGTATGAGTACCCTGCAGGTAGCCCTTTCCTGCAGTCAATGACCAAAAGGCTCCATGGGTTGAATGATAATATATTTCATCATTTCATCATTAATAAAGATTATTTCAAAAAACATGATGAAAATTCGGTGTTTCTATGTCAAACAGTTTTGTTATATTTCAGTCTTCTGTGATGTATATAAAGTGTAATAATGTGATGCAAACTCAAAATGTAATACATTTCAACTCTATATCTGACATGATACAGGTGTCTTCTTTTTTTTAAGACCATAACCATGTACGTGAGGTGTATACTTTTGTTTCAAAGTAGATTTGTTTAAGACTACCAAGAATCACTCTGTGTGACCCTGATTTAGCCCACTGCAGTAAAAGGTGAAATACTTCTGGGGAAAAGTTACAAAATTCATTTAGAAGTGCATGAATTTATATAGTCAATGCTTTCCATCTACTATATTACATAATTAATATCTCAATCAATCAGAGAAGATTACTCCTAGCAGGCAGCACTGCTGCAGCCTCCTTACTCTGTCCCATTTAACCAGTGGATCCAGTTACTATTAGAAGTTATAACATTAGAATGATCAACAGCGAGAAATAATGTTGTTAGTGAAGGAACAATTGAGGCCTGGACAAATATACTTGACTCTGTAAAGAACAATTTCAGATAAAGCCCCACACATACAAACCAATTATATACAGTAGTGGAGTGGAGTGTATGCGCAGTATACCCACTTATTTTTCAGTGGACATTGCGTATACGCACTTCTCAATCCCCACTGATACGTACAGTGATTTCTAAAAGTATTCAGACCCCTTGACTTTTTCCACATTTTGGTACGTTACAGCCTTATTCTAAAATGGAATACATCGTTTTTTTCCCCTCATCAATCTACACACAATACCCTGCACCTTAGAGGCTGATGCCCTTTATACATAGACATGGAATCACTGGCCATTTTAATAATGGAACACTAGTCACTTGAATAATGTTTACATACTGCTTTACTCATCTCATATGTATATACTGTATTCTATTCTACTGTATTTAGTCAATGCCACTCCAACATTGCTTGTCCTAGTATTTATGCATTTCTTAATTCCATTCTTTTACTTTTAGATGTGTGTATTGTTGTTCATTGTTAGATACTACTGCACTGTTGGAGCTAGGAACACAAGCATTTCTCTACACCCGCAATAACATCTGCTAAATATGTGCTTGTCCTAGTATTTATGCATTTCTTAATTCCATTCTTTTACTTTTAGATGTGTGTATTGTTGTTCATTGTTAGATACTACTGCACTGTTGGAGCTAGGAACACAAGCATTTCTCTACACCCGCAATAACATCTGCTAAATATGTGTATGTGACCAATAAAAATTGCTATGATTTGAATGACAAAGCAAAAACAGGTTTTTAGATTTTTTTGCAATTTTGTATTTGTTTTTAAATGGAAATATCACATTTACATAAGTATTCAGACCCTTTACTCAGTACTTTGTATAATCACCTTTGGCAGCGAATACAGCCTCGAGTCTTCTTGGGTATGATGCTACAAGCTTGGCACACCTGTTTTTGGGGAGTTTCTCTGTCAGGTTGGATGGGCAGCGTAGCTGCACAGCTATTTTCAGGTCTCTCCAGAGATGTTCGATCAGGTTCAAGTCTGGGATCTGGCTGGGCCACTCAAGGACATTCAGAGACTTGTCCCGAAGCCACTCATGCATTGTCTTGGCTGTGTGCTTAGGGTTGTTGTCCTGTTGGAAGGTGAACCTTCGCCCCAGTCTGAGGTCCCGAGCGCTCTGGAGCAGGTTTTCATCAAGGATCTCTCTGTACTTTGCTCCATTCATCTTTCCCTCGATCCTGACTAGTCTCCCAGTCCCTGCCGCTGAAAAACATCCCCACAGCATGATGCTGCCACCACCATGCTTCACAGTAGAGATGGTGCCAGGTTTCCTCCAGACATGACGCTTGGCATTCAGGCCAAAGAGTTCAATCTTGGTTTCATCAGACCAGATAATCTTGTTTCTCATGGTCTGAAGGTCCTTTAGGTTCCTTTTGGCAAACTCCAAGCGGGCTGTCATGTGCCTTTTACTGAGGAGTAGCTTCCGTCCGGCAACTCATAAAGGCCTGATTGGTGGAGTTCTGCAGAGATGGTTGTCCTTCTGGAAGGTTCTCCCATCTCCACAGAGGACCTCTGGAACTCTGTCAGAGTGACCAACGGGTTCTTGGTCACCTCCCTGACCAAGGCCCTTCTCCTCCGATTGCTCAGTTTGGCTGGGCGGCCAGCTCTAGGAAGAGTCTTGGTGGTTTCAAACTTCTTCCATTTAAGAATGATGGAGGCCATTGTGATCTTGGGGACCTTAAATTCTGCAGACATTTTTTTGTACCCTTCCCCAGATATGTGCCTCGACACAATCCTGTCTCGGAGCTCTACGGAAAATTCCTTCGACCTCATGACTTGGTTTTTGCTCTGACATACACTGTTTCAAACTGTTTTGCTCTGACATACACGAGTTCAAACAGGTGCAGTTAATACAGGTAATGAGTGGAGAACAGGAGGGCTTCTTAAACAAAAACTAACAGGTCTGTGAGAGCCGGAATTCTTACTGGTTGGTAGGTGATCAAATACTTATGTCATGCAATAAAATGCAAATTAATTACTTAAAAATCATACAATGTGATTTTCTGGATTTTTGTTTTAGATTCCGTCTCTCATAGTTGAAGTGTACCTATGATAAAAATTACAGACCTCTACATGCTTTGTAAGTAGGAAAACCTGCAAAATCGGCAGTGTATCAAATACTTGTTCTCCCCACTGTACATGTCTTATATGGGCAGAAAGCTTAAATTCTTGTTAATCTAACTGCACTGTCTAATTTACAGTAGCTATTACAGTGAAAAAATAACATGCTATTGTTTGAGGAGAGTGCACATCAACAAAAAACTTATCACGACAACTGGTTTGATACATTCACCTCTGAAGGTAAATAATGTACTTACATTCAGTAATCTTGCTCTGATTTGTCATCCTATGGGTCCCAGAGATAAAATGTAGCATATTTTTGTTTGATAAAATCAATTTTATATTCAAATGTAGGAACTGGGATCTACAGTTTGAACCCTTGCTGTCTCTGGCTCCACACCCACCCCGCTCGGCCATCTAGATGTTTGAAAGTTAGTGTATAAGCTAATGCCCATCATGTATGACATTCCTGGGAGTGTGTAAACTTACATTTTGTATTACCATATAATTTATGTATGTTCTCTATAGTTATGTACTTGAAAATGTATCAATTGACCAATTCGGTACATTTGAGCAGACTTCATACAAAATAATCCAGTATTGCAAAGCTTCACTGGATCAATCTGAAACTTTGCACACACTGCAAAATCTAAATTTTGCCTTAACTGCAATATTATATTGTGGCCTTTCTCTTGCATTTCAAAGATGATGGAACAAAAAAATAAATAGAAAACATGTTTTTTTTTTGTATTATCCTTTACCAAATCTAATGTGTTATATTCTCCTACGTTAATTTCACATTTCCACAAACTTCAAAGAATATGCATATCCTTGCTTCAAGTTCTGAGCTACATGCAGTTAGATTTGGGTATGTCATTTTAGGCGAAAATTGAAAATTGAGGTTAACTCTAATGAACTTATCCTCTGCAGCAGAGGTAACTCTGGGTCTTCCTTTCCTGTGGCAGTCCTCACGAGAGACAGTTTCATCATAGGGCTTGATGGTTTTTGCAACTGCTCTTGAAGAAATGTTCAAAGTTCTTGAAACTTTCCGGATTGACTGACCTTAATGTCTTAAAGTAATGATGGACTGTCGTTTCTCTTTGCTTATTTGAGCTGTTCTTGCCATAACATGGACTTGGTCTTTTACCAAATAGGGCTATCTTCTGTATCTTGTCACAACACAACTGATTGGCTCAAACGCATTAAGAAGGAAATAAATTCCACAAATTAACTTTTAACACCTGTTAATTGAAATGCATTCCAGGTGACTACCTCATGAAACTGGTTGAGAGAATGCCAAGAGTGTGCAAAGCTGTCAAGGCAAAGGGTGGCTATTTTGAAGAATCTCAAATCTCAAATATATTTTGATTTGTTTAACAATTTTGTGGTTACTACATGATTCCATATGTGCTATTTCATAGTTTTGATGTCTTCACTATTATTCTACAATGTAGAAAATAGTAAAATAAAGAAAAACCCTGGAATGAGTAGGTGTGTCCAAAGTCAAAAGTTTGGACACACCTACTGTCACGCCCTGACCTCTAGAACTCTAGTTAGTTTGGTCAGGGTGTGCATGTTTAGTTCTATGTTGTATATCTATGGTTAGAGTCTAGTGGTTATACTTCTATGTTTGGCTGGGTATTATTCCCAATCAGAGGCAGCTGTCGCTCGTTGTCTCTGATTGGGGATCATACTTAGGCAGCCAGTTGCCTGGGTTGTGGGATCTTGTTTGTGTTTCGGTGTGTTTGGCTTGTTTGTGCATAGCCTTCCGACGTCACGGTTCATTGCCTTTGTTGTTTTGTCAGTGTTTATCCAGTTTAATAAACATGTTTGCATACCACGCTGCACCTTGGTCTGATCCGTCTCTCAACGTTCGTGACAGAAGATCCCACCAAACGAGGACCAAGCAGCGTGGCCAGGAGCAGACATCCTGGACATGGGAGGAGATCCTGGATGGTAAGGGATCTTGGACATGTGAGGAGATCCAGGCTGGGATGGATAGCCGTCCTTGGGAACAGACAGAGGAAGCGCGGGTTAGAGAGGAGCAACGGCGACACCGACGGCGCCGGCCGATGAGGAAGCACGAGAGGCAGCCCCAATAACAATTTGGGGGGCTAAAGGGGTGGTCGGGGATCGAGAGAGAAGAGACCCGACCACTGCACCCGGTGGGTTTCCAGTTTGAGTCCCTATGACCATGGGAACAGGAATGGGAACAGTTTTATACTGAGGAGTCGGAGGATGACGACGATAAGTTTCTGTTCCCTAACTCGTGGGGGCTCCCGGAGGAGCTCCACCGGTGCCTGATCCAGCTCCGGTCGGTTGCTCCACTCCGGAGCCAGAGCAGTCCGCTCCTCCGGTGCCTGATCCAGCTCCGGTCGGTTGCTCCACTCCGGAGCCAGAGCAGTCCACTCCACCGGTGCCTGATCCAGCTCCGGTCGGTTGCTCCACTCCGGAGCCAGAGCAGTCCGCTCCACCGGTGCCCAAGCCAGCTCCGGTCAGCGGCTCCACTCCGGAGCCAGAGCAGTCCGCTCCACCGGGATCTGGTTCAGCTCCGGTCAGCGGCTCCACTCCGGGTCCAGAAGTCAGCCCCTCTCCAGGTTCGGGGTCTCCCACACCAGGGTCCAGACAGGGATCGGTGCATCGTGGGAGGACTGAGAGGGGAAGCTCCGCGTTGAGGTCCAGACCGGTCCAGGGGTGCAACGCGGGGGGTACTGTCATGCCCTCAACTCTAGTTAGTTTGGTCAGGGTGTGCATGTTTAGTTCTATGTTGTATATCTATGGTTAGAGTCTAGTGGTTATACTTCTGTTTGGCCGGGTATGATTCCCAATCAGAGGGAGCTGTCGCTCGTTGTCTCTGATTGGGGATCATACTTAGGCAGCCAGTTTTCCTGCCTGGATTGTGGGATCTTGTTTGTGTTTCGGTGTGTTTGGCTTGTTTGTGCATAGCCTTCCGACGTCACGGTTCGTTGCCTTTTGTTGTTTTTGTCAGTGTTTATCCAATTTAATAAACATGTTCCCCACGCTGCACCTTGGTCTGACCCGTCTCTCAACCTTCGTGACGCATACTCATTCCAGGGTTTTTCTTATATCTATATATATCTATATATATATATATATATATATATATATATATATATATATATATATATATATATATATATATTACGTTTTGCTCTGAGACCAGGCTGGAATTCACTGAGGCAAATCATAGATCAGGACACATTGGATGTCTGCCTATGACATACTATATAGGGCTCATTGTACAGTATGTGGATTCAATACTGAGACAGGATACATTAGATATCTGCCTATGACATACTATAGGGCTTATTTTACGGTATGTGGATACAATATTGAGACACAGGACTGTGTCTATATCTTCAGTTTCTCACCAGGGGTATTTTCACTAGGAACCAAATGGAAGCAAATGGCAGAAATGGGGAGGGACCAATCTGAACTCGTACAATAAGAGACGCTCATTTTTGTTGCCAATAAACATTTACTGTTGCAAACCATTTTGCTACAGTGTGCACTAATGAATACACCCATATATTTGAGCAGTATTAGCATGGTATTAAGTTGTCAAAATGCAGCTGAGTTTGTTTTTTTAAGCATCAAAGTGGATATTAACAAGTCATATGAATATTTAACAAGTAATGCTGCAAAAAAACTCTAAATAAAGCTCTGCATGGGAGATTAGCGAATGTTCCTGTTTTTCCAGAGACTGGGACTCAAGAGCTGAGAACTGCAGGATAAATGGAGCTGGGAGATTTGGACCCCTGCCCTAAATGCCTCAAAATTTGCCTCTACTAAAGTCCAGCTCCAGTATTTATAGTGAGATAAAATGACTGGAATCAACCCCCTCGTCCCTAAGCTGTGAGGGCCTGCCAACATTCCCAGCCCTATAGGGATGACGGAATTGTGTGTGTGTGTGTGTCTAAGCCATCCTTGTCACGCACGTTGACTGATGACTCGTGGAACCAAGGCACAGCGTGATAAGCGTACATCTTTATTGATACACAACACACGAACAAAACAACAAAACGAAACGATACGTGAAGTCCTGAGGTTACACACACCAAACCTTTACGGATCAAGATCCCACAAACTAACTGGTGCCAACAGGCTGCCTAAGTATGGTCCCCAATCAGAGACAACGAGCTACAGCTGCCTCTGATTGAGAACCACCCTGGCCAACATAGATCTAAACGATCTAGAACAAAAAACATAGAAAACTAAACATAGAAAAATCCACACCCTGGCTCAACATTTAAGAGTCCCCAGAGCCAGAACGTGACAGTACCCCCCCCCCCCCAAAGGCGCGGACTGCGATCCGGGCGTGACCACCACCTTTTCTCCACCTCCCCGTTGCACCCCTGGTCTGGTCCCGCTGACTGGAGCTGGATCCGACGACGGTGGACCAAACCTTACCGGCTCCGGACTGGAGCCGCTGGCCGGAGCTGGACTGGACACCGGTGGAGCGGATTTCTCTGGCTCCGGTGTGGATCCGCTGACTGGAGTTGGACCGGACTCCGGTGGAGCGGATTGCTCTGACTCCGTAGTGGAACAGCTGACCGGTGCCGGACCAGGCACCGGTGGAACAGGCACGGGCCGTGCCGGACTGGACACACGCACCACTGGCTTGGCGCGGGGGTCAGGAACGGGCCGGACCGGGCTGACGACGCGCACCACAGGCTTGGTGCGGGGAGCAGGAACGGGCCGGACCGGCTGACGACGCCGCACCACAGGCTTGGTGCGGGAGCAGGAACAGGCCGGACCGGTTGACGACGTGCACCACTGGCTTGGTGCGGGGAGCAGGAACGGGCCGGACCAGGCTGATGACGCGCACCACTGGCTTGGTGCGGGGAGCAGGAACAGGCCGGACCGGACTGGCGACGCGCACCACTGGCTTGGTGCGAGGGACAGGAACAGGCCGGACCGGGCTGGCGACGCGCACCACTGGCTTGGTGCGAGGGACAGGAACAGGCCGGACCGGGCTGATGACGCGCACCACAGGCTTGGTGCGGGGAGCAGGAACGGGCCGGACCAGGCTGACGACGCGCACCACAGGCTTGGTGCGGGGAGCAGGAACAGGCCGGACCGGGTTGGCGACGCCGCACCACTGGCTTGGTGCGGGAGCAGGAACAGGCCGGACCGGGCTGGCGACGCGCACCACTGGCTTGGTGCGAGGGACAGGAACAGGCCGGACCGGGCTGGGAACACGCACCACTGGCTTGGTGCGGGGAGCCGGAACGGGCCGGGCCGGACTGTGGAGGCGGACTGGAGGTCTGGAGCGGAGAGCTGACACAACCCGTCCTGGATGAATGCCTATTTCCACACAATATGTGTGAGGCATCAGCACAGGACGTACAGGGCTGTGCACTCGTACTGGCGCTACAGCACGTGGCACTGGCGCAGGATATACGGGACCGAGGAGGCGTACTGGAGGCCACGAGCGTTGAGCCGGCACACCCCGTCCTGGCTGCATGCCCATCTTAGCACGACACGTGCGTGGTGCTAGCACCGGACGTACAGGACTGTGCCGGAACACTCGCGGCACAGTACGTGGCTCCGTATAACACGGAGCCTGCCCAGTCTCACGCTTCCTAGCCTGAGTACGGGGAGTTGGCTCTGCTCTAACTCTAGTCTCCGCCAACCACCCTTTTAGCCCCCCCCAAAAAAATTGGGGCTGTCTCTCGGGCTTCCTCCTCGGCCGGTACCCTCTGCGATGCCGCTGCTCCTCTTTGTAGCGCGCCTCCACAGTCTCCTCCCAAGAACGGCGATCCATTCCGGCCTGAATCTCTTCCCAAGTCCAGGATCCCTTCCCGTCCAGGATCTCCTCCCAAGTCCAGGCTGTCTGTTCCTGGACACGCTGCTTGGTCCTTTTTTGGTGGGATCTTCTGTCACGCACGTTGACTGATGACTCGTGGAACCAAGGCGCAGCGTGATAAGCGTACATCTTTATTGATACACAACACACGAACAAAACAACAAAACGAAACGTGAAGTCCTGAGGTTACACACACCAAACCTTTACGGATCAAGATCCCACAAACTAACTGGTGCCAACAGGCTGCCTAAGTATGGTCCCCAATCAGAGACAACGAGCTACAGCTGCCTCTGATTGAGAACCACCCTGGCCAACATAGATCTAAACGATCTAAAACAAAAAACATAGAAAACTAAACATAGAAAAATCCACACCCTGGCTCAACATTTAAGAGTCCCCAGAGCCAGGGTGTGACAATCCTCCATGAACTGCAACCCTCCAAAGGGCAGTGCTACCAAGAACCATTTTGATCAGAAGAACCCTTTTTGGTAGACAAGGGTTCTTTGTAAGGCAAAGGGTTTTACCTAGAACCTTTAACATCCTAAGAACTGTTTTTGGAAGAAAGGGTTCTTTGATGATTCTTTGGAAGGCAAGATGGATTATTTAGACGGCAAGAAGGGTTCTACATAGAACCATATATAATATTTCCCAACATGCTCTACTGCAGGGAGATTTTCAGAATATATTTTTTTACTCTAATATCTGTTTTTACATGTACATTGATTGGTTGATACATTTAATGCGACACAAAGAGAAATAACATGCAGTCAGTGGTTGGAAAAGTACACCATTTTCATATTTGAGTAAAAAAGTAAAGATACCTTAATAGAAAATGACTCAAGTAAAAGTCACCCTGTAAAATACTACTTGAGTAAAAGTCAAAGTATTTGGTTTTAAATATACTTAAGTATCAAAAGTAAATGGAATTGCTAAAATGTACTTAAGTTTCAAAAGTAAAAGTAAAAGTATAAATCATTTCAAATTCCTTATATTAAGCAAACCAGACGGCATAATTGTATTTTTATTTTTTATTGACTGATAGCCAGTGGCACACTCCAACACTCAGACATAATTTACAAACGAAGCATTTGTGTTTAGTGAGTCCGCCAGATCAGAGGCAGTAGGGATGACCAGGGATGTTCTCTTGATAAGTGTGTGAATTTGACCATTTTCCTGTCAAAATGTAACGAGTACTCTTGGGTGGCAGGGAAAATGTATGGAGTAAAATGTACATTATTTTCTTTAGGAAAGTAGTTAAGTAAAAGTAAAAGTTGCCAAAAATATAAATAGTAAAGTAAAGTACAGATACCCAAAAAAACGACTTAAGTAGTAGTTTAAAGTATTTTTACTTAAGTACTTTACATCACTGCATACAGTTTTCTAAACTAATCCAATCTGTTAGTAATTGGATTTATTGCACCCATTACTTAAATGGTTGTTCCAGTTTAGGTGATTGAGGTAGTCTCAGTATTCAATCTACCCTACCCTGGCAGTCATTCTGAATGCAGGTTGCGGGTGATTAACAATTCCACTTGTTGGATATCCTAACTCTGGCTGGATTCCAATAGGAATTCCAATCAATTTGATTTGACATCACTTTGCAAGCCAGCATAATGCGACTTGCAGGCCTTAAGTGGCCTATAAACCAGGAGATTCCTAACACCACTGTGTTAGGGTAGAACTAAGCCCTCAAAGAAAGGCCTTATGATATATGTAATGTATTGTTATAAGTATTTACATTTTAAAGACTAATAAGGCTGGTGGAACCGTTCATATATAAAAGGGTTCTAGGTCGAACCATATACAGGGGGTTCTTTAAAGAACCCTACATAGAGGGTTCTAGATAAGCCATTTCTCCATAAACTGCAAAGGGTTCTACCCAGCACCAAAAAGGGTTCCCCCATTGGGACAAACCGAAGAACCCTGTATGGTTCTACTTAGCACCTTTTTTTCTAAGAGCGTAGGAGTCCAGGGACCAATGAGCCAGATAGCATAGAGTATTGACTGAATACTAACACTGGATAGAGCACCTAGGGCTAGCCAAGACTCCGCTAAGAGCCTGGAGCTATCATAAGACCTCCTCAGAAACACCCTCAGAAGAGTAGGAGATAGGTAGTGTGTTGCTAATGTTGTATCTACAGGACCAAAGGTGCTAAAACACACAGATGGCCATGTAAACCAGTGATGGGAGGTACCGGTGTATTGCCGAGGAGAGGAGAACTTACCACAGCCCAGAGAGAGCAGGAGTGCCGTCAGCAGAGCCTGCAGTCCACAGGCAGGGACCACCGCACCCAGCATCCTGGAACCTGAGAGAGAGAGAGAGAGAGAGAGCGAGACTGCTAATTTGGTATAGAGCAGACCTAACTCACTCTATGAAATTAATCAAAACAGGAACATTTTACATTTGGCTAGAAATTCAAAAGGAAATTATCTCAACAGAGAAAAATTTCCTCCTGTGTGCTACCTATATCCCCCCACTAGAATCCCCATACTTTAATGAAGACAGCTTCTCCATCCTGGAGGGGGAAATCAATATTTTCCAGACCCAGTGACATGTACTAGTCTGTGGCGACCTAAATGCCAGAACTGGACAAGAACCTGACACCCTCAGCATACAGGGGGACAAACACCTACCTGGAGGTGACAGCATTCCCTCCCCCATTTGCCCCCCTAGGCACAACTACGACAACATAACCAACAAAAACGGGTCACAACTCCTGCATCTCTGTCGCACACTGGGTATGTACATAGTCAATGGTAGGCTTCGAGGGGACTCCTATGGTAGGTACACCTATAGCTCATCTCTTGGCAGAAGTACTGTAGACTACTTTATCACTGACCTCAACCCAGAGTCTCTCAGAGCGTTCACAGTCAGCCCACTGACACTCCTATCAGACCACAGCAAAATCACAGTCTACTTGAACAGAGCAATACTCAATCATGAGGCATCATTTACATTTACATTTACGTCATTTAGAAGACGCTCTTATCCAGAGCGACTTACAAATAGGTGCATTCACCTTATAGCCAGTGGGATAACCACTTTACAATGGGGGGGGGGTAGAAGGATTACTTTATCCTATCCCAGATATTCCTTAAAGAGGTGGGGTTTCAAATGTCTCCGGAAGGTGGTGAGTGACTCCGCTGTCCTGGCGTCGTGAGGGAGCTTGTTCCACCATTGGGGTAACAGAGCAGCGAACAGTTTTGACTGTGGCATCAAAGCCAAAGGAACTGAATAATATTAAGAAATGCTATAGATGGTAGGAAAGTAGTGTCGAAACTTACCAAAAAACAATTAGGCAACAACAAATTCAATCCCTTTTAGACAACTTCCTGGACAAAACGTTCCACTGTAATAGTGAAGGTGTAAACTTGGCAGTAGAAAACCTAAACAGTTTATTTGACCTCTCAGCTTCCCTATCAAATCTAAAAATCTCTAACAGAAAACCGAAGAAAAGTAACAACAGTGACAAATGGTTTGTTGAAGAATGCAAAAACCTAAGAAAGAAATTGAGAAACCTATCCAACCAAACACTTAGAGACCCAGAAAACCTGAGCCTACGCCTTCACTATGGTGAATCACTAAAACAATACAGAAATACACTACGGAAAAAGAAGGAACAGCATGTCAGAAATCAGCTCAATGTAATTGAAGAATCCATAGACTCTAACTACTAGGAAAATTGGAAAACAATAAACAAACAACAACACGAAGAGCTATCTATCCAAAACGGAGATGTATGGGTAAACCACTTCTCCAATCTTTTGGCCCTATAACAAAGAACAAACAGCAAAACAATATAGATGATCAAATGCAAATCTTAGAATCAACTTAAAGACTACCAGAACCCACTGGATTATCCAATTACATTGAATGAACTACAGGACAAAATACAAACCCTCCAACCCAAAAAGGCCTGTGGTGTTGATGGTATCCTCAATGATATGATAAAATATACAGACCACAAATTCAAATTGGCTATACTTAAACTCTTTAACATCATCCTTAGCTCTGGCATCTTCCCCAATATTTGGAACCAAGGACTGATCACCCCAATCCACAAAAGTGGAGACAAATTTGACCCCAATAAGTACCGTGGGATATGCGTCAACAGCAACCTTGGGAAAATCCTCTGCATTATCATTAACAGCATACTAGTTCATTTCCTCAGTGAAAACAATGTACTGAGCAAATGTCAAATTGGCTTTTTACCAAATTACTGTATGACAGACCACGTATTCACCCTGCACACCCTAATTGACAAACAAACAAACCAAAACAAAGGCTAAATCTTCTCATGCTTTGTTGATTTCAAAAATGCTTTTGACTCAATTTGGCATGAGGGTCTGCTATACAAATTGATGGAAAGTGGGGTTGGGGGAAAAACATACGACATTATAAAATCCATGTACACAAACAACAAGTGTGCAGTTAAAATTGGCAAAAAACACACACATTTCTTTCCACAGGGCCATGGGGTGAGACAGGGATGCAGTTTAAGCCTCACCCTCTTCAACATATATATCAACGAATTGGCGAGGGCACTAGAACAGTCTGTAGCACCCAGCCTCACCCTACTAGAATCTGAAGTCAAATGTCTACTGTTTGCTGATGATCTGGTGCTTCTGTCACCAACCAAGGAGGGCCTGTAGCAGCACTTAGATCTTCTGCACAGATTCTGTCAGACCTGGGCCCTGACAGTAAATCTCAGTAAGACAAAAATAATGGTGTTCCAAAAAAGGTCCAGTTGCCAAGACCACAAATACAAATTCCATCTAGACACCATTGCCCTAGAACATACAAAAAACTATACATACCTCGGCCTAAACATCCGTGCCACAGGTAACTTCCACAAAGCTGTGAATGATCTGAGAGACAAGGCAAGAAGGGCCTTCTATGCCATCAAAAGGAACATAACATTTGACATACCAATTAGGATCTGGCTAAAAATACTTGAATCAGTTATAAAACCCATTGCCCTATATGGTTGTGAGGTCTGGCTCTCAAGAGAAGACAGGCTATGCGCACACTGCCCACAAAATGAGGTGGAAACTGAGCTGCACTTCCTAACCTCCTGCCAAATGTATGACCATATTAGAGACACATATTTCCCTCAGATTACAGAGAGCCACAAAGAATTCGAAAACAAACCCAATTTTGATAAACTCCCTTATCTACTGGGTGAAAAACCACAGTGTGCCATCACAGCAGAAATATTTGTAATCTGTTGCCACAAGAAAAGGGCAACCAGTGAAGAACAAACACCATTGTAAATACAACCCATATTTATGTTTATTTATTTTCCCATTTGTACTTTAACTATTTGCACATTGTTACAACACTGTATATATACACATACTATTTATTCTTTTGGAACTTCTGAGTGTAATGTTTACTGTTAATATTTATTTCACTTTTGTTTACTATCTACTTCACTTGCTTTGGCAATGTTAACATACATTTCTCATGCCAATAAATCCCTTAAATTGAAACTGAATTGAGAGAGAGAGAGAGAGAGAGAGAGAGAGAGAGAGAGAGAGAGAGAGAGAGAGAGAGAGAGAGAGAGAGAGAGAGAGAGAGAGAGAGAGAGAGAGAGAGAGAGAGAGAGAGAGAGAGAGAGAGAGAGAGAGAGAGACAGAGACAGAGACAGAGACAGAGACAGAGACAGAGACAGAGACAGAGACAGAGACAGAGACAGAGAGGCAGAGAGGCAGAGACATCGTTAGAATTACAATCACTCAAGTTGCCGATATGTTTGCATGTACACTCTCTATCTCCTTCCATTAACGTTCCAGCTAGAGAGGAGACAGGTGAGAGGTGGACAGGAGGCATAGCCATTAGAATCCCATCCCAGACAGGCCCTTCTAGTGACAAATCAGACAGGAATAATTTCTGTGGTTTGAAATCACCTGCTGGCCCTACATCAGGGCAGGGCACTGATAATGTAGCCGACTTTACAATCTCCCTATAATCAAAGACTGATTTCTGCCTAGAACAGCCCAGTCCGTAGGTCTACAATACAGACTGACAATCAGGTGGATAAGATATTTGCATTGAATGATGTTTTATTATTTGGCAACCCATCAGCTTCCTCTGATTCCTATACCAAAATAAAATATGTTTGCAGTGTTCTACATCAAAACAGCTGAGCAGCACAACACAGCAAGCAAATACAACATGATTGAAGCCTATGTTTCCATGGCAATTGTTACACATGGCATGTTTGACATTTTCACACACACAAAATCAAAGTTGCAGGAATTCTTAGATCTAGTGAGGGTGGAGGCAGCTGGTATGTGAGAGAGAGCCTAGTGTTTATATACATTTATTGGAAAATGCACCTTTTCTGTGTCATTGGGAAGGTGAAAAACAGCCTCACGCAAATGGCCCTACCGTGAAGTAGGAACCAGCATCAAACGCCTCAGATCCTGTAACCGGTCACATTTCTTAATGAAGAAAAGTGACGTCCTAATCTCAATTTTGATAGAAGAATCATGAAAGCAAATAGAGAAAACCCAGTGTAAAATATGCCTTCAATTCAATTCAATTCAACTTTATTAATCCCCCCAGGGGCAACATTGTTAGAGCACAAGCAACCACAATTACATAATTTCTCCACATTATACAGCATAAAGAGATAACATTTTACATTTTAGCAGACGCTCTTATCCAGAGCGACTTACAGTTAGTGAATACATTTTTTTTTATACTGGCCCCCCGTGGGAATCGAACCCACAACCCTGCCGTTGCAAACGCCATGCTCTATCAACTGAGCTACATCCCTGCCGGCCATTCCCTCCCCTACCCTGGACGACGCTGGGCCAATTGTGCGCCGCCCATGAGTCTCCCGGTCGCGGCCGGCTGCGACAGAGCCTGGATTCGAACCAGGGCCACTCAGGATAGACAACAAAGGGCCAGCTTTGCATCCAGGTACAGTATGTCTTTGCCTGGCTCAACTAAACTGACCCGTCTGTTGCTATGACAAAGTGTTAACACCAGCCCAGTCCAGTCCAGATAGTAGGATCTAGTGTGTGTTGATTGTGAACTAAATTCTACTGAGATGCCAGTCCCTGGAGGGAGGACAGAAAAACCCTGTGTATAAATAATGGATGTGGCAGCTATGGAGATCCGGCGTCCAGCCCGGCGCGGCGGCCAAGGTGCGAAATCCGAGGCAAAGGGTACCAGAGATGGGATACAGATAGCTGGTGTCCATTACAGCCACGCTATTCGCTCAGACTGTTTCAAAGGCAATCAAGGACAAACACAGACAGCCCAGCCAGGCTATTCTCTATGAGAAGGAATATAGATGGGACCATTTAGGTATGTGTTATCCCTCGTAAATATTACAGCAACAACAGATCAATGCTTGAACGCTGCCCAAATGATGATGTGATATTATGCTAGGGGCAGGAGTTTTTCCCGATCACGTGACCTGACCAGGGCCTAGAGTATTTCCTGGTTAGAAAAAAATAAGACACCAAAGGCTCCTTAGTACCATGCTAGGGGTGCGGGAAGAATGCCAAGTGATTTCCTTGCTAACGAAGCATCAAAAATATAATATTCCCTTTTCTAGACTATTTGTATCTCCAAAGGCTCCTCATGACACACAGACCCACTTCAGTTCAATCCCAGATCAATACAGGCTCCTCAGAGCTCCGTAGCCCTCTCTCCACATCATCAATACAAAGAAAGCCTTCTATTCATGTGTGTTCTCTAGGGCTAAGTCACAACGCTATGTCGGCTCTGACCTTGCCACATCATCAATACAAAGAAAGCATTTTGGGGGCCCTAAGCCAGATTTGGTTGGGGGGGGTCCCCCACCTCATGGTAAAATCATTTCAGTGGCCCCCCTCTTCATGGCGCCTGATAATAAAAATAAAAATAAAGTTAATCTCCTGCAATTCTACACATTTTGACATGACTTATGCCATGTTAATATGATATCTGAGTGAGAGTGACTAACAAAATAAATGGGGGCCCCTGGAGGTCAGGGCCCCTGGGCACGTGTCCTGAATGCCCGTTCGGTATTCGGCTATGATTACTACAAGTTTAGATAGCTGGCTAGACTAGTTTACCTTTAATTTTTATTTTTATAATGACATGGCTTATTGAGTGACTGTCAGTGACTGACATAACAAGAGAAAAACTGCTGATACACAACCAAATTTAGAAATTGCATCTTGTGTATTCTACTATTCAAACTCTCAACAGTAACTTGAGACCCCGAATTAGTTTCTAATTTTTTTATGTTGCTTATGCCCAGGGCCAGCCCTCCTTGCCTCTGTGAGCAGGGGACAGCCGCCAAGCTGTGAGTGTCCTTTCAAATACCAACTCTCTCTGCTCCGCTGGCTCACAGGACTGGACATCACTGCAACGCCAACATGAACCTGCTGCTGTATACACATCTGCATACATTTCTAGGCCAGTCACAACACACACGCGCGCACACCCATACAGAAACCTGTACACACAGCCACACATAAGCAGAAAGTATACATACAGTGCCATACGTTTACATCTGTACATTTTAGTCATTTAGCAGATGCTCTTATACAGAGCAACTTACAGGAGCAATTAGGGTTAAGTGCCTTGCTCTAGGGCACATCGACAGATTTTTCACCTGGTCAGCTCAGGGATTCGAACCAGCGACCTTTCGGTTACTGGCCCAACACTCTTAACTGCTAGGCTACCTGCTGCTGCCGCTACCTTTCGCTAGGCTACCTACCTACTCTCAGTGCCTTTCACAATCAGAACCCATTTCAGATTAGACATACAGTAATTACAGTGTTAGCGTTGCTACTAACAGAGATACATGAGACCAGAACAGGTATGTACTGTCCTGTACCACCCACTGAAACAGTGTCCTATACTTGGAAGACTCAGAGAAGTCACTGGGAGCCTCACTAGATCTCCACACAGTCTCCACTGCTTCATCCCAGCTGGTTGGAAGCTCTGCTCAGCCTGACTGTTCCCTCCATGTTGCCCCACCCAGATGGCGGAGGAAAGGAGGGAGAGAAGGAGGCTTCCATATGCTATTACCACCAGGCAGGAGCTCATGCTGTCCCTCTACGGAGCCTCTTTCTATCCCTTTCTGTCAACTTTCTTCCTGTTTCCCACAAGTTCTCTATCATTCTTTCTGTCTACCCTATTTCTTCCCTTCCTACCTCCTTGCTATCCCTCCATGGAGTCTCCCTCTCTCTGTGTGCTCCCTCCCTCCTTTCTTCCGTGCCATCGTGCATTATGAACCAGGCTCATTAATCACTCACTCCCCCTATCACTCCATCAGCTCACACTGTCATTGTCCCTGCCGCAGTCAGTCAGTCAGTCAGTCAGTCACAACACACACATACACACACACACACACACACACACAAACAAACACACACATGGATGCACGGACGCAGGCACCCACTCACACACACACCAACACATGCACGCACGCACAGACACACACACAATGCCATTTCCATTTGGGACTCAGACCCATCAACAGCTATGTAGGTGACAAATTAGAAATTAGGTGACAAAATACATTTGCAGGAACCATATTGCTGAACTTTCATATTGTATAGTAAATGTTCTCTTTATTATACTACATTTGCAGGACAAAGTTGGCCTTTTATGAGCTGCTTCTCCCTCTCAGTTGGTTGTGTTTTCCCTTCGTGAGTTTTTGTTCTGATGCATAATGATAAAAGCATCCAGATGAAAACAACGCTGAGACCGCAGCGCTAAAAGCTAACTAATAAAACCTGAATGAGGAGAGAACACAACAGCTCGCCAATGGGAAGAAAGGAGAGCATGAGTTTTCTGGGCCACAACAAACACAATGTCTGTCTGTGGTGCAGTACATTCAGATGGCCCATTGGCACGCCATTTGGTTGAGCACTCTGACTCTAGCTAGCTAGCATCCACGCAAATGACAAGCCGGAGCGGATGAGTGCAACTGGAATCTTAAGCAGCCATCCATTTCCCCAACGTGTCGCCTGGACTGTATGTGAACTATAGGAGAGCCCATAGCTGGCCTGTGGGTCCCTCTCCACCAGTCTGGCTCCGCATCATCATCGCAGCCTACCATATGCTCTCTCACACACACACGGGTATACAAAAACACACATGCATAAATTAAAGCGCACGCACACACAGTCATTTCCATCCCATCATGATCGAGGCTGAAGGCTCAGGTTATAAAAGGAGGATTATTTGCATTTCAACAGCGCTGAATGATAATGAAGTCAATGCCAACCTTCTGTATGGAAATGTGAATGTGGGCGTGTGTGTGTGAATGCATGTGCATGCGTGTGTTCTTTGTGTGTGAGTGTGTTTTATGTATGGGTGTGTGTGCGCATGTTTTGTGTGTGAGCCTTTTTGTCCCTGTGAGTGTTTGCATGAGTGTTTCTCAGTGTACATGCAGTAGTGTGCCCTTGTTGCCTATGAGTTAGGGTTTTTTTATGCTGACATGAAAAGATGCGATTAAGCAGGAGATGGGCCATTCATGGGACGAAGGGATGGAGGGATGGAGGGATGGAGGGAGGAGGAGGCTGTGTGCCACATTAACACTAAACTGCTGAAAGGCCCTGGCAATTACACTGGAGTGCTCCTCACGGCCATCTCTTTCTCTCTCTCTCTCACACACACACTCCCTCCCTCCCCCTCTCTCCCCCCCTCCCTCCCTCCCTCCCTCCCTCCCTCTCTCCCCCCTCTCTCCCTCTCTCTCTCTCCCCCCCTCCCCTCTCTCCCTCCCCCCCTCCCTCCCTCTCTCCCCTGATTGCATCTAATGTGCCTGGATGTGACCAGGGCAGCGGGGAATGCAGAGTTTGTTTATTTCCCCCTCATACGAGTGTGTATTTATCTTTTTCCACTCTCCTGATGATGCTACCGACAACACAAAAGGTTGGATGTATTCTCGCATCGTGGCCAAGCGCTGGGCCGTGAAAGAGACGGGAGGGAAAGTAGTGGAGAGGATTTCTCCATGCAGAGCCGAGCCTGCCCAGGACTGTGTGAAAGCATATTACTTCCACCTCAAAGAAACAGTGTCTCCCTCTGCCCCTCTCTCCTATTCAGATGAGCATCCTACCAATGAAATGAGCCTGGCTGGCAGTCAGGGCTTGGCTGGAGGTGGAATATCTCTCCTCTTTAAGAAGAAAATAACATATTGCTCCAATATGGCATCCGACAGGTGTGATGTGGTCCTGATTTTAAACGAGGGAAAGACAGAGAGAGAGAGGAGAGAAAAAGAGAGAGAGGGGGAGAGAGAAAGAGGGGAGAGAGTGATCAATGCTCAGTGGCCGTAAAGCCACTTTACACTGAGGCAAATGTTTAACTTGTTCTTGAGCACATCAAGGTCTCCTTGCCTGCTGTCTACAAGAGGAATGTAAATTTGGGCTGAAAGGAAAGTCCATTGAACATTTTTCAGCGCAGCGTCGGACACAAGCAGGCTGTGACTGCAAGGGCTTCTTTAGGGAAAGCCTAGCGGTTAAGAGCATTGGGCTAGTAACCGAAAGGTCGCTGGTTCAAATCCTAAGCCGACTAGGTGAAAAATCTGTCGATGTGCCCTTGAGCAAGGCACTTAACCCTAATTGCTCCTGTAAGTCGCTCCGGATAAGAGCATCTGCTAAATTACTAAAATGTAAGATTTAAATAAATGTGTGTCCTGTTCTGTCTGCTGTTGCCTTACCTAACCAACCCATCACTGTAACCTTGGTGTTAGCTCAATACTTGCCAATCTTGGAGGAGGAGGACGAGGAGCAGTGGTTAGCTATGGCATGCTGAGCCCAAGGAGCCTCTGTAGCAATGGCATGGCTGGCGCAGCGACCATACACACACAAGCAAGCAATAATACACACACACACATCCTCCCTCTCCAACCCCCATCCTTTGCAGCAATGGCAGTCACGGAAACCCCATTCCTCCAAAGAGCAGGGATAAAACCCCATCCCTCTGACAGTGACTGAGCCTAAACCCTCCCCAAACTCCCTGAGGTGTGCACACCTGCAGTGAGCTATCACAGACAGTGTCACCCCCAGTGTGTTACCCATGGGTTTAACAGAGTGGGCCCAGGACCCTGGACCTTATTTAGGGAAATATCCCCCACCACAACACACGGCTCAGATGCAGCGCACCGCAACCACCGTGCAGAGACCATGTCATCACTTCATTATTGGCCAAGGTCTGGGGAGAGTAGGGAGGCCTCTCTCTCTCTCTCTCTCTCTCTCTCTCTCTCTCTCTCTCTCTCTCTCTCTCTCTCTCTCTCTCTCTCTCTCTCTCTCTCTCTCTCTCTCTCTCTCTCTCTCTCTCTCTCTCTCTCTCTCTCTCTCTCTCTCTCTCTCTCTCTCTCTCTCTCTCTCTCTCTCTCTCTCTCTCTCTCTCTCTCTCTCTCTCTCTCTCTCTCTCTCTCTCTCTCTCTCTCTCTCTCTCTCTCTCTCTCTCTCTCTCTCTCTCTCTCTCTCTCTCTCCCTCTCCCTCTCTCTCTCTCCTCTCCCTCTCTCTCTCTCTCTCTCTCTCTCTCTCTCTCCCTCCTCTCCCTCTCCCTCCTCCCTCTCCCTCTCTCTCCCTCTCTCTCCCTCTCTCTCCCTCTCTCTCCCTCTCTCCCCTCTCTCCCCTCTCTCTGATAGGGGCGCAGGCAGGCAGACGGGATAATTCCAGTGGCTTCTGACTGCAGGCTGTTAAGACTCAGTTAATCAAAGTTACTACGGGCTACAGGCCACTGAATCACGCTCCAGTAACATGCACTCTAATAAGCTGCTGAGAAAAACTCATACATATAAACATCAGAGGATTATACTGTGTTCCCAATTTCCCAAATGAAGATTGGGGGGACTTTTAAGATTTTGATTATGGTGTAACCCCCACCCTAAGACACCCCCCACCACACCCACCCTAAGACACACACCCCCATCACACACACACACTCAAATCAGTAATAAGAGAGTCACAGTCAATTGATGACACCAACCCACCAGACCTGTTTTTTTTATTTAAATACTTATTTTCTGTGTATTTGAGTATTTTACTATAAATAGCACACTATTTGAAAGTATTTTCTAAAACGTATTTCCACATAAAAAAATTCTAATACCAAACAGACCTGGTTCAAATGCATGGGAGTATGTAAGTATTTTTATAAATACTGTGTATTTGAGTATTTTCAAATACATGCCAATACTTTCCAAGTGTATTTCCAAATACAGTCCAATGTTCAACTACTTTTGTTTTCAAATATAAAATATCAAAATACTTACTTCCAAATGACTTTGAAAGTTATTAAAATACCCTAAATAGTATTTCAACTGAGGTCTGGTTGCCACACATACAGAATGGATAATATATCATCACCCAAGCTTCCTCAGTCAGTAACACAACCCATGTCTCCCCTGTGTAAACCAGATAACTTTGATATCTGTGAGTTATTAGGTACAGCAATGAACAATTAGCTCCAGTACACCATCCCTCAGCCCTGCTCAGCACTCCCTACACTGTGAAAGGGAGGTTAATTAACTAACGATAGGAGCTGTCTGTCTGCTGTTTAGGAAGCTCTCTAATCCATTCCCTGAGTGAACACACACACGCGCACACACACACACAAGCAGGAGAGAGATTGTGGGGAGACGCTTGGAGAGAGTGTGTGGAAGCGCCTCTCCTAGTCCATCACGGTGCTGTGGTGTGTGGGTGGGTGGGTGTGTATCTGTGTGTGTGTGTGTGTGTGTGCTGTTGGTTTGTGCCAGTAGCAGTGTTTTAATGAGGCTTAACTCTCCCACTACTTTTTTTTTTACCTTGTCTCCACAGCTGAAGGCAGCTTTTGTTTTAATCATGCCATAAATTACAATACCGTCTGAGATGATGCAAGAATGGTGACAAATGGATGCGTGGGACAATGGAAAGTAAGTGGGTAGGGGGTTAGGGGTTTTCAATAGAGCTTAGCTGGACGTTCCGGGCTTCACACAGACGCATGCAGACACGCCATTTCATCCAATCACTTTGTGAAAATAAAGCTCATTAAACCATCAGTCACTCCGCACACTGTGAAGCATATGCTGCCTCTGCAGCTATCGCTGCGGCCCCAACTAAACACACACACACACACCAAACAGGCATTGGGGAAATCTGCCCACTGTTATGGGGACCTGGGTGTCTGCATCTCATCACAATCACAGCACCTGAGACACATTGAGGAGCCCTGTGTCCCCACCACACACACACGCTCACACAAACAAACACACACACAAACACACACCCTCTCAGTGCACACACACACCCAAAGCCCATAAGAGCCAGAGGGACGTAGACAGACAGAGAGAGCCAGATGGGTAGGCCGCCTGGACTAGCTGCTGAGGCCCCCTGACAGTCAGACAAACACAATAATGATCCAGTCAGATAAGGACCACGTGTGCTGTCCTCAGCAGCACATAAGAGCTTGACTGACAACTGCTAAACAGTCTGCATGGAGCAGGTGCACATAGTCTCTAATGATTTAATGAATACAATGTCCCATCAACTCAAAGCCAATGTGAAGGTTTTGGCAGATATTTCAATCAATTACTCAGTTACGTACAACTAAATGTCAATCCAAGTTAATGTATGTGTTCTAATTAATTCATCAGTGAAATATTATTGTTCTCATCTGAGTTGAACTCATTCTCCATTGACTGGGAAATAAGGACAATAAGGTCCAAAGTGATGGTGTTGGGGAACTAAGAGCAGTAGGAAATCAATTTGGAGAGTGTTACGAACCCCGTGGCTCTAAACATCTAGGGTGGATGGACATGAGACCCGTAACATAAATTCATGTAAATTATAAGTGTGGCATGGAATAGTGAGAACAAATAAGACACAACTACCATGAACTACCGTCAAACACAAAGTGTTTATTTATGAACACACGGTAAGGGTTTGGGAAAAAGGGCTGAGCAGGACCCAAGAAATGAAACAATAGTGTAAAACCCCCTAAACTGATCTAGCCTGCCTGAAGAACCGCTAGGCTACTGCTACCATACAAAAATACAGTGGGTGGTCCGCTCAGGTCTAACTGGTGTTTATAGACAGATTTCTTCCTACGGGTAATGTACGCCCAAGGGCAACTAGCTTAAACTCCCTTTTCCCAGAAACACACCACGCTACTAAACAGGGTACTCAGCAATTAAATAAGTACACCGGATACAACAGTATCCACACTCAGGTAAAGAAATATATTATAATAATGTTACCAATAGGGTAACCAACAACTTAGTGCGTACACAACACACAGGACACCACCGTGTCCATACTCACATATGGCAAAAAGTCTCTCTCTCTCAACAAACACAAGTCTGGTTTTTATAAAAATGGGATGTGTGATTTGAACAAACGAATAACAGGTGGTGCAATTAACAGGAATGTTCACTGATTGGTCCAATCAGCAGACACCTCAACGACCACCAATCAGGAACATACAGGACACCTGTGATTAGGGCAGAAAGAGTAGGAACACACAAAAATACAGGATACCTGTATCCGTAACACTCCCCACCCTTAAAAGAGCAAACCAAAATGGTTTTGCGACACACGTATCTATCACAACACCCAAATTCACAAATCATCCTATCGGGATAACAAAAAAAACCTAGATCATTAAACACGAGACAAAGCATCTGCCAACACATTATCCAACCCCTCTTCGCAGAGGAATGGCCTCTGGGTACCTGGCGGCCACACACATAATTGTCAACATAAACTGGTTACCAGATTTTGTTTTTGGTAATGGTCCAACACAATCAACCATCACATGTTCGAATGGTTCACCATGGCCGGTATGGGACAAAGAGGCGCGGGGAAATAACCTGGTTCGGTTTCCCAACTACTTGACAGGTGTGGCAAGTCCCACAGAACTGAGCCACATCTTGTTTTAAACCAGGCCAAAAGAAATGTCGCAAAACACGATCATAAGTCTTGGTGACTCCCAGATGTCCGGACCACTGGTGATCATGAGCGAGGGATAAAACATTTTGTCGAAAGGCTGTAGGAATCACTATTTGGTAAACAGCATTCCAATCTCCGCCAGCGTCAACATGGGATGTCCATTTACGCATGAGGAGATTACCATCAAGGAAGTATGCCATGTTTTTCTTCTTTAGCTCCTCCTCTGAGACAACACTAGAAAAACATTTAGCCAGGCTAATGTCAACCTGTTGGTTAGCGATCAGCTGCTCACGAGTAACTGGTAACTGTATGGCCTCAGCAACAAGTTCCACATCCTTCTTCCTTTCTCTGGGCTGTTGGTCAGACTGCACCAGCTTACCAGAGGTAGCACTCGAACTATCCTCTGGGTCACACTCTCTGAATAGAATCGTGTCTGACAAATCTACCACTTCACCCACTTGTCGTGCTTGAGCACGTGTGACAGCACAAGCGGGAACACATCTGGATAACCCTGTGCCAGCTCCTCGGAGAGAGACTGGTCACTTTTATCCAATACCTCCAATATGGGTATTACCTTTCCTCCGGCAATATCGTTGCCCATTATAAATGTCACACCTTTTACTGGCAACATAGGACGTACGCCCACTCTGAACAATCCACTGACTAACTCAGAGTGTACGTTCACAAAGTGCAATGGCACTGGGACGAAACCCATTTCAATTCCTTGTACTAACACACTGGAACCACAATATGTATTACTGGACAAGGGCAACACATCAGCTAGTATGAACGACTGCGCCGCACCAGTATCTCTGAGGATTCTAACTGGACGCTGAGACGCTTCATCATCTGATATAGAAACAAACCCCTCAAAAATGAACGGTTCATAACTGTGATCTGGGACAGGGACTTTCAAACCACATTCACTATGAGGCTTCTGTCTTGATTCCGGCCCTACAACCGCATCGAATCAGCCCAACACCCGTTGGCGGCCTGGCGTGCTGAGGCATCCCCGGTTTGCGTTTAAGCAAAAAGCAATCACTAACCAAATGTCCCACCTTATGACAATAGAAACAGTGACGCACATCTTTGGGCGTGCTGGATGTACTGCTGGTCGACTAGGACTAGAAGTTAGCAACTCCGCAGCCCTGCTCTCCGTACGAGCCGAAAACACGCTCTTATGCGTCAACACAAACTCGTCTGCCAATACAGACGCTTCCGACAGTGAGGATACTTTCTGTTCGTTCAGATAAACTACAATGCGTTCCGGTAAACAATTTTTAAACTCTTCTAACAAGATTAACTCCCGTAGAGAGTTAAAATCAGTTACCTTACTAGCACTGTGCCATTTGTCAAACAGATTTCCTTTGTCTCTAGCAAACTCCACATAAGTCTGAGTAGGAGACTTTTTATGAGACCTAAATCTCTGTCGATATGCCTCAGGAACAAGCTCATAGGCACGAAGAACAGTAGCTTTGACCACCTCATAATTCAAACTGTCTTCAAGAGGTAGCGCTGCCAGAACCTCTTGGGCTTTACCTGTTAGCTTACACTGAAGTAATAGGCACCATACCTCGTCGGGCCATTTCAATGCTACCGCTATACGCTCAAACACACTGAAATAGGAATCAACCTCTGACTCCCTAAACACAGGTACCAAGGTGATCTGTCTACTAATATCAAATGTAGCAGACGACACCGCTGGTGAGGCTGGCTCACTAGCAGGCATAGTATGAGCAGAGACTAACCTCGCTGTTTCTGCCTCTAGTTCCATTTTACGCATCTCCAGTTCCATCTTACGCGTCTCCAGTTCTTGATCAAGCCTACGCGTCTCCAGTTCCATCTTACGCGTCTCCTGTTCTGCCTCTAGCTTACGCGTCTCCTGTTCTGCCTCTAGTTCCATTTTACGCATCTCCAGCTTGTCTTGCCTGATTTGTGCCCGCTCTTCCGCCTCTATTTGGAGCCGTGTCGAGCGGACATCCATCCTGGCATCACTGTCAGTCAGTGGGGAGAGTGGGTCATAACGGGGCAATGTGGCTGGAGCCTTAGCCTCGTCCTCAGACACTGATGGGCTTACAGGAACAGCAACCACATCCCCTACAGGAGCAGCAGACTCAGGCGGCGGTAACTCAAGCACTCGCTCGTTTAACAATATCGCTAACACTACTTCCCTAACTTCTGCTTTCACTAAACCCCTCGGTATGGGTACAGAAAAGTGGTCAGCCAAAGCCTGTAGATCCACTCTACGGCAATTATCAAAAACCTCCCACGTAGGGTTTTCCAAAAATGCCTCCAACTCAAAAGTAGCCATCCTACTAGCAACACGAGCCGTCGACTACTGAACACAAAAAAAAACAGGTAGTTACAGCTGCTAAGCTCAACACTGAACCAGACACTACTAATTTACATGAGTAGCATGGGATAGATAGGATCCCAGACGAGCCCCCACTTTATGTTACGAACCCCGTGGCTCTAAACATCTAGGGTGGATGGACATGAGACCCGTAACATAAATTCATGTAAATTATAAGTGTGGCATGGAATAGTGAGAACAAATAAGACACAACTACCATGAACTACCGTCAAACACAAAGTGTTTATTTATGAACACACGGTAAGGGTTTGGGAAAAAGGGCTGAGCAGGACCCAAGAAATGAAACAATAGTGTAAAACCCCCTAAACTGATCTAGCCTGCCTGAAGAACCGCTAGGCTACTGCTACCATACAAAAATACAGTGGGTGGTCCGCTCAGGTCTAACTGGTGTTTATAGACAGATTTCTTCCTACGGGTAATGTACGCCCAAGGGCAACTAGCTTAAACTCCCCTTTTCCCAGAAACACACCACGCTACTAAACAGGGTACTCAGCAATTAAATAAGTACACCGGATACAACAGTATCCACACTCAGGTAAAGAAATATATTATAATAATGTTACCAATAGGGTAACCAACAACTTAGTGCGTACACAACACACAGGACACCACCGTGTCCATACTCACATATGGCAAAAAGTCTCTCTCTCTCAACAAACACAAGTCTGGTTTTTATAAAAATGGGATGTGTGATTTGAACAAACGAATAACAGGTGGTGCAATTAACAGGAATGTTCACTGATTGGTCCAATCAGCAGACACCTCAACGACCACCAATCAGGAACATACAGGACACCTGTGATTAGGGCAGAAAGAGTAGGAACACACAAAAATACAGGATACCTGTATCCGTAACAGAGAGGTATGAATGGAAGGATAGATCGGAGAGAGAGAGAGCGATAATCCTAACAAAGGCGGATCCATAAAGAAGGGATTGTGGGAATGAAACAGTGAAGGAGAGAGGAGAGAATGTAGAGGATATGGCAGAAGGGGTGAGACTTCCAGTCTTCCTGTCAGACGTGAGCGAAATGACACATCAAACAGAGACACGCTCACAATAGTTGAGATGAGCTCTGGAAGAGAAATGTGACAGATAGACAGAGAAGAGAAAGAGGGAGAGTGGTAAAGAAAGAGAGGGAGAAGGAGGATCAAAGATGCTGAGTAAAAATAAGTTGAAAAGAGTGTGAAAGTTAGAAATGTAGTGTAAGAAAGTGTGTGTGTGTGTGTGTGTGTGTGAGAAAGAGAGTGAGTGTGTGTGAGTGAGTGAGAGGGAGAGTTGGAAGAAGAGAGAGAGAGACACACAAACACAGGAAGTCAAACTCTTTCACCTGAGGTACAGTACTGAGAAAAACTAAGAAAAGCCTGTGTGAGCTCAGCCTGGGTGGTTGTTTTAAAGTGCATCTGCTTATTAAATAATCACACTTAGAGCAGCTAATGAGTCATGAAAGCCTACAGATGTTTCTGGATCCTGTTAGAAGGAGAGAGGTGACAGAGGTAGAGGAGTGTTGTTTGGGAGGTGTCAGAGGAGAGAAGGAAGGAGATAGTGGAGGGAGTGAAAGAAATAGAGGGGGAAAGAAATGTGTGAGAGACAGATAATGAAAGAGAGTGGGAGAGGAGAGAGCGGGAGGGGGGAGATTAAGAGAGGTGAGGGAGGATGAGTTACAGAAAGAGAGAAAAAGAAAAAAGAGAGAGAAAAAGAGACTAGAGAAAAAGAAAGAGAAACACTGTGGCAATGGGAGTGCAATGTAAATGTTTTGGCTCGGTGATGGTCTCTCTGTTGTCTGAAATAGAGACAGAATGGGTTCCCCCGGCCATATTGATTCAGAGGCACAGACTCGTTTGGAAAATCAGAATGGATGGCTTCTCCTTTAGGTCAAAGTTAATTTACTTATTTATCTGTGGCCCTAGCTGCCAGGCAGAGAGGGACATCTCCCAGCCTTCAAATGTTGAGGTCAGAAAACTCATTTCACAGAGAAAGCTACAGCTGAATCGTGCCTTTTAAAATCAAATCAAATCAAATGGTATTTGTCACATACATGTGTTTAGCAGATGTTATTGCAGGTGTAGCAAAATACTTGTGCTTCTAGCTCCGACAGTGCAGTGATATCTAACAAGTAATATCTAACAATTTCACAACATATACCCAATACACACAAATTTAATTAAGGAATGGAATTTAAGAATATATACATTTTTATTTTTATTTCACCTTTATTTAACCAGGTAAGCCAGTTGAGAACAAGTTTTTATTTACAACTGCGACCTGGCCAAGATAAAGCAAAGCAGTGCGATTAAAAACAACAACAACACAGAGTTACATATGGAATAAACAAAAACAAAATGTACAGTCAATAACACAATAGAAAATCTATATACAGTGTGTGCAAATGTAGTACGTTATGGAGGTAAGGCAATAAATAGGCCATAGTGCAAAATAATGACAATTTAGTATTAACACTGGAGTGATAGATGTGCAGAAGATGATGTGCAAATAGAGATACTGGGGTGCAAATGAGCAAAATAAATAACAATGTAAATAACAATATGGGGATGAGGTAGTTGGGTGGTCTAATTACAGATGGGCTGTGTACAGGGGCAGTGATCGGTAAGCTGCTCTGACAACTGATGCTTAAAGTTAGTTAGGGAGATAAGTGTCTCCAGCTTCAGAGGTTTTTGCATATATGGACAAGCAATGACAGAGCGGCATGGACTAAGATACAGTACAATATTATAGAATAGAATACAGTATATACGTATGAGATGAGTAGTGCAATATATGTAAACATTATTAAAGGGACTAGTGTTCCATTTCTTAAAGTGGCCAGTGATTTCAATAGGCAGCAGCAGCCTCTAATGTGCTAGTGATGGCTATTTAACAGTGATGGCCTTGAGATAGAAGCTGTTTTTCATTCTCTCCGTCCCAGCTTTGATGCACCTGTATTGACCTTGCCTTCTGGATGATAGCGGGGTGAACAGACAGTGGCTCGGTGGTTGATGTCCTTGATGATCTTTTTGGCCTTCCTGTGACATCGGGTGCTGTAGGTGTCTTGGAGGCGGTGATACAGCCCGACAGGATGCTCTCAATTGTGCATCTGTAAAAGTTTGCGAGGATTTTAGGTGCCAAGCCAAATTTCTTCAGCCTCCTGAGGTTGAAGAGGCTCTGTTGCGCCCTCTTCACCAAACTGTCTGCGTGGGTGGACCATTTCAGTTTGTCAGTGATGTGTACGCCAAGGAACTTGAAGCTTTCCACCTTCTCCACTGCGGTCCCGTCGATGTGGGTAGGGGGGTGCACCCTCTACTGTTTCCTGAAGTCCACGATCATCTCCTTTGTTTTGTTGATGTTGAGTGAGAGGTTATTTTCCTGGCACCACACTCCCAGAGCCCTCACCTCCTCCCTGTAGGCGGTCTCGTCATTGTTGGTAATCAAGCCTACTACTGCTGTGTCGTCTGCAAACTTGATGATTGAGTTGGAGGTGTGCTTGGCCACGCAGTCATGGGTGAACAGGGAATACAGGAAGGGGCTGAGCATGCACCCTTGTGGGGCCCCAGTGTTGAGGATCAGCGAAGTGGAGATGTTGTTTCAGACCTTCACCACCTGGGGGCGGCCCGTCAGGAAGTCCAGGACCCAGTTGCACAGGGCGGGGTTCAGACCCAGGGCCTCGAGCTTAATGATGAGTTTGGAGGGTACTATGGTGTTGAATGCTGAGCTATAGTCAATGAACAGCATTCTTACATAGGTATTCCTCTTGTCGAGATGGGATAGGGCAGTGTGCTGTGTGATGGCGATTGCATCATCTGTGGATCTATTGGGGCGGTAAGCAAATTGAAGTGGGTCTAGGGCGGCAGGTAAGGTAGAGGTGATATGATCCTTGACTAGTCTCTCAAAGCACTTCATAATGACAGATGTGAGTGCTACGGGGCGATAGTCATTTAGTTCAGTTACCTTTGCTTTCTTGGGTACAGGAACAATGGTGGCCATCTTGAAGCATGTGGGAACAGCAGACTGGGAAAGTGAGATATTGAATATGTCCGTAAACACACCAGCCAGCTGGTCTGCGCATGCTCTGAGGACTATGTGAATTTGGTCGGGTCGCCCCAAAAGGTACGTATTGCAGCTTTAAATTAGTGTGGGAAAGGATGATAGGTATGGGTAATGTAAACTGCAGAAGGACCATGACACAAAATACTTGGTGATTCACAAAAGGTATTTTTCATAAAGTTCTCCCTCTGCTGTGGTTCTGTGGTTGGTTATATGTCATAAGCATTCACTAAGCCACCAAAGCAATCGAATAAAAAGCATTCGGGTTATAAAAACTGCCAAAAATGTTGGCATGGAATCGGCAACTGGTATTTTTACATTCAACCATCTGAATGTTCAACGTACAATTTTTGACAGTCTGACTGCTCATAGTAATTCCTTAGTATCATTAACACCATCAATGTCCATAGTATCATTCTGACAAAGGGAGCCATAGAATGTGGCAAACGAAAGCCAAAGAATCAACAGGGATTTCTATCCTATTTTTCCCTGCTCTCTTTCTCTCCCAGAGTAATGCTCCAGATATCACAGTACAGTATTACCCATCCTTTCTCCCTCATCCCTCCTTTACCACCCCCATCTTGTAAACTACACAGGCTCCCGGGTAATTGCATTTCAACAGACAGTTCAAACGATGGCATGAAATAATTAGTGACAAAACTGATGCAATCTCCGGCATGTTGATCATCTAGCCAGCCTTGCTGTGGTCTCAGGGAGAGGTACTGTAGGTGCTGGTGGGATAAATTGGATCCTGTATACAGTGAGGGAAAAAAGTATTTGATCCCCTGCTGATTTTGTATGTTTGCCCACTGACAAAGACATGATCAGTATATAATTTTAATGGTAGTGTCACGGATTCAGCCGAGGCTGCTCCTCCTCCTTGCTCGGGCAGGCTTCGGCGTTCGTCGTCCCCGGAGTACTAGCTGCTGCCGATCTATGTTTCGGTGTTTGTCTTGTTTGGTCTTTATTGTTTACACCTGTTTCCCATTATGTTTTATTGTGTTCCATTTATAACCCTCTGTTTCTCATTGTGTATTGTGCGTAATTGTTTTGGTCTTTTCGGCAGTTGCCCATGTGTGCGGGTTGTATCGTTCCTCTCTGTGTGAGGTTACCTTTGTACTTTGGATTTGCACTGTATCCAGTAAAGTATCTGCCAGTAGCTCGGTGTCCTGCTCCTGACTTCGCCTACACGTCGCTTTGACAGGTAGGTTTATTTGAACAGTGAGAGACAGAATAACAACAAAATAATCCAGAAAAACGCATGTCAAAAATGTTATAAATTGATTTGCATTTGAATGAGGGAAATAAGTATTTGACCACCTCTCAATCAGAAAGATTTCTGGCTCCCAGGTGTCTTTTATACAGGTAACGAGCTGAGATTAGGAGCACACTCTTAAAGGGAGTGCTCCTAATCTCAGCTTGTTACCTGTATAAAAGACACCTGTCCACAGAAGCAATCAATCAATCAGATTACAAACTCTCCACCATGGCCAAGACCAAAGAGCTCTCCAAGGATGTCAGGGACAAGATTGTAGACCTACACAAGGCTGGAATGGGCTACAAGACCATCGCCAAGCAGCTTGGTGAGAAGGTGACAACAGTTGGTGCGATTATTCGCAAATGTAAGAAACACAAAATAACTGTCAATCTCCCTTGGCCTGGGGCTCCATGCAAGATCTCACCTCGTGGAGTTGCAATGATCATGAGAACGGTGAAGAATCAGCCCAGAACTACACGGGAGGATCTTGTCAATGATCTCAAGGCAGCTGGGACCATAGTCACCAAGAAAACAATTGGTAACACACTACGCCATGAAGGACTGAAATCCTGCAGCGCCCGCAAGGTCCCCCTGCTCAAGAAAGCACATATACAGGCCCGTCTGAAGTTTGCCAATGAACATCTGAATGATTCAGAGGAGAACTGGGTGAAAGTGTTGTGGTCAGATGAGACCAAAATCGAGCTCTTTGGCATCAACTCAACTCACCGTGTTTGGAGGAGGAGGAATTCTGCCTATGACCCCAAGAACACCATCCCCACCGTCAAACATGGAGGTGGAAACATTATGCTTTGGGGGTGTTTTGCTGCTAAGGGGACAGGACAACTTCACCGCATCAAAGGGACGATGGACGGGGCCATGTACCGTCAAATCTTGGGTGAGAACCTCCTCTCAGCCAGGGCATTGAAATTGGGTCGTGGATGGGTATTCCAGCATGACAATTACTCAAAACACACAGCCAAGGCAACAAAGGAGTGGCTCAAGAAGAAGCAGATTAAGGTCCTGGAGTGGCCTAGCCAGTCTCCAGACCTTAATCCCATAGAAAATCTGTGGAGGGAGCTGAAGGTTCGAGTTGCTAAACGTCAGCCTCGAAACCTTAATGACTTGGAGAAGATCTGCAAAGAGGAGTGGGACAAAATCCCTCCTGAGATGTGTGCAAACCTGGTGGCCAACTACAAGAAACGTCTGACCTCTGTGATTGCCAACAAGGGTTTTGCCACCAAGTACTAAGTCATGTTTTGCAGAGGGGTCAAACACTTATTTCCCTCATTAAAATGCAAATCAATTTATAACATTTTTGACATGGGTTTTTCTGGATTTTTTTACTTCTAATAATAATATAATATGCCATTTAGCAGACGCTTTTATCGAAAGCGACTTACAGTCATGCGTGTATACATTATTATTTTTTTGTGTATGGGTGGTCCCGGGGATCGAACCCACTACCTTGGCGTTACAAGCGCCGTGCTCTACCAGCTGAGCTACAGAGGACCTTCTCACTGTTCAAATAAACCTACCATTAAAATTATAGACTGATCATTTCTTTGTCAGTGGGCAAACGTATAAAATCAGCAGGGGATCAAATACTTTTTTCCCCCTCACTGTACAGGCAATTAATATTATGCATCCTTACATGCCATGTATGCTACAGATAACATAGGATTTCATGTCAAAATGGAGTCGGGGCATCATAATGATGTAATATTGTTGAATGGTTATTTCATTTCAATTATGAACTGCTGTTATAGTTCAATGCCCTAACTTCATCATTTCCTCTGCAGTTCTTCGCTTCCACCTTTGTAAGTCTAAAGACAAGGATTAATATGAGACTGTATAACAGAGGACCATGAAAAATGAGGATCGGCAGTAAAGATCTTATTAGTCTGTAGTAAAATACCACAGCGTAGAATTAAACTGGATTTAACAGCCAATGAATATAAAGCAAAGGAATGATTTAGTCTCCATTGTTGCTGTATTGTATCTAAATTACAGCATTTGCCAGTAAGGACTGCCTGTAAATGTAATAACATTTCAAAGACTTTACTTTATTCCTGAGAATGTGTCTAGAGAGGGTCTTGATAAATTCCACTGCACTCCTTAAGCGAATTTTGGATTCATGAGCCCGTGCTACCAAACTGTATCTTTGGAAATGTATTTTTTGAATTATTTTGGCATTTTATAAGACCAAAACAGCAAGTTCTGGGATCGATAGAGTATCGAGCTGCAAACATAATAACCCTCCACAAAACATTGATACTCATATAGCTCCATGGTACTTGATAAGGTAAGAATCTAAACATGAAACAAACAAGCAATCAACAGATTATTTTCCTGCAGTTCAGAGTTCTACCTTTTTTAATGACACCTACATTTTCATGTATTCCACTTGGCCATGCCGTCATCCAAAAAAGTTATCGTTCTCAATGACTTACTGTATCTAGTTGAAATATTAATTAAATTGCATACCATTGCATTGTCATGGCATACCCATAGTCTTTGAGTATTAGAGTGTTATTGAAACCAACGCAGCTCTATAATCCCAGTAATGTATCATGTATCAAGGCCCCAGCCAGCCGGATGGAAGTGTTTTGAACCACTGTGTCCTCAGCTGGCATAAATTGATTAATAGGCTGCAATTACTAACAACAGAGGCAGGATAGGGCAGACACCCCCATTAATATTAATGGTACAACATGTCCCCAACAACAAGAGCGATGGCCGGCCACATTATGATGAGGGCCCTTCATTCTTTGTGTTTACAATCAATCTGACCTGCCCCTACAGTGCTAATGCCTTTTTTGTGTGACACTCCAAATAAGTGCCCAGCAAACACAGTGGTGATGGTTTCAGGCGTTAAGCGTCCTAGTACAGAAGATGTACAGGCCTGTGACGAATGAGAGAGGGGAGGCTAATTTCAATCTCATAGAGAGTGTGTTGACATGCCAACATAACCTTCTCCATCCTATAATTGTCCTCCTCACTCGAGGACAGGAGGAAGAGAGCGTGGATGAGAGGAAGAGAAGAAGAGTTAAGGGCGCCATCTTTCTTATCTTTATCAGCCCTATCTCATCAGATAGGGAGGGAGGGCAGCTTCCTGCGAACCATCAGTACCAGGAGGACTGATTGCAAACAACACCTAGAGACAGAGGGGCTAGGCCCGGCCCATTTCTCTGTTAAGGCACCACTGATTGTGCTCCGAAACAGAACACTCTCTCTGTCTGCTGTGAAGGTCTCTCTCTCTCTCTCTCTGCTGTGAAAGTCTCTCTCTCTCTCTGCTGTGAAGGTCTCTCTCTCGCTCAACAAACTCACCTCTTTGCCCTCTCAACCCTCTATGCTACCCCTCTCTCCCCATTTCTCTCTATCCCCCTTATACCCCCACACACCTCCAGTCAGCACTGGCAGAGCCCAAGGTGCCACCCTCCCCCTATCTCACACTCCACACCCCCTATATCACACCCTTCTCCGCAGCCCAAATCATCCACATACTTTTAAATAATCTACAGCACACACACCCTCCTATACATCGTATTCCATCCTGGCACATTTACATTTTTGTCATTTAGCAGACGCTCTTATTATTATTTATTTGTTATTATTTGTTATTATTTTCATACTGGCCCCCTGTGGGAATCAAACCCACAACCCTGGCATTGCAAGGGCCATGCTCTACCAACTGAGCTACACGGGGCCCACATCTTCCCTAATCTGGAGCAGAAGGTGTTATCACTGGAGAGAGAGCTCAGAGACAGCATCAGCTAACATCACCTAACACACTTCATTCTGTGTCTGCATATCAGCCTCTGTAATAGTGACATTCTATGCATGACATCTCACATGTGTATCTTCTGTGATGATACCAAACACATTGAATGCAACTTTACTCTATTGGGTTGTATTCATTAGTGCACACCGTAGAAAAACATTTTGCAACGGAAAACAAAAGCAAGCTTTCTTATTGGACAAGATCAGGTAGTCCCTCCCTGTTACATGTCTGTTTTCTTCCGTTTGGTGCCTAGTGAATGCAACCGTGAATTCCCTGGATCTCTCTGCAGCCTCGCAGGTGTCAGCTTTCAGTTCCAACTCAGTCTTAATGACTAAATTGGGGCAATTAATTAGCTTGATTTGTGGTGTTAACCTCAGCCCCTTCCACATGGGGCCTGGCATTACTAACGGGGAACCAGTCGATATATACGGCAGTCAGAAATTCATCGACTACCCCTCTTGATACAGTGCTTATAAAGTCTTATTGATAAACAGATGGATTGACTGAGAAAAGAGTATTGGCTTTCTCCAGCAGCGAGAGAAAGTGACTAAACAAGGAAGCCAAGATATAACGAAGAGTAAAAACTCTCAAACACCCATTTATACCTGGGCTAGCACGCCTCGTTCTCGTTTAGTTTCCTCTCCATCTCTCCATATACCTGCCGCCTGCAGTTTTTCGGTTTGTCAGTGAGCTCAGATGCAGAAGAAACTTTACTAATGTCCCAACAGACCATCAAAGCCCCAGGCAGCCTGACTCAACTTCAGCCCCTCGGTGTGTCTCTGTATTGGGGTGCAGAGGGAGGGAGTGTGGTGCTGGAGCTGGAACCATGGAAGCATCCTGCTAGTATCCTGCTAGTACAGGTCTGATGGATGCAGTCCTGTCACCGGAGCCAACTGTTCCTGCACGGCGTGGGCCCAGCCTGCTTTTAATGGATGCCTCACACATGCCCAATTAATTCCTAATAATGTTTCCTTTCCCCATCCCCTGCCACTGCTGTCCCACCAACTGCAGTGCAGGCGGCTGTCTGGCGGGAGGAAGAGAGGAGGGAAGGAGGGAGGGAGGGAGGGGATGAGGGAACGAGCAACAAACTGGAAGAGAAAGGAGAGGTTTGCTAGCCCACGGAGCAGGTAATGTGGCCAGGAGAGCGGCTAAATTGAAAAATGCTATAGTGCCTCAACAGGGAGCTCCCACCAAGAGAATACAAAAATGATTCAGAAACAATTCATTTCGAAAATACTCAAATTCAATTCAAAACCATATTGATTAAATATGTGTTCTTTTTTCATCTCTGCTCCAACAGTTCCCAAACACTATTACAACAAGCTAAGGTCCAAAACCTTCTAAAGTTCCACTCAATTAGCATTTTCAGTCAATACAATGGATGGAATAAACAAAAGGGAAAATACCGCCATTTAAAATGTTCTTTAAAGGGAGTGCGCTAAAGGGAAAACAACAGAACTAAACACAGTGGGGGTCTCAAGTTAGCTTTATGAGCTCATAACAGACCTGTTATTTATTTATAAACAAAGTTGTTGGACACGCTTTGTATAATTAATGAGGATAATGGAGCCTGCCTCCCCATACGGCTTCACCTTATCACTTATACAGAGTACACTCTATGGATGACACCTTATTCTCTAGAGCACTACTTTTGACCAGATCCCATCATCCACAATACCCTATTAGGCACTACTTTTGACCAGGGCACATAATGCACTATAGGGTGCCATTTCCGATGTACATACAGCATCATTATGGACTAATCAAAGGCATGGACTCACAGGGATGGAGCCATTATGACTCAACCGTGGGGACCTCATCATCCAACTGTGGATCATAGTGTTTACCGGATGAGACACAAAGCAGTCGTTGTTCCCCAGCCCCCTTGCTATGCCAGACTACGTTTTGGAGAAGTAATTTAGCTAACTCATCAAACAATGTTTACTGTTTAATTCAGAGTGGGAGAGTTGGTGTGACGCTTGTGAAGTTAACGAACGGGAAGCAGACTTGATTGAAATGGATGGGAGGGAAATATTGAGGGACGGATGCATGGGAGGATTGGCGTTGCAAGGAGAAGGACACAAGAATGCCAATCTTCTTCTGAAGAAGAAACTGTCTCTGAATTAACGCCAACCCTTCAGAAGTTTTGAAGTCTCAAAAACGTGACGAAGCGGACCATCCCTCCATCCATCTCCTCCTTGGGCAGGAATCCATTGGGCAGGATGGACAGAAACATCTGGAATATATGCTGACATACTAATTTGCACAAACTTTTAACGCTGTTAGGTCTCGGACGGAAAAACATTGACAAGTAGTTTTCGTCATGTGTGGCTGGTGCAAAGGAGTTCGCTGCGGCACAAGAGTTCAGCCGTTCTCTGTCTGATCATCTTGACCCCGTGACCCCTTCCCCCCATCCCGACCCAATGTTGGAGCAGACGAGCGGAGCGGTGAATAAGAGACAGCCGAGCGGTCCCAGAGGCCGGGCCTATTGCCCTATCAGAATCACTGCGCTGCCACAGGAAAGCAAACACATCATTTATCTACCCGCCAATGCAAAGACTAGATCCCATAGGAACTGGAGCTGACAGTCCAATGCATCTATATGACAGAGTGAGCTGGCATTAGCTAGGCCAAGACACTGCAGGGAGATACAGCTATGGCCTGCCCAGGACCAGGCCAGCTACATTTACACTTCCTACTGGATACGAGCTAGCCTGGTCTCAGATCTGTTTCTGCTGTCTTGCCAACCCCTATGGTCATTGGCGTGATAATGAACGTAGGAGTTGGCAAAACAGCACAAACAGTTCTGGGACCAGGCTAGATTTATACGGCATCATTCATTAAGACAGCTTCTGCAATCGTGGCGCTGGTCGATCATAGAGTGAGAGTGGCCAATTAAAGACTGTTTGATATATAACACATGACAATGCTTTGATTGCAGCCGGGCGATGTGATGAGCATCTATTCTACAATGATCCTGCTGTCCTGATGAGGAATACGGGATAGCGTAATCAAACCCTGTGATTGCGACGGATCGAGCACCGACACTAAACGCCACTTTGAGTGCCATTTTGACCTAGATGTCTGGTATTAAAACTGAAGGGAGAGAGGGAGGGGAGGAGGGGGGCCGGCTTGGTGTTTTTGTTGCTGTGAAGATGCTAATTAAGGGGTCTTTGAGACACAGTGACGGGAGGAAGCTCATGTTTCATCATTTGGATTGGACTGATGAGAGAGCCATGATGAGGTACTGATATTAGTGCTGGAGTCTGGAGAAAACAATCACAATCACAATCTGCATCCTGCATCTGCCCACTCTAATGTCTTAAAGCCAGTGCAGAGCAGCAGAGGGACCTGCACATTCAGCTCCATAACGACACTTCTTTCACGTTGCCAACCACTGTGGTCTGAAGCAATGTTGTCTTAATAAATCACAGGGGAGCCTGTATGACCACAGTGCAGGTGCATTTCTTCATCTCCTCTGAGAAAAGGCTGCATGCAAGGGGCTGAATACTAATTGAGCAATGGCAAATCATTCAGTATCTTAACGTATCTCTGCGTTTACATCAGACGTGCTCAAGTGATCTGCCTGTCTTCTCCATTCCAGCACTTTTTCATTCAAGACCATGGAGGCGAGTGCAAAACACCATTCCACAATGGTAGACACACAGTGATAGCCCCAAGCCTGACCCCTTCAGAAGCCCAGAGAAGCCAGCCAGCTAATGGCTCTCCTCCATGCTGTCCTCTGGTCCTCGCTGGCGTGTTGAGGAGAGAAGCGCTGCCTGCGTCTGATCAGCATCTGTCAAAACAATGAAGGTCACGCAAGCTGACGCCCAATTAGGGCTCCGCCAGTCGCCTGCTGCTCACGGAACAGTGGTTAAGCCTGTGGATAGAGGAGAGAGGAAAGGCTGGGGGAGGGAGAGTGGTGGTGATGGGGCTTGGACACATTAAAGGAAAGGGACAAAAGAAAAAATAAACAAGGAACCATTTTGACGCCATTAAGCCTTTAACGCTGGATGCAGCAGACTGAGGATTCAATATCAAACCCTTTCTCTCTTGTCTGATCTTTTCATTAGAGGATTGGACAGTACTCTAGTTGGTCGGATCAATTTGAGCGGCTACAGCGCAGGGCTGCCTTAACGCTCCTACTGGTCTGGTTTTGTAGCCCTAGTGACTCTAGTGACAGCAGCCAGTGACTAACGGCCCAGCTAATAGTGCTGTAGAGAAAAGAGCCATCCATCACTGGGAAAGTTCTCAGATCTATTTGAACAGAGAGCGGGCTGTCGGGGCAGCCCCCACGCTTCGCGTCAGTGTGTGTGTGTGTGTGTGTGTGTGTGTGTGTATGTGTATGTGTGTGTGTGTGTGTGAGCAGCTGCCAGATTAATCGTAAGGCCCCTGGACAGCCCCTGTTGATCAGAGGTGGTTCCAGCAGACATACAGAAAGACATTAAAGCCTGTTAATTACAGATGAGGAGACAGAGGCCATGATACCAGACAGGCGGCCTGCCAGGGGAGAGACGTGCTCACAGGGACACACACACGGGTAGAGGGTAGGGGGGCCGAGAGGGGCGCAGGGAGAGTGGGGGCATGGATGGGTTGGCATGGGGCAACACTTATTCTGATGCTGACATACACACTTTTGTGAAATACACACACATAAGTATGCACGCACACACACAGACACACGAACACATACGGACACACAAACTTTGGTCCATATAGTCTCTGCTAGATAACATATTATCCTTGCAAGAATAATATTATCCTTGCAAATCACAGCAAACAGAAACAGCCGCATCTCGGTACTGAAGTATTTAGTCTCTCTCTCTCTCTTACTTTCTGCATTTCTCCTCCTCTATTTATTCTGTAGGATGACAGTTAATTACAGAAGGGAATTGGTTACAAGCCCATCAGTCTAAAGTGTAAATGTGGCAAACAAAATGGAAAAGCAATTCAAATCACTTAGGAGAAGTTGCCTGCAGAGATTTTGTGTAACATGGCTAAATGCTAATTGTTTAACAACCCGGAGTCTAAAATGTTGCAAATGCATCACTGAGACAACACAAAGAAACAAGTGTTTTTCTTCATTATCAGGACCAGAATGTCCTGATGTGTGTGTGTGGGGGGGTTTTATATACACAAACTCTGATACATTTAATCTCTTTAGTCTATAAAAAGTCAACCTCAATGTTCTTCTGAGTTACTGACTTGCTGATGTTTCTTTCTTGAAATGGCAACGCGGCAAACAAATGGGTTTTGATATGTGCCTATTTGTACTCTGTTGCCAAGACACAGCAATTGCAATGTGAAAAGAAATTACATTTTCAAAGTGCAATTTTCCCATCACTAACATGACAACTATTGGTACATTAGGTACTACCCTCCATTTAGGAAACAAGCTTCGCTCCTAAACACAACCCTGACTGGAGAAAACTCCCTCTCTCTCTTTATTCCTCTCCATCTCTTTTCTGCACTCACTTTCATAAGTGAGTAAATTGAACAGAGAATCTCACAAATCTAAAGGAGAATAATGGGTCCCACTCCCTCCATGCAAAACCACTCTAGTGGGGCATTGACAATCTCATTAATGACTGCAGAGCGACTGCAAAGTCTATTGGTGGGACATTTGACTTGCTATAAACTCATCAAATTGAGAGTTCAGCATTGAATCAAACGGCCGGAGTTATCATTTGACTTTCTCCCTCCAGGGTATAGAGTGGATGAAGTATCAAAGTAGGACTGGAGGCCCCTCCTGGCCACACCAGAGGACAGCCATTAACCACCTGGAACTGTGTGTGTGTGTGTGTGTGTGTGTGTGTGTGTGTGTGTGTGTGTGTGTGTGTGTGTGAGAGAGTGTGAGTGTGAGTATGAGTATGAGTATGAGTATGAGTATGAGTATGAGTATGAGTGTGAGTGTGAGTGTGAGTGTGAGTGTGAGTGTGAGTGTGTGTGTGTGTGTAACTGCAACAGAGGAAGTGGGCTTTAACCTTGCCCTGCCTAAGCTGCTGTAGCTCATTCTGCTCAGCTCAGCAGATTCCAGTATCCCCTCACTACAGGAGATGCTTTGTTGATATCAGACAGGTAACTTCCGCTACAGAGCCTGCAAATCAGAGGTTGGAATCAGTTCAGAGAACAGAACCAAAAACTGGAAAATAATGACATTTTTCCAGAAACAGAATCAGAACCACGAACAAAAGTGATCTATACTGTTTAAAAGCATGGGAACCGGTTAATAACGTGCTTTTACGTTCCGGGATTATTTTCCAGTCCCTCAAAAAATGCAACAAAGCGCCTATGCGAAGCCCTCACACCATCACTCAAAAACGTATTCCATTGTCTGCCTGCCTGCCAGCTGAAATCTTTCCCAGTGTGTGTGCATGTGTAGAACCCTCCCCCTCCAAAGACATAGTCTAGTAGCCTACTGACATTATAAGCGTGATTCAGATATTAGGGATAAAGATATTTAATTAGCTAAGAAGGGATTAACCTTGTCAATGCTAGATAAGGATACTATAGTTATTACGTTTCACATTGGATTTATTAACTACAAAAAGGTAAGACTTGTTTTTAATTTTAACTCTGCACACACAAGCTTGTTAGCTAGCTAGCTAGTTAGCTGGTCCAACGTTAAGCCAACTTTCTGAAGTTCAAAGACATTCAAAGTTCCTTCATAGAAGCCACTCCTCTGTAGGTATAATTCTGAGGGCCTAATTCAGATAATGCACGTCATAACAAGATGCCCAGCGCTTCAAGCCAAGCCTCCTCTTCCATCCTCTCTAGCTCTCTCCCCACCCGCAAAATTTCAGTCGCATCTCACGCCCTACACTTGTCTGTCCAATGCATGTAAATAGCTTGCCCGCTCCATAGCAAACTGCTCTATCCGCACTGAATGGTGTAGTAATTTAATGTTGACCTAAATGTAAAAAAAAAAAAATGATTTCAGGGGTTAAAAAAGGAACACAAAAGGTATGATATAAACTGTTACTTTTTTGGGGTCGAACCGGTTCAGAACTTTATTTTTCTGGTCGGAACAGTGAAATGGAACAAAAAAATAATGGTTCTGTTCAGAATTAAACGATTGCAAAATCATTTCCTTTCCAACCCTTGCTGCAAATCCACCAATTACAGCAAAACACTAAATATACCTGAATACAGGTCAGAAAACTGCCACAGGGCACTATAACAGAGTAGCACAATATAGAGGATCAGCCTGATCTCAGTGTGTATCTTGTATGTGAGAATATCAGTCTGTAGACATAAGAAAATAATAATGGTGCATATTGTATTAGAACAAAATATCAAGATACTGTACATGAGCTTCTGAGCTTTTGCCTTCAGTAAGGCACACAGAGAAAGAGGATAATTTATTTATTATTTTTTTTCTCTGGGAAATATGAAAACTGAATTACATTTTCTATGCAGAACAAAACACCCCTACTGCTTTTTGAAGGCACCACATTTAAGAGAAATTATTCACCAAGGCAAGCCGCATAAAGCTTTCAGTATCTTTTTAACATGTTAATGAGCATCTCTTTGAATTACACAAGGGGAGAAATCTCATTGTCGCCTGCAAACTAATAACTAATATCAATAGCAGCACAAGCCGATAGTGAACAGGCATATTGCATTCACAAAACCGCCAAATAGAAATTCAGAGGTGCCACAACCGGGGTCCGAGAGGGATTTGAATTAAATGAATTAGATTACTTTCCATTCTTCCAGAAATCCGACGCGATTCGTCTTGGTCTCCCCCCAGACTCAGATAAGGCAGATATATGATAAGAGTTGGGTTTCTAATAGCTATCAGACAGACTCTGGGCTTCATAAATACCTGCAGTCAGGGGGACGGTGGCAGGCAGAGAGCTTCAGGAATCATTATCTGTAATGTGGGCTTGAAGAGCTTATGTTTCTCCTTCTGTGGCTCTCTGTTCTACTTCTCCGTTTTTCTTCTCTGTCTTCAAAAATATGTATCAGACCTCCAGGTTTTTCCCCATACATCAAAACATAACCCGACTCAACCCACTCACAAAACATACAGCTCCTCCGGGAACTAGCTGCTCTGAAGAAATGAAAGAATGCCTCACTCATCTGTACCTTTGACAAGTGTTCTCTGTTTAAAGGCTTATCAGAGTCTGTCGGATGGCAGGACATACCAGGGATGGGAGCCCAGCCCTCTGTCGCGGTGCCATCCACAACCACGTCATGTCCTTCAGTAATGAAGAAGTGGAAGAGAGAGTCTGGAGTGGTTCCATTCTGTGTTCCAACCTTACAGAATATCGCTCTCTCTATTCCTTTGTAGCTACTCTTGTCTAATTTAGCAGTAACAGATTCTGCTTTGCTTGAGGAAGCATCGGCGACAATGACAGCGTTGGTCCTGGAGCTTTCCAGTGCTGAAAAAACGGCAGTCTCCTACATTACAGAGCCCCTGGGGAGGTTGGTCTCTCTGTGTGAGGATTAAATGTTCCAGATAAGAACCCACTGGCAAATTGGTGAAATAAAAAGCAAGTATTCTTCCCATATCGGTTTCAGAGTCTGAATCACAATTCAATTCCAACCTGGACAACACACAGACCATTTCATTCGCCACCTGAGCCATATTACTAACAAAGGATGCATCCAACCAAAATGATCAACAAAAAAGGAAGGGGGAAAAGATATTAAATCCCCAAGTAGCTCCTTTGTGCCCCCCATTTAAAATTTGACAAAAACTGTTACCAGATGTAATTGATTATTTATGGTGTTTAATAGGCAAAATGCCCACATTGAATTATGCATTCATGGTCTGTTCCTCCGATGAATATTCACAAGCTGTTTCTGCTGAGAGCTGCTGCTCGCCTTTGTCTGCATGCAGTTAGCCATGACTGCAGCCCGACACTGTGGTTAGCCAATGTGGCTAATGCCAAAGCATTGCTAATGCCAGATGAGAGCCTACATCCTGCTACAGCTCAGTACTGCTCTGCTCTGCCAGGCCAGAGGCTTCAGAACAGCCGAAGATTCTCCTGAGCTGTCAATCAAAGCAGAAACACCAGGTTCATTAAGGTGATAAAACATCCCTGGGATTCTGGCAAAAAGCCAAAGCAGACCCCAGTCAGTGGGATTCATACACATGCATGAGCATGCAGACATACACTTACAAATCGCACTGCATGTATGAATGGGGTATTGCTTTCAGCAGGAATACTGTCTGGAACTATTGGCCATCTGAACCCTCTGCAGACATCCGGATAACCTGCTGTTCCTCAAGTTCTGTAGAAAAACTTCAGGAATGATTTTGTTCATTCAACAGACAGTGGCTGCTTAATTAAGTGAATATTAATTTACAGAAACCTCCGAAAATCCACGCTTTCTTTCATTGGCTTGGATACTACTCAAGTGCAAAATTGAATTATCGGTGTTCATGTCGCTCCCTACACGTGTCGGTGCTAAGCTGTGTGCAGCCGAGCAGGGAGGCACATTATTTAAAGACATTGCGAGTCAACCCATGCAAAAGCAGAGAATACTCTGAATTCTCCCCAATCTGTTTTTCAGCCACTTGTGATGACAACATTTACGAGCTGTTTTTGGCCCTCGTCAGTATCATTGGAAAACAGCCATCGGGGAGCAGTGTGCAACTAACTCTCTGATGGGATATTGTGCCTCTGTTGTGCCTCGTGAAAAGAAGAAAAATGGAACAGCAACCAAATTGGCAGTGCCACAGAACACCTCTATTGAGATTAGTTTAGTGGTGTCAGTGAGCTAGCCTTTGAACCTGGAGAAAAGAAGAGAGACTGATCGAGAGAGAAGGGAGGGGGGTCACAGAGAGGGGGGGAGAGAGAGAGAGAGCATTGGAGAGAGAGACTGAGAGAAGGGTGGAGGGAGAGAGAGGCTAAGAGAGAAAGAGAGAGAGGGGGGAGCCTCTCCCACTAACAGGATTAGAGCTGATCACCTTTGTTTGGGGAGCATTCCATTTACACAGGTGCCAGCCAGGGAACCCAGGTGGTCTCCAACACTGGTCAGTGACAGGAGGGACCGCTTTTCCAGGTGCACACATACACACACATGACTGCTCAACCATGTGAAGGGAAACAAGTTCAAATAATGAACCATGCAGCTGTTGAGGCGTTTTTTTTTAATCTCCCCCATGTCACTATGCAACAGCCTTGTGAGCCAAGCCTACCTTTTCCGTTTTCCAATCCATCAGCCCGCCTGTCTCAGAGTTTTGGCAAGGCCACACACAAACACATGGATGGGCATAACAGTTTCTACCCTGGTGGAATCGGCAAGCTCACACACATGCATGCACAGAGAGAAGTGGAGCAGAGATAAGAGAGAGATTATTGTTTCACGAAGTCCTGGTTGGAATCCGTGCTAAATTTCGCTGGGGCTCATCTGAACATCTCCGACGACTCGCTTTGAAAATAAAACAATGAAAATACACATACACATGTACGCTGTTCAGCAGCATCATCTATCTTTGTCCGATTCAAAAGCATATCGCAGACTGACGCAACAGCCTCCACCAGCGTTTGACCGTGCACTTTCATTAGTGTGAACAGGAGTTGTTAGTTTTCAGAGAGCAGAAAGTATAAAAACACATGCATTGTTTGACAGAGTGCCATCAAAGATAACGTCATGTGTTCCCTCTCTCGGCTAGCTGGCTGTGGTTGCTTCAGGATTTACTGAAAGGGCTCGCTTCTTGTCGAATTCACATCATATACAATACATCCTTCCTCCGCCTGCTACTCTCCCTGAGAAACCGAAAAAGGCTGCTCAGATTCTCATCCTGTTGGTTTCGTCAAGGTCGATATCCTTCCAATTGTCTCGTCAACAATTAAGTGGCTTTATAACAGAGCCGATAGGCTATTAAAACATTCCCCCACATTAAACACTTTAACACATTTTCTGTCGCACCCCTGCCGGGGTGATGGTTGTTACTTTGCAGACTACAATATCACGCAAAGCAGTGATACATTATTGAATCACACATGATAACAGTTGGTTCCGATCATAAGAGGACAAAAAAGTATCATTCTTCAGATATCATTCAGATGTCAAGCATGCACTTTTCTTCTTAGTTAAGAGTAGCTAATTATAGTATCAACAAGGATTCTACAAATGTTATAACATGGTTAAAAAAGGGTTAAAGCATGTAAAAGCAAAACAATTCAGAATAAAATGACAACTGAAATTCATACATGATGCCAAATTAGTTATTCAAATGAGATATCGCTAAGACTCGACCAGAATAAAGGCATCGAATAAAAGCGGGGGGGAAAAGAGTGTAATAAACTATACAGTGATATGCCAATGTTCACATGGAAAACTAAATAAGCATCTTCAACGCATGCATAGCGCAATTTTTATTTAATTGGTAGAAAGTGTATTTACAAATACCTCGCTTTGTCTTTGTGAATATAGAATATAGCCTACTCCTTATTAATGACGGATACCCAAGATACCGGTTTCTCCAGCTTCATATTAAGCGACTCTAAAAAGACAAATCGTAATATACTAGAACAGGCTAAATAACAGTAATACACATTGTTCTCACCTTTTAGGAGGAGGTGACCGTGAGCCGCTCTGGTGTCTCTGTCAAGTCCTCAGGAATGTAGAGCGATGCGGCCTCAGAGAAACGTCGGTCTGATTCGGGGCAGGTGTTCTGTTAGTCACGAGCCACAGTCAGAGGTGAGCCATCGAACAGCACCAAAACCGCATAAAGAGTTGGAAAAAAGAACGAATAACGTTTTGGAGAGGTCCAAAACACAAAAACGGGGTATCTGGTGTCCGTCCTATCGCGCAAAGAGAAGAGAGGCAGACGAAAAGTAATGAGGAGAGCGACAACGATTCTCACCTCCCCAGCAGCCAAGTGCTACTGAACAAAAGAGCGCAGATACGCTCAGGCTGCTCTCTGCAGAGTCCCCCTATTCAAATCAGCGAAGGGAGAAATGGGAGGTGGGGGGGTGCGGTGGATCGGGTGTGTGGGGAGGGGGGCGTCCTCTGGAGGGGAGAGGGAGGGACCGAGAGTGAAAGACGTAATTTTGCACATCTGCACTGTTACTGTATAATCCCGTTTGGCTGTTTTGAGCGCCACGATTAATAGCCTGGGGGATAATGTTACCTTGTATTGCAAATTCACATTGACCTCGCAGAGTAAGAAAGAGGTATAACTCATTAATGCTGAAACCTTAGATTAATAACAATTAGGCCAACTCTTGTTTTTGAAGTAGCTTCAACATTAGTTATAGTCTTAGAAACACGTTTGAGGTCACACTATACAGACAGGCTTGTCGCTCTTCCAAACAACACTTAATTAACACCTATCTACCACTAAAACTAGTCGACAACTCAGACTTCACTGTCAATTTGCCTAGTTAAAACAACAGAAAAGCTATTGTATAGACAGATGTGTCACCAGCCAAAACATTCAGCTAATTGCAATTAATGCAAACATCATGACTTATTACACTCTTATAAATTAGCTTATATTATTGTCTAGCCTTGTTGAAGTCTCCAGAAATCATTAGGACCTGATTCGGGTAGACAGACAGCACCAGAGAGCCTCTCAACCCACCGCTTTACCACACCGAGAATAATGATCCCCTCCGAGACGCCACAGTGCTGCGCAGGGAAGATTAACTCGCCCTACTAATTCACAGCCCACCATACACTTTCAGTATTGCTTGTTAATTTAAAGAAGAAAAAAAATTCTGCAGAGGGCCTTTTGAAACTGTCAATTTAAAATTGATTCTAGCATGAGGCTTATTCGCGGTCTGTTCTTGGCGTGTAGAAATTGGGATTTTAGAAAATCTCTTTGTGATAAATTGGACAGCGAAACTATTCTAGACAATAATGCTGGTGCTGAGAGTTTCAGGCCTACTTTCCAACCTGGCAAATTGTAGGCTTTGACACTGCACTACACCGACAAAAGGCAGATCCTTTCAGTCCTTAGAATGCAGGAGCTGTCCATGGTGCTGAACAATTACCAAGCTTCATGGGTTTGTTGTTCAGAGCTTTCCTATCAGCACCAAGAGCATTACTTGACCTGTGCACTATAGGTTTTCCAATGCACACAGCTATAACAGCTGCTACATGCTGTACTCAAACAACACTTATCATATGATTGATTCAAACCCTAGTGCATGTGTTGGAGCTTATTTTAATTTCTGTTATTTTTTCTATTTACTGCCCTTATCTTTCTCTTAAAACATAGCTCTTTGTATTCAATAGAATATGATTTTTTTTTTTTTAAGCAAACATTACCAATCCATTTCCAGTGGCATTTACAGGACAACAAAGGGGCCTTCAACATTGACATTTCATTGCTGCTCCAAATACATTTGCAGATGCTTAATTATTAGCTATCACAGTCTCATGCTGATAACATAATTGTGATGCCTATCAGCATGACACTCAAGGTTTCATCATCAAAGCAAATGCGTGTAATGGTCCAATTTGACTTCCAGATAGGGGTGACATTGTGACATTACAATGTCTGTTTGGGGCACAGTGCTCGAGACTGAGGTTGCCTTTTGTCTGAAAAGGTCCTTGCCTGCATGTTGTAGCAGACTCCCTCTTCAGTGGCTTTGAACCTAAAAGCACTCCAGCACCCTCAGCTCCAGCTTATCAGATCACTTCACAGCCAGATACTTCAAAAGACAAGGCCGCCTGCCTGATGGCTGATGCCGCACACACTGGCCAGCCACTGAACTCCTCTCCAGCCTACACCAAGCCATCACTGGTAGGCAGGCAGGCATGCAGGCAGGGAGAGACTAAGAGGCATTCAGAACGAGTCAACACACGACTGCTTATATTGATCCATGTCTTACAGTGGGGAAAAAAAGTATTTAGTCAGCCACCAATTGTGCAAGTTCTCCCACTTAAAAAGACGAGAGAGGCCTGTAATTTTCATCATAGGTACACGTCAACTATGACAGACAAATTGAGATTTTTTTTCTCCAGAAAATCACATTGTAGGATTTTTTATGAATTTATTTGCAAATTATGGTGGAAAATAAGTATTTGGTCACCTACAAACAAGCAAGATTTCTGGCTCTCACAGACCTGTAACTTCTTCTTTAACAGGCTCCTCTGTCCTCCACTCGTTACCTGTATTAATGGCACCTGTTTGAACTTATCAGTATAAAAGACACCTGTCCACAACCTCAAACAGTCACACTCCAAACTCCACTATGGCCAAGACCAAAGAGCTGTCAAAGGACACCAGAAACACAATTGTAGACCTGCACCAGGCTGGGAAGACTGAATCTGCAATAGGTAAGCAGCTTGGTTTGAAGAAATCAACTGTGGGAGCAATTATTAGGAAATGGAAGACATACAAGACCACTGATAATCTCCCTCGATCTGGGGCTCCACGCAAGATCTCACCCCGTGGGGTCAAAATGATCACAAGAACGGTGAGCAAAAATCCCAGAACCACACGGGGGGACCTAGTGAATGACCTGCAGAGAGCTGGGACCAAAGTAACAAAGCCTACCATCAGTAACACACTACGCCGCCAGGGACTCAAATCCTGCAGTGCCAGACGTGTCCCCCTGCTTAAGCCAGTACATGTCCAGGCCCGTCTGAAGTTTGCTAGAGTGCATTTGGATGATCCAGAAGAGGATTGGGAGAATGTCATATGGTCAGATGAAACCAAAATGTAACTTTTTGGTAAAAACTCAACTCATCGTGTTTGGAGGACAAAGAATGCTGAGTTGCATCCAAAGAACACCATACCTACTGTGAAGCATGGGGGTGGAAACATCATGCTTTGGGGCTGTTTTTCTGCAAAGAGACCAGGACGACTGATCCGTGTAAAGGAAAGAATGAATGGGGCCATGTATCGTGAGATTTTGAGTGAAAACCTCCTTCCATCAGCAAGGGCATTGAAGATGAAACGTGGCTGGGTCTTTCAGCATGACAATGATCCCAAACACACCGCCCGGGCAACAAAGGAGTGGCTTCGTAAGAAGCATTTCAAGGTCCTGGAGTGGCCTAGCCAGTCTCCAGATCTCAACCCCATAGAAAATCTTTGGAGGGAGTTGAAAGTCCGTGTTGCCCAGCGACAGCCCCAAAACATCACTGCTCTAGAGGAGATCTGCATGGAGGAATGGGCCAAAATACCAGCAACAGTGTGTGAAAACCTTGTGAAGACTTACAGAAAACGTTTGACCTGTGTCATTGCCAACAAAGGGTATATAACAAAGTATTGAGAAACTTTTGTTATTGACCAAATACTTATTTTCCACCATAATTTGCAAATAAATTCATAAAAAATCCTACAATGTGATTTTCTGGAATTTTCTTTCTCATTTTGTCTGTCATAGTTGACGTGTAACTATGATGAAAATTACAGGCCTCTCTTATCTTTTTAAGTGGGAGAACTTGCACAATTGGTGGCTGACTAAATGCTTTTCCCCCCCACTGTATATAGATGAGGGTACATGTGTTTATCTAGCCACTACCATATAACAGTAAATCTGCTTATGTGATCTGGGCTGGCTAATCACAGCAGCCCAGCCTAGCAGAGGCTCTTCTCTCTCCTTGATGTTCATTACTGTTAATACCTTAATTAACCAACACACACTGTCTGACTGGGAGAGATGAATCCCAAAGGATGGAGTTTAGAGAGAAACGGTCCAGCCACCCCTGACGGCCCACAGGAATAGTCACAGTACTGGAGGAATGTCTGTCCCCCAAGAGGATTTTAAATCAAGTTGAGTCCGTAGGGGATTGGAGATAGCATAATAAGGAGGGTTAAGCTGTGCTTTATTGTCAACAACAGATACCATTCTGCAGGCATAGAATCAAAGAAGTCGGCTCCCATGACAACAATAAGTCTTCTGAGTGGCGCAGTGGTCTAAGGCACTGCATCGCAGTGCTAACTGTGCCACTAGAGATCCTGGTTCGCATCCAGGCTCTGTCGCAGCCGGCCGCGACAGGGAGACTCATGGGCGGCGCACAATTGGCCCAGCGTCGTCCAGGGTAGGGGAGGGAATGGCCGGCAGGGATGTAGCTCAGTTGATAGAGCATGGCGTTTGCAACGCCAGGGTTGTGGGTTCGATTCCCACGGGGGGCCAGTATAAAAAAATATGTATTCACTAACTGTAAGTCGCTCTGGATAAGAGCGTCTGCTAAATGACTAAAATGTAAAATGTAATAGAGCATTTTATATTGCAAAGCTTCCTAAACTCATCTTGAATATGTGCGACTGCTTTAGTGAACATATGGTAAACATAACACACAACACAATGCAGTTATTTATTATGAATACTCACTTATTTTGTGCTGGCAAGCTGATGATTTCAGCCCTTATAGTAGTTTTGATGCAAATTGACAGTTTCCATTACTCTACATCATTCAGGATTAGCTGAATATGAGATGATATGATATGCAATATAAGGTCAGCAGACATTCAGACGCCCATGCTGACCTCTGCTATGGCATTGCTGGGGGTTTTCTCCTATATGGCCAATGATCCTTCACTCCCCTGAGTAGGCTGCTATCAGATATGATGTACAGCACTGACAGACAGAAAGGCCAAAGCCTGAGCCCATTGATCTCACAACCAGAATAAGAAATGTCTCCCAGGAAAAACTCCATTCTATCAACGTTTTTGTATAAATACTGGACATGGCAAATGTTACACTTCTCTAGTACGATTGTGTAATATCATATTCACTTTAATCTACTGTTTTCTTCTATATGAATCATAAACTCTGCTTGGTTTGTTTAAACTTCAACTGCAATATTAATAGATTGCCCTTTGATTAAATGAAATACAATTTCAGCCAAATACATAAAATACAAGGTTTTATAATGCAATGCAAATTGCAATTAGTTACATTTGGCATAAGTGATCCACTAATTAACACAATATTGTGATCCTTTATCATCGCTTCTGATACTGTATGGTATTATATAACAGAGCAAAATAATAATGATAAACTCAGAAGGTTACTAACTCTTTCACGGTATGATGGAGATTCTCACAAATTACCTTCCTTTATCTTGCATGAAAATAAGAGCTTCAGCTTGTATTGATTTGACTTGATATATGATCTATTGTGGATGTGGGTTAGAAACTTGATTATTTTCAGTAGTTTAGCACAAATAATGTGACTATAATCTACAATACATGGATCTGACTGCATGAGTTATGGATAATAGTGAGGGACAAATCTAATCCATTGTGATAGCAGTGACTCTTATTGATTTTGAGGGTGTGTTGTGTGTTGTGTTGATGGGTCAGGGATAGAGGGTGTGTTTGGGCTCTTCTGTTAGGGATAGGGGTAAGAGGTGACTGTTTGGAGAACTGCCCTGATTGATTTCAATCCATACGTCCCACTGATCCATTCATCTGTTACCACAGGGTAAAAGAGAGAGACCATCATCCCACCATCACTACTATTGGAGAGGTGAGAAGAGAAGAGAGGCAAGTAGATAGGAAGGAATGATATGAGGGGAGAGAATACAAGAGGATGGAAAAAGGAGAGAGGTGAAACTGGAAAAAGGAATCAAGAAGAGGGGAGAGGAGAGAATGGACGAATGAGGAGAAAGGAGGGGCGATAAGAGGAAGTAGTAGGGAGAGAGGATGAGAGAGGACAGTGCTGCTGTCTGGGGTAGAAGGGGGTGTTGGTGAGGTGTGGGGGGGTTCTTGGCGCCAGTCCAGCAACCGCAGCTCATTGACCCAGAAACAACTGACACAAGCACTTAGAGGCAATCAACAAACCACACTTGGTCACTCGCCATTACTGGGGATGTGCGAGGGAGTTAACGTACGCTGGGGGTGAAAATGAGAGGAGAGGATGGGGGAGGAGGAGGGGAGAGAAGGAGGAGGAGGAGGGAGGAGGAGGAGGGGGAGGTGGAGGGGGGAGGAGAAGGGAGGAGGAGGAGGAGGGGGGAGGAGGATGGGGAGGTGGAGGGGGGAGGGGGGAGGAGGGAAGAAAAAGTGTGGGACGATGTTGGCGGTTTGACGGCCTGGTGGTTCGGTGACAGGCATTGTGGGAGCGCCACAGGGGCCATGGAGCACCGGAAAAAAGAGGAGAGTCAGCAGCCAGAAGCTATAAATGAGGGTGAAATGGAGCCTCTCAGGTGGGGGCAGGTGATCCATAATAAATGAAGGGGAGAGGACCAGGAGAGGAAAAGCGGAGGAGGGAACGGGCCTCTAGTCGGGCCCTTGCCAGATAAACAAGAAACACATTACAAAATGGAGTGGCTTCGGCTCGACACAGTCAGCGATGATGAGAGCAGCTTTTGTTTGGTTTTGAAGATCTATTTTTTCCAGGGGAGAAGTGTTTTGGTGCTTGGCGGTGATGGGAGGTGATTACTCTGCTTCACATAGAGGGCAGCAGTGTTATTGTCATCTCAATACATGGACCTCGAAGCAAATCTCTCCAAACTAAGCACTCACTCACTTTGACAAGGGAGTCAATAAGGTGAGCATGGAAGGAGGTGTACACTGCACTTAGGGGGGGATGACTGTTTTAACACAAGTCAGCCTTCACAAACAAATCAGCTAACTGGAGCACAGAACAGCCCTGGTCAGTATATTTCTCACAGCATTCTCTGCATGTGTTTTTAACTGCTCAATCCTGACTCAGACATTTGACTTGTGGTTTAATATTCACTAGCAGCACAGAGAGAATGAGACAACTAGAATGAATGAAGTTTCATTCTTCCATTATCTAAATATCTTCTGACATTACAAAGAGAACAGTCATTGGCTAATGGAAATTCCATGTCATGGCGGCATGTCATAAAAAATACAAACTCTCCGAGCCCGAACTATTTGTTTGGGGCACCAACAATTACCTTGGCCTTTTTATTCAATGCAAAAAATATTGTGAATACTTTCTGATTACGTCTCTGCAGGAAGCACGTCGCCCAATAAAATAATAAGTACTTCCCCTTCTGTCTTATAAGCAGACAGATGGAACCGGTGATCAAAGAATATATATTCCTTCTGAATAGCATCTCAACATATTCAATAGTCACTCCCCTCACAGAGACAATTTGTCTAAGTCACTTGGTAGACACAAAAATAGATAAAGGAGAAGATATAGAAATGAACAACAGGATGCTAATGCTGTGCTTGGCTCGTGAGCGCCCGTGTGTTTGCTGCACGCCTGCCCCGACACAGACCCCCATCAAAGCTAATGAGCTATGAGCATGTCACTTCAATTCTCCTGGTACACGCTGCCCTTAGGCACAGATCTAGGAACAACTAACCCTCTCCAAGTCGTCACGTCAACCACTAGGTTAAAAAAAGAAAATGACCTAAAATCAGTGTCTTGGGGCAACTCCATCCAACTCTTCATTATTTCTATAGGGTGAGTGATGGTGGCCCTATTGGGACAAGAAGCAAGAGAGAATGCGCATTCTCTAGCCAAACCACAGTGGGTCTCCATGGCAACCCCAGACCCTATATGATGAGCCAGTAACAGAGTCCACCGTTGCCCAATGCAGACAGCCAAACAATAATTGACAGACCTCAGCTCATTGAGGCACTGAAAACTCAATTCCAAACAATAGCCAGCGGCAGCGATGATGTCAGCATAAAAGAGAGAGAGAGTCCTGGGGCCAGGTTGTATTACAAGCAGAGGGAGATGCATAGCTTTACTGGCCATCAGCACTGACACTAGAGACCCGTATCGCAGGAGAGAGAGAAAGCATGAGAGAGAGGGAGAGAGAGAGAGAGAAAGAGCGTGAGAGGAAGAGAGAGCGAGTGAGAGAAAGAGAGAGAGAGAGAGAGAGTATGAGAGAGGGAGAGAGAGAGAGAGAGAAAGAGCGTGAGAGAGAGGGAGAGAGGAAGAGAGAGCGAGTGAGAGAAAGAGAGAGAGAGAGCGAGAGAGAGAGGAAGAGGTAGAGAGGGCGTTATGATTCACTCAGTGAGGTTGATCATGTGAGAGAATTCTCTCCTCTCAAGGCACCATAATGGTCTGTATAATTTCTCACTGGTCCATCTAAAAACCTCAACAGAGAGATAGTGTAACATGCTTCCTTTTAACAGCACCATTTAAAGGAAGCTGTTAAACAAACAACCTTGTGAGAGAGTGAACTTAAAACCTGGGCCCAGCCATCAAGTAGCCTTGAAATACACCAGTATTCTGTTTCACAGTACAGTTAATGATAAAGTGGATAGTTCAATAAAAACTAGCTAACTAGCAGAGTTACATCAATCATCAACACCAATGATCAGCTGATACCCCACCCTCTTTTCCCGATGTCAATCATGTCTTTAGGAGGCACTGCAACTAGCTTGCTTACAATAGGTGATGATGAGTGAGTTTGTTGTTGCAGAAATAAATAGGCCTATGCTCAATAATGTTCAAATTGTTATCAATTTCGAGATATCATTACATTTCATTGAGCGCACAGTTAGCATATCTCTAAAACAAAACCCTCTGACTCTGCACTAAGTCAGCATAATGAAGCATTAGATCAGCATTAATCAGCATATGGGGAAATGCATGTGACTGGAATGGCTGACTAATGCATATGGCACATAACATACACTGAGTATACGAAACATTAAGAACACCTGCTCTTTCCATGACATAGACTGACCATGTGAATCCAGGTGAAAGCTATGGTCCCTTATGGATGTAACTTGTTAAATCCACTACAATCAGTGTGGATGAAGGGGAGGACACTGGCTAAATAAGGATTTTTAGCCTTGAGACAATTGAGAAACGGATTGTGTATGTTTGCCATTCAGAGGGTGAATGGGCAAGACAAAAGCTTGAAGTGCCCTTGAATGGAGTATGGTAGTAGGTGCCAGGCACACCGGTTTGTGTCAAGAACTGCAATGCTGCTGGGTTTTTCACGCTCAACAGTTCCCCGTGTGTATCAAGAATGGTCCACCACCCAAAGACATCCAGAAAACTTTATCCCTGTGGAATGCATTCGACACCTTGCAACTCAATATTTGGTATACTATTTGGTATACTCAGTGTACATTATCCGTTTATGCATCTCTATGACACAACATACATTACTTGGACTCACCTCCTATTCTCTCTCTCTCTGTCTGTCTTTCTCTCTCTCCTAGTCATGACTGGCCCCTCAGCGCTGTGTCTTTTAGAAATGCCCTCAGACAGATGAACAATGCCTGTCACTGTCACTCCTCTAAGGCAGAAAGCTTACCCACACACACGCCATTGTCTTGACGAGTGGGAGGGAGAAAGTGATGACAAATACATCTGATAAATGGCCTAGTTAAGGAAATCATCACAAGGCATTATGAGGCATTGCTCGACGCAATGCAGAGGATGGCACTGATCCAGAGGACAGCCGGAATAGACGATGCAGCCTTGGACAGCGGACACCTTTTACAGGACCAATAAAGAGCGTCTTACACAAAAAGCTTCTGAAAGGTGATGCACTCATCATTTCAATCACTCTACTCTTATATGGCCCTGGTCATCTAATGTGCCAGAAGAACAATCCTTTCAGTGGTAAACAGGCCACTCAGTCGCTGTGGCTCTCCTCTTTCTCTCTTTCTCGCTCCGCTCGCTCTCCTCTCTCTTTCTGTCCACTCCCTCCCTCTAATTGGCTAACCACTGGCCAGCTCAGAGAGTGATGGCCACAAGCACAGCAGAGTCCAGCAGTCAATGAGGAAGCACTTCTGTCAGCTATGCTTGGCTGCTGGACAGCAAACAAACAGCAGTGGAGCACCAGAAGTGATCTGTCCTCCAAGAGGCATGCAGGCACTACACTCAATCTGCTCCACTGTATAATCAAGCCTCGGAACAGCATAACTGAACACGGAGCCGGGGGTCTGGGGTTGAGGCCCCTTTTTTATCTGAAAAGCCAGCATTTTTAAATAGACTAGTGTGAACAATATGTACAATCGGGGGGCAGAAAGGGGGTCACTTTTCGCACACAGAGGACAGCTCTCTCCCTTTCTCCAGCTGTGAGCCCTCATTCAGACAGGAGCACATTTTCTCCATTCAGCTATTCAGTTAGGAAGCTGTAATTATCTCATGCATATAATTTAGCGTTTCTTTCTCCTGCTATCACTCTCTCCTGTCGCTGCTCACGCAACTTTGCTTTTCTGCAACAATATAATATACAGCATTACCCTGGCTTTCATAGCTTTGCCTTATGTTTATTGACTTACAGCCACTCTCTGTATGATTTCCAGTCATCTCAACTAATGAAAAACCCCTTGAAGTTAAGACATTTGCTGTTATAATTTGCTTTGGAAATATGAAATACCTATATACTGTACGTCATGCCAAGAAGGCACCATTGAATTGAAATTATGCTGCAGCTACTCTGCCAGAGAAGAGAGGCACATCAGAATATCAGCACTAAAGAGAGAATGAGAAGGCAAAGAGCTTTATTAGCATGGCTGCTTCAGCCTCACTGACTAGGGTGATAAGAGGTTCTGAGTCCATTGATACACACAGAGCCTATATTTGGGAGTCTGTAAGTCATGAGGACGTACCCAACATGATCATTTCTCATGAACAATAGCCTATTCAATTCCCACTGTACGCCGTCTTTCCTCAAAAGGTGGTGGAACAATCCAACACAAAATGTCGAAATAAAACAACATGGAAAATATCGACATGTTACTATTGATAACAATGGTTGTCAGTAAATATCAACAGATCCATATGTTTCAGTCCTCACACTTCTCTCTCCAGTGTCCATGGTGTCCATGGTTACAGCTTGTTCCCTGTCTAACACATTCACACAGAGGGGCAGAGAAATAGACGTCATATTATCAGGCTCTGATGCAAATGTAGATGCCACAAGGCATACCCCTGTGTGAAAGTCGTAATGAGAGAGGTGTCACTTCGCAATGTTTATGTATTTTTAGATAGAGAACTATAAAATAAGGGTCATGCAACAACGTTTGTTCATTCTGTCATTTAAGAAGGGTAAGGTATACGCCACATACAGTTGAAGTTGAGTCTCCTGAGTGGCGCAGTGGTCTAAGGCACTGCATCGCAGTGCTAACTGTGCCACTAGAGATCCTGGTTCGAATCCAGGCTCTGTCGCAGCCGGCCGCGACCGGGAGACTCATGGGCGGCGCACAATTGGTCCAGGGTAGGGGAGGGAATGGCCGGCAGGGATGTAGCTCAGTTGATAGAGCATGGCGTTTGCAACGCCAGGGTTGTGGGTTCGATTCCCACGGGGGGCCAGTCTAAAAATATATATATATGTATTCACTAACTGTAAGTCGCTCTGGATAAGAGCGTCTGCTAAATGACGTAAATGTAAAATGAAGTCGGAAGTTTACATACACCTTAGCCAAATACATTTAAACTCAGTTTTTCACAATTCCTGACATTTAATCCTAGTAAATATTCCCTGTCTTAGGTCAGTTAGGAACACCACTTTATTTTAAGAATGTGAAATGTCAGAATAATAGTAGATTTATTTTATTTCAGCTTTTATTTATTTCATCACATTCCCAGTGGGTCAGAAGTTTACATACACTCAATTAGTATTTGGTAGCATTGCCATTAAATTGTTTAACTTGGGTCAAACGTTTCGGGTAGCCTTCCGCAAGCTTCCCACAATAAGTTGGGTGAATTTTGGCCCATTCCTCCTGACAGAGCTGGTGTAACTGAGTCAGGTTTGTAGGCCTCCTTGCTCGCACACGTTTTTTCAGTTCTGCCCACAAATTTCTATAGGATTGAGGTCAGGGCTTTGTGATGGCCACTCCAATACCTTGACTTTGTTGTCCTTAAGCCATTTTGCCACAACTTTGGAAGTATGCTTGGGGTCATTGTCCAGCTTTAACTTCCTGACTGATGTCTTGAGATGTTGCTTCAATATATCCACATAATTTTCCTTCCTCATGATGCCATCTATTTTGTGAAGTGCACCAGTCCCTCTTGCAGCAAAGCACCCCCACAGCATGATGCTGCCACCCCCGTGCTTCACGGTTGGGATGGTGTTCTTCGGCTTACAAGCCTTCCCCTTTTTCCTCCAAACATAACGATGGTCATTATGGCCAAACAGTTATATTTTTGTTTCATCAGACCAGAGGACATTTCTCCAAAAAGTACGATCTTTGTCCCCATGTGCAGTTGCAAACTGTAGTCTGGCTTTTTTATGGCGGTTTTGGAGCAGTGGCTTCTTCCTTGCTGAGCGGCCTTTCAGGTTATGTCGATATAGGACTTGTTTTACTGTGGATATAGATACTTTTGTACCTGTTTCCTCCAGCATCTTCACAAGGTCCTTTGCTGTTGTTCTGGGATTGATTTGCACTTTTCGCACCAAAGTACGTTCATCTCTAGGAGACAGAAAGCCTCTCCTTCCTGAGCGGTATGATGGCTGCGTGGTCCCATGGTGTTTATACTTGCGTACAATTGTTTGTACAGATGAACGTGGTACCTTCAGGCGTTTGGAAATTGCTCCCAATGATAAACCAGACTTGTGGAGGTCTACCATTTTTTTTCTGAGGTCTTGGCTGATTTCTTTTGATTTTCCCATGATGTCAAGCAAAGAGGCACTGAGTTTGAAGGAAGGCCTTGAAATACATCCACAGGTACACCTCTAATTGACTCAAATGATGTCAATTTGCCTATCAGAAGCTTCTAAAGCCATGACATCATTTTCTGGAATTTTCCAAGCTGTTTAAAGGCACAGTAAACTTAGTGAATGTCAACATCTGACCCACTGGAATTGCAATACAGTGAATTATAAGTGAAATAATCTGTCTGTAAACAATTGTTGGAAATCATGCACAAAGTAGATGTCCTAACCGACTTGCCAAAACTATAGTTTGTTAACAAGAAATTTGTGGAGTGGTTGAAAAACGAGTTTTAATGACTCCAACCTAAGTGTATGTAAACTTCCGACTTCAACTGTAGGTATCGAGATCATGTGCTGAGGTTCAAGTGATAAATGTAAGGTAGGGAAAGCCCCAATTACCCACAATGATCAAGTTCCTGTTGCTATACTGATGCCAGTTTGACTGTTTCATTCCACACCTCGACTCCTGCTCATTTTCTTATTTGTTTGTTCAAGCCTTGTTTGGTACTATTGTTTGTTTGCTTTGTGTTTCTTTAATGGAGTAAATGTGACTCAACATCACACACATAAACACATCTGTTAAAGGATTACAAAAGATCTAAGACATGCTCTCATCAAAGAAACATGTATATTTTCTCACACTAAAGACAAGCCTCTGATCTATAAACATGTTATTTACGTGATATCGATCCAAAGAGATAACACAAACTCAAAAGCATAGAGTCAAGGCGGCAGGTAGCCTAGTGGTTAGGCCAGTAACCGAAAGGTTGCTGGTTTGAATCCCTGAGCCGACTAGGTAAAAAATCTGTTGATGTGCCCTTGAGCAAGGCTCTTTACCCTAATTGCCCTGGATAAGAGTGTTTGCTAAATGACTCAAATGTAAATAAAGATGTGTTACTGAGTTCTGAAATACAACACAATCCCTCTTTATATTTCCTCCAGTCACACACATCAACGTTCATGGAGCACCAAATAAAAGGTGATATCCTGTTGAAGTGTCAGCCACAACATTGACAATCAGCTCATGTGCTGTTGCTTCCTGGTCCAGGCCAGATGCGTCCCTATTGGTGAAGCAGCTGATCCCTGTCTGAATAATAGACTGTACTGATATGAGAAGCAGTACTGTCCATATAGTAGCCTAGCTACTTTCTGTACTGTTCTCTCTGCATTCATCCAGTCCATATCTTCTGCCTTCTTTTCATATTTCCACGATTGAGACTGTCAATCATGCATCCATCCTTTCAGTAAAGATGTCAATGGGCAGTCAGGAGAGCTTGCCACAGTTCTTCCTAATCTTCCCCATGCTCTTCTTCCCCAATGCAGACCGCAAGTATCAGTCAGTAAATATCAGTTGACTTTGGACACGAAATTGGACACCATTCATCAATAGCCCTTTATACTGTAGCACACTGCACTGACACTCATGTCATATACCGCAGGCAGAGGTTGAGGACTGTTTCTCATGCTGCTGAACCAAACCCTCCCCAGCCACCTCCCAAGGAACCAGATTGCTTTGTCACATCTCAGTGACAATAATCCTAGTGACAATTCCTCTGTACCGGACACGGCAGTGGTCGTGTCTCCTCCATCTCATGCTACTCGTCTCCAGGCCTTTACTCACCTGACTTCTCCCTTCATGCCCCCCGTAAGTTTGCAGATATATGAATCACACATAATGGAAAGTAAATGGCATCTGTCTCCTGGAGCTCACCGCCTCCTAACGCATGTAAAGTAGAGCACCGTCTCGCCCGTCATGACTCATGTTGTTGAGAACAGAAATGTTAGACTGGTGGTGGTGATATGAGGGGGGGTTTAGAGGAGGAGGAGGGAAGGTGAGACTGTATTTCTGGCCCATTGAATACACTTTCTCCATTCCCTTCACGTAGCTTTCTTATTCGATCCCATAACATTTCTGGTAGGTTATGGGTAACAGTAACCTAGGGTTGTATAACGTCTCTTTGTCCACTTTTGAGTATTCTAAGATAATTCCTTTCTTTCATAACATTCCAGGGACAATCTAGCAATGTTTTTAACATCCAGGAGGATGTTCCTTGAATGTCAAATGAGGAAAGAAGAGGAGAGGATGGCAAGGATGAGAGGAGAGGTGAAGAGAGGAGAGAAGAGACGGATGAGAGGAGAGGGGGAGAGAAGAGATGGGAGGAGAGAAGAGAGAGAAGAGGGTTGAAGGGAGGTGACTATAGAACACCGCTGCACTGGAACTAGCCTGTGCTCTTTGTTGTTCAACCCAACAGGGCCCTGCACTTCTGAGGCTAATGCCTCAAATGTCAGACAATGAAAAGCAGAGCAATTCCCCCAGGTCTTCACACCAAGCCTCCCGTCTACTTAACCTCAATATAACCCCAAGGAACTGGGGAATCAACTTACTTTTGGTTTGCAATTAAAACTCACTCATGAATCTCAATGTCTGTATAAAGCAGAGGCGTAAATGACCAAGGTCCATGTCAATGAACGATTAAGCTAAGTGTGAATGATTGCCTGAAAAGGCGTAGGCATATATTGCTCATTCCTACTCATTCTACATCGAAGCTCTAGGCAGCAAATGATGCAGAGTAGAGCGTGCTTGACCTTATTATCCAATTGTAGATGTGGACATATAGCCGCTAGCCATGTGAACATTTGCTCTTTACTGTGCTGAGGCGTAGGCTATGGAACTCCCATCACACCGCCAGAGAAAGGATAATCAGACAAATATGCAATGGTGCTTACAAGAGAATGACTTTACTCACCGCAATAGCTCCTGTCTGAACTGTACCGTAATACTGTATGACTTCTATACAAACTCCACACTAACAACTTAATTGAGTTTAAATTCCTAATTGGCACCTCTGTAAAGGCTTTGTGGAGTAAAACAGGGCTGTAGAGTTTATGGTATCTGTTCTACAGATAGGATATATCAAGATGCTAGGTTCCCACAACCCACAACCCACAACCCACAACCCACAACCCACAACCCACAACCGAATTGATTGCCTTCGTACTTCATTTGTTTGTGTGTTGACGCGGCGGACTTGCTTGGCTGAGCTAATTGCAACCGGTGCTTGCTGGCGCTCTCTTAAAGCAGACAGGCCTATTTTTAGTCTCTTATCAGCTTAATACCTCACTAAATTATTTATTTATTTAGCTTTCCATTTGTACACAGCTCATTGTTGAAGCATTTTAAGTTATGGATGAATTCTCTTCCAAGACGCCATTGCCAATGCCGTGTGTGCCTCACCGTTTGAAGTATCGCAGAGGAAGGTGATTAAGGATGTATAAGACCTGTTTCTTTTTCTTCTTCTTTTTTTTCTCTCTGCCATGCAGCCGACTCGACAGTCTGGTTTCACGCTAATCAAAAGAATGCTTGAGGAAAATGCGCACGGTCCGAAGTGGATTTATCCTGTCCCTAATAGCATGAGAGGCAGATAGAGAAAGGCTGTACGGCTCAACATTTTGCAGGTCTTAGTCATGTTTCTGAAGGATGGCCCAACTCCCCACAAACCTGGTTGGTTAATTAGAGAAGAGGGCTAGTGTGGTAGCCCTGCTACACCCCTGCCTATTACCCATCCTTACTTATTTGTTCCTGACATGACAAAATGCATCTTAACTCTTAGAAAAAAGGTTTCCAAATGGGTTCTTCAGCTGTCTCCATAGGAGAACCCTTTTTGGTTCCAGGTAGAACCCTCTATGAAAAGAGTTCTACATGGAACCCAAAAGGGTTCTATCTGGAACCAAAAAGGGTACTCCAAAGGATTCTCCTATGGGGACAGCCAAATAACCCATTCAGGTTCCAGATACACTCTTAGAAAAGAAAGGGGCTATGTATGAAGCGCTACGCTGACCAGACATGACAAGCACACACACACACACACACACACACACACACACACACATATATACATGTACATACAATGATACAATACACATGATACACATGATCTCTCCATCACGAGCCAACCTGCATAGCTACTGTGCATTACTCCTAGGTATTATTGCACTGTTTGGGCTAGAAACACAAGCATTTCGCTGCACCTGTGATAACATCTGCAAATCTATGCACACGACCAATAAACTGTGATTTGATATGCTCAAGTTTTCATTCTCAAACATACTGTATAATATCATATACACAAACATACTCATAGACACACACAGACATACATACACATGACCTTGTAATCACGATCTAACCTGCATAGCTACATGCTCAAACATTCACCTTTCACGTGTGTGTGTGTCTGTGTGTGAGAGTGAGAGAGAAAACAGACAGAGACTGTGTGTGTGTGTGTGTATTTGTTTGTGTGCTCATGTAGTACAGTATGTGCGTGCGTGTGTTTCTCCTCAGTGCAACCATCATGAAAGGCTGTCAAATTCAGCAAGACCCAAGCAAGTTTTATGTCAGTCAGATGAGCTCCAGCCAATGATTTAAACCTCTGTAAAATCTATTATCTGTAAACACAGTCTGGCTGGGCACAGGCGTAGCATGAAATGCAGCGTGATATATGGGTATGAATAAAAACTCAATCTGTTGATGGCCTACTGATCTATGTGCCGATAGCGCTTTATAGAGTCCAGGCGGGCTCCACTCGAAAAGATGGACGAGTCAGTGAGGGGCAGATGTAAATTAAGTATTGTTAATTGAGAAGTGTTGTCCCATTTACCCAGCTAGAGCCCTCTAGAGTGGAGCAGCAGCAGTCTGGAGCTCCCTCTCACAGCAGGAGTCCAATAGCAAACAACTATTAGACCTAATTGCATTAATATCCTCCCAACCCATTTTGGGTTACTCATTTATTTAAAAACACATTATTTTGGCCCCAGATGTACTGTATATCTTTTATCATTTCTCATATGTGGTTGATTTATTCGATCTTTTCCATTTTTCATGACTTTATGAATGTGTTTCTAATCAATCTATAGGCCTACCATTGGTTAGTGTTTCAATATAGACATTTTGACCATCCATAACATCACATTCCACCTACAGTAATTGGACAAATCCTACATTTA